>NC_037678.1:28347539-28350844 GCF_003255815.1 Theropithecus gelada | reverse complement strand
AAAAAAAAAAAAAAAAAAAAAAGCCAAGTGGAGCACCCCAGATGAAACAGCTGATATGCTTCCTGTACAAGTCATCTAGGGCTGGCTTTATGATGACCAGGATATTCACCCACTGAATATGGCTATTACCCAGGTTATGGTAAATGCTGTAGTTAAGGAGGTCCCTTCTACATGGACACCCCAGGTTGTAACCAGAACGGAGTACCAATCTAGACTCCAAGAGAGGTTTCTTAGACCTCACACAAGAATTTGGGACAACCACATAAAGTGAAAGCAAGTTTGTCAAGAATGTAAAGAAACAAACAAATGGCTACTCCATAGGCAAACCAGCAGCCTTGGCTGCTCAACTAATTATAGTTATTTCTCACTTATATGACAAATAAGAGATGGATTATTCATGAGTTTTCTGGGAAAGGGGTGGGCAATTCCTGGAACTGAGGGTTCCCCCCACTTTCAGACCATATAGGGTATCTTCTTGATGTTGCCATGGCATTTGTAAACTGTCATGGCACTGGTGGGAGTGTCTTTTAGCATTCTAATCCATTATAACTAGCATATAATGAGCAGTGAGGATGACCAGAAGTCACTTCTGTCACCATATTGGTTTTGGTGGGATTTGGCTTATTTATTTTAATTTATTTTATTTATTTATTTATTTTTTTGAGACCGAGTCGCTCTCTGCCGCCCAGACTGGAGTGCGGTGGCCTGATCTCAGCTCACTGCAAGCTCCACCTCCCGGGTTCACGTCATTCTCCTGCTTCAGCATCCAGAGTAGCTGGGACTGCAGGAGCCCGCCACCACTCCCAGCTAGTTTTTTCTATTTTTTAGTAGAGATAGGGTTTCACCATGTTAGCCAGGATGGTCTCGACCTCCTGACCTCGTGATCCGCCCACCTCGGCTTCCCAAAGTGCTGGGATTAGAGGCGTGAGCCAACACGCCTGGCCACAACCTGTTTTTTATTAGCAAGGTCTTTGTGACCTGTATTTTGTGCCGACCTCCCATCTCATCCTATGACTTAGAATTCCTTAACCTCCTGGGAATGCAGCCCAGTAGGTCTCAGCCTTTTTTCTTTTCTTTTCTTTTCTTTTTTTTTTTTTTTTGAGACAGAGTCTTGCTCTGGATGCAGTGGCTGGATGCAGTGGCGCAATCTCGGCTCACTGCAAGCTCCACCTCCCGGTTTCAAGCGATTCTCTCTGCCTCAGCCTCCTGAGTAGCAGGGATCACAGACACCCACCACCAAGCCCGGCTAATTTTTGTATATTTTAGTAGAGACGGAGTCTTGCCATGTTGGCCAGACTGGTCTTGAACTCCTGACCTCAGGTATCTGCCCGCCTCGACCTCCCAAAGTGCTGGGATTACAGGCGTGAGCCACTGCGCCTGGCCGGTCTTAGCCTTATTTTACCCAGCCCCTATACAAAATGGAGTCACTCTGGTTCAAATGCCTCTGACCAGGTGACATTACTTCTGCAGAACAAATTTGCTGTTCTTCACGGGTCTTGCAGATGCTAATAAAACATTAGGCTCAAAAGAAAAATAGGAAAGGCAAATGGGAGTCAAAAGATCCTTCTAAGATGAGTGGTTATTAAGAAATGAAATAAATAAAATGAAAATTGATGGAGTTAAAGGTCTTTACAACACTATCAAAGGTTATAATAGCTTTGATAGTGACTATTATAGCTTGACTATTATAGCTTGGCTATAATAGTCGTCTAAAGACAAGCCGGGCTGTAATTCCCTTCCTGATGTTTTTAGTTGGTGCCCTAATGGAATACGTGTCTTTTTCTGTTCTGACACACAAATTCTCTTCTGATTGTCAAATTATTGACTAAAGGGAGCCCCTCCTGGTCCCCAACATTATAGAGCCCCACACCAGTTTTTAGTTTTCTGCTTTCTGCATTTGCTCCAGATTGGAGAAATTTAAGAAAAATCAAAAGACACGAGTTCTAATGAGAGAGCTGACATTGCCTGGGGCAATGTTGAGGCAAATTAAGATAATGATTGACAAAAGGGCCTGAGTTCCTTCACCCAGCCCCCTGCTGGAAACACAAATTCACTCTCACCAGGGAAGATAAAGTGGTCTGAGATAGAGGAGAAAAGTTCCTAGAACAAGAACGTAAAAATATAAGGAACCTGAAGCTATCCCTGCACTAATGGAAATGATGATGCCCAAAAGAGTTCCATGAGAAAACAGAAATGGTTTATGTAAGATCTTGCTTCCTGGAAAACGCAAGAAGATACTTGCAAGCAGGGCGCCTCTTTTCCCCCTTAGGATTAACACTGCATGAGGAGCTGCTAGATTCTATAGTGCTTGATAAATAGCTCTTCCCTAACTGACAAAGAGCTGCTTAGTGTGTGGACGGTAGTTTCTAGGTGAACAATTGACATCCTATTTGGAAGGCTGCCACTCTGATTGTAAAGTGTACTTTTATGAACAGAATTCACTTTTCTTGCTACCTGAGTTACCCTAAATTCGGTAACTTCATGAGTATCCTTATTTTATGGCAATATAGTGGTTTGCATAAGGTCTTAAGGTTAAGGGGATAAAATTGGAGACACTGGTTATCTTACCAAGGCTTTGACTAAATAATATATTTTTAGGAGTCCCAGCAAAGCCAACTTGAAAAGAGCCTACGTGGCCAATTAATTCTTGTTGAACTTTATGCACATAATTAGATCAAGTATAAGCCTAAAACTTAACTTACCCACAAATTGGCCTTGCTGTAATTTCTCTATAGTGGAAAAACAGGGCGAGAGAGAGAAAAATTACGTTTCAAAAGAAAGCAATTCACATAGCTGTTACTAGATTGCAGCCCTGACCTTTGTTTCTGAGTGCAGATTAAATCAAGAATTATTTCTTGGCTATAATAGTCCTCTAAAGACAAACAAGGTTATGACTTTCTTTATGATGTTTTTAGTTGGCATTCTCATGGAATAGGGTTATTTTTCTGTTCTGACACACAAATTCTTTTTTGATAGTCAAATTATTGTTGTTTAGCTCACATGGCTTTCCTTCTCCTGAGAAAACCAGAACTATGGTATTCTGAAGGCTAGAGACAATTTGACAAAGCCTGTGAATCTCCTCATTTGAGATCCCACTGGGCCCGATGTGTTTTTCACTGCCAATGCCCTGTTGCTAAAACTATACAAGCACCCGGCCGGGCATGGTGGCTCACACCTGTAATCCCAGCACTCTGGGAGGCCAAGGTGGGCAGATCATGAGGTCAGGAGATTGAGACCAGCCTGGCTAATGCAGTGAAACCCTGTCTCTACTAAAAATACAAAAAAAAAAAAAAAAAAAAAAAAAA
>NC_037678.1:28305749-28347444 GCF_003255815.1 Theropithecus gelada | reverse complement strand
AAAAAAAAAAAAAAAAAAAAAAAAAAAAAAAAAAAAAAAATTAGTTGGGCGTGGTGGCGGGCGCCTGTAGTCCCAGGTACTCAGGAAGCTGAGGCAGGAGAATGGTGTGAACCCAGGAGGTGGATCTTGCAGTAAGCAAGATCACGCCACTACACTGCAGCCTGGGCGACAAAGTGAGATTCCGTCTCAAAAAAAAAAAAAAACAAAAACAAAAACAAAAACAAAAAAAACTATACAAGAACCCTTCCTCTAGGCCCAGGGAACGTTGTGTGGAAAAGGCGTGGGCATGAGATTGTAAGGGCTGGTTTTGAGGGACAGAATTAGTTCAGACCCTCCAAATCAAGGGTGGGCACACAGATACCTACACAGCTAGTGAAATAAGGGACTTTGCCTCCTGGGTTATTATGTGGCACCTTTTAATCCATCCCAACCATAAAGAATTTCTTGCTTTCTGTAGAATTAAAAGAAAATTACTGAGAGGACATAAAGATAGCTAAGTGACAAAGCCTCCTGGGTATAATACTTCTAGTTATGAGATTTATACAAATAGATATACAAAAATTTTTATCAGCCACTTAGGACTATAAACCAAAAAGTATCTGAGACCGGTCTCAATCAATTTAGAAGTTTATTTGGCCAATGTTAAGGATGTGTGCCTGAGAGACAGGTCTGTGCCTCTCTCCAAAGACGATTTTGAGGGCTTCAATATTTAAAGGAGAAAGGACAGATGTTAAAGAGGAAGAAATTTTTTAAAGGTGTGGTTAGGTAACAGGCAAACAGCTGTATTCTTTTGAGTATTTGATCAGTCATTCACACGTGACAGAAGGGTAGAGGAACAGTTACTTATGCATTCATCCAGCTCAGTGAATCTGCATTTTTACGCAAGACAAAATAGGGCAGAGGAAACAATAAGATATGCATTTGTCTCAGGTGAGTAGAGGGATGATTTTGAGTTCTGTCGTTTGTCCAGTACCTGTGAAGATAGGCTGTCAATTTACATTGTCAGGGTGAAATTCAACAGAATTATTTTAGGGTAAAGATCTCGGGGCCCACAAGGAATTTCCTAGAGGTCAGATTGTGAGGGAGATATGTAGCTTTTGAAAATCTTTGCAGCTATCTTATTTAGGAATGAAATGGGGGGCAGGTTTGCTTGGCACAATTTTCAGCTTGACTTTTTCCTTTGGCTTAGTGATTTGGGGGTCCTGATTTATTTTCCTTTCACAGAATAAACTATGAAAAAGACAGCAAAAAGCATTGCAGCACAACAAAAGTCTCTAAATTTCTTAGCTGAAAGGGTTTTAACAATGCCTATGTTTTGTATAGCTAATTGCTACAAGTCTGTAACTGAAACCAAGATCACAGTAGCTAAATGCATATAAGTTACAGAACTTTGTAACTTTGTAACTTTGTAACTTTGCCTTCGGCTTTTTGTTTGATGATTTTCATCGGTTACAGAATTGTAAGGGTTGATGAATGCCTATCCACCTTTATTCCTGTCTGGCTCAGAACATTTAAATTGACTATGTCTTTTAGCTCTAAGTCTCTTGGCTGTTGGAGTCCCACTTAGGGACAGAATGGACCCATGGCAGGCAGCCACACACCCTAGCAGTGCTGTGGGACAAAATAAAAGTTTGGTGGCTTGCTGTTGCCTCCGGGAAGTCTTGGCCAGAAGGAAGAGAATGTAAACCAAAAATAAAATTCTAAGCCCCGCAACTGACTGATGGACACCCCTCTTAACCAAGGGCATTCCAAAGTAAACCTGAAAAGCGAGTTCAGGCCATGGTGGGAAGTGGGGGTCAGACATGCTTCATTATACCCTCCTCTTTTTGGAATTCAAGCATAACTAACCAGCATTAACATTAAAACAGAGATCTTAAGACTGACAATACAGGCTTCTTGTAGCAATAAGACATTAAATTCCTGGCTGACTCTAGTATAGCATCACATGACAGATGGCAGGCCCTGAAATAAAGTATTTTAGCCCCAAACATGCGTCTTTGACATATTTTGAAATGGCCCTGCAAAGCTGTCTCTTCTGGGGGAAATCTACATTCTGTAGAAAATCCCCCTCCCGGCCAGGCGCGGTGGCTCAAGCCTGTAATCCCAGCACTCTGGGAGGCCAAGGGGGGCAGATCACGAGGTCAGGAGATCGAGACCATCCTGGCTAACATGGTGAAACCCCGTCTCTAGTAAAATATACAAAAAACTAGCCGGGCGAGGTGGCGGGCACCTGTAGTCCCAGCTACTCGGGAGGCTGAGGCAGGAGAATGGCGTAAACCCGGGAGGCGGAGCTTGCAGTGAGCCGAGATCCAGCCACTGCACTCCAGCCTGGACGACAGAGCAAGACTCTGTCTCAAAAAAAAAAAGAAAAGAAAAGAAAATCCCCCTCCCTTGCCAGGTCTTTCCTCTGACCCAAGAGAATTAACTAAGAGTCTGGCACCTTTTAGGTCTGATAAGAGCTCTGAAGTCTTCATCTACATGACAAAACCTTGATCACCACAATCCCTTATTTTAACCCAGACATTCCTTTCTATTGATTCTAGGTCTTTAGGTAATAACCTTTTTAACCAATTGCCAATCAGGAAATCTTTAAATCCACCTGTGACCTGGAAGCTCCTCCACCCTCCCTGCTTTGAGTTGTCCCGCCTTTTTGGACTGAACCAAGGTACATCTTACACGTATTGATTGATAACTTACGTTCCCATAAAATGTATAAGACCAAGCTGTAGCCCAACCGCCTTGGGCACATGTTCTCAGAATCACCTGGGGCTGTGTCACGAGCCATTGGTCACTCATATTTGGCTCAGAATAAATCTTTTCAAATGTTTTACAGAGTTTGACCCTTTTCATCAACACCATGTTTTACCAGAGAATCACTGAGCAGGTGGGTGTTGGCACGGCCACCGCATGGACCAGGGTGAGGGGTTACCTTCACATTGAGGTTGTCTTTGCAAGTGTTGCCCTAGAAGGATCTATTTCACCTCATGGGTTTACACCCTGGCATCATTTGCTTTCTGAGACATGATTTTCTCCAGGCCAGGGTTGATCCAAGCTCTCTCTTGTTCATGGAGGAAAAGAGAAAGCTCTTTTTT
Organism: Theropithecus gelada; assembly: GCF_003255815.1. Taxonomy (NCBI): domain Eukaryota; kingdom Metazoa; phylum Chordata; class Mammalia; order Primates; family Cercopithecidae; genus Theropithecus; species Theropithecus gelada. Next base: position 28,344,352 of record NC_037678.1, on the reverse strand, counting down.
CCTCCCTTTGTAGCGTAATCCACTTTTAGCCGTGCCATAGATTATGCAAAATTGTAAATGGTTCTCTCTCACATATATTTGGCTATAGTCAAATATTATTCCATGGCCTCTATGCAGGGATGTGTCATGCTTAGAGATTTCATGCCCACAGGGAGATGCGTAGCAGTGGGCTCCTTCCACCTTCGATGTAGTGAGGAGGTAATTATTTGGCCATCTCTTTCAGCCACACTTAACACCAAAGATCCCAGCTAATGGCTCACTATTTTATCAATAAGACTGAAAGTGTAGCTTGTCAGATTTTTTTTTTTTGAGATGGAGTCTCGCTCTGTGACCCAGGCTGGAGTGCAGTGGCGCAATCTCAGCTCACTGCAAACTCTGCCTCCCGGCTTCCCACCATTCTCCTGCCTCAACCTCCCAAATAACCAGGACTACAGGTGCCTGCCACCACGTCTGGCTAATTTTTTGTATTTTTAGTAGAGACGGGGTTTCACTGTATTAGCCATGATGGTCTCGATCTCCTGACCTCGTGATCCACCTTGGCCTCCCAAAGGGGTGGGATTACAGGCATGAGCCACCGCGCCCGGCCAGATATTTTCTTTCCTTTAATTTTTGAGTCCTGTATTTAATCTTGTTTCCCCTAACAGCACTGCATAGCTGGGCATTGCAAAAGCACAACACCGCAGGCTCTGTGATCTGGCCCTGCCTGCCTCTCTGGCCTCATCCTCTGCATGCACAGCCCTAGGTCTCAGCCACTCCAAACATCTCACAGCGCTGATTGCTGAATTGTCCTGTACCTTCTCTGGCCTTTCTTCATTGGCAGAGACTGTTTTCTTTGCCAGAAATATCCTCCACCTGGCCGTTGCTTCCTCCCTTGTGTTCAGTTCTCTAAACCAACCTGCCAGTGCTCCCTGCTCCACCCAGCTCAGCAGAACTCAGCTTAGCACCATGCATGTGGAAGGAGAGCACTAGGCTTCAGGGATGCCAGAGCTGCCTCTCTTTGCTCTCCCTGGGAAGGGCATGAGCAAGAGGGCAGGCAGTCATGGGACTCTGCCTCCCACATGGGATGCCAGCCTCAGGGTATTGGAACCTATCACCCCAGAAAACTGGAGGATCCAGTCAGTGGCTCTCCTGCTACCCATGGTCTGAAGTTGCAGGCACATTGCACATACTTTCCTGTATTAGAGAACCCTCCAAGCCCTCTCTCCTGCCCAGCTTCAGACAGCATGCCAATCTGGCTTCTGCCCACCTCCAGCAATGGTTCCTGTGGATCCTCTGCCTAGCAACAGGATTTACCAATGGATTGGTGGCAGGGCAGAATAGAAAGGAACCAGGGATGGCTCCCAGAGGATGTTTTACCTTGAGCAACCAGAGAGATGAAGGTGCCACATAGACAGATGGAAAACTGTTATTTAGGACACATTTGGAACTCAGCTAGTCAGGGGAGCAAGGATGAAAATAGTTTGTCTCATCACCCATCTTCCTGCCGGGTCCAGCGGGCCTACAGCCCCTCGAGCTGCATGGAGAACAGCAACGGCCCTTTGCTCACCTGCAGCTGACAGCACCACCTCTACTTCATCTTGATGATGCTCCTGGTCAGTCTCAGCATGCTAGGGATCTCCTTACTCACAGACCCAACTCCTCATAAACAAGTAAGTGCTGCCAAGTAGGGTGCTCGGGGGTGGACCCTAATAGCACTTTGGGAGGCCGAGGTGGGTGCATCACCTGAGGTTCAGGAGTTCGAGACCAGCCTGGCTAACATGGAGAAACCCCGTCTCTACTAAAAATACAAAAGTAGCCGGGCATGGTGGCACATGCCTGTAATCCCAGCTACTTGGGAGACTGAGGCAGGAGAATCGCTTGAACCCGGGAGGCGGAGGTTGCAGTGAGCCGAGATCATGCCATTGCACTCCAGCCTGGGCAACAGGGCGAAACTCCATCTCAAAAAAAAAAAAAAAAAAAAATAGGGGAATTCCTGCTTTCTCTTTGGAAAGGGGAGGGCTGGGGGTGGCCTACTGGAGTGAATTAGAAATAGGCAGGTAACCCTGGAAGGGCCCAGCTTAATGAAACAAAGCTGAAGTCACCGAATGCTCCGCAGTGATCTGTCAATTAGGTATTCATTTAGATAGAGAAGTTTGGCTTTTAAAATGCAAATTTTCTTTGGAATATTAAGTTCACCAACCTCAGTATGAATTAATGCAATCAGGGCAATCCCAGCTGCTACCCACCCAGGGGGAATTAAGCCAATGGCAAGGGGGAGGGGTGGTGTTGCGGGCAGCTGCCTACAGCCTTCTCCTCATGAGCCGTTTCTTACCTCCCAGGAGGCAGGTGTCAGTCACCCCTGTTTTGAATATTTATTACAAAGTCTGGGTTCAGAGAAATTAAGGAATGTGTCCAAGGTAACAAAACTACTAAGTGGCAGGCCTGGGCCCCAACCTGGCTCCAGAACTCGTGCTGGCTCCACCAGGTTGCTACAGGTAGTTAGGTAAGTGTGAACAGGGCAGGAGAGGGCTCTCCCCTACCCACTAGAAATGTCAGGTGATGGTTCAGCAGCTATCACATTGCCTCTCTAAAAATGATAACGCAACAGCACCAGAGAAAGGCCATTTCCTGATGTTCCACACCTGTTAACATCAAAATGTTAATTGAATGCACGCCCCAGGGAGAAGCAACTTCCTGGGCATGCAAGTTAAGAGACAAAAATGGTGAAATATGATCTTCCGGGGGCACATGCCACCAGAAAAAGAAAGCAAGCCTCAGACAGGCGTGCATATAACTCCCTAAACACACTGCACATGCTCAATTCCAAAGGGTAAGGAAAGCACTGGGCATGTGGAAAGCTCATCCTAAGGGAAGAATCATGAGAAAGAAGAGAGTTTATAAAAGTCCTAGGATCATGGTTAAATGGGGCACTTGATCTTCTCTCTTTAACCTTCACATGTCCCCTTGGGTCTCTTTCAAGCACCCCTTTCTTTCTTTCCTGTTCTAAGGCCTTTTAAAATAAACTTCCATTACTGTTCTGGAACTTGCCTCAGTCTCTCTGCCTTATGCCTCTCAGTCAAATTCTTTCTTCTGAGAAGGCAGACTGAAGTTGCTACAGACCCATATGGATAGGCCACCAGTAACTTGGGGAAACTCGGATCTCTTCCGTCGGTAACAAAGTCACCTACTTCGGCAACTTAGCAGGACAGGGACTTGGCCCCAACAGAAAGCAGCAGGAGGGAGGGTCCTGAGGGTTCAGCCAGCAACCAAGAGGGTCTGAAGTTCAGGGAGGACTGCAGAAGGGACTGGGGACAGAAGACCTGTACCTTTCTACCAACTTCACCCAGGGTCTGGATAAAACCTGGCACTTGTAAGACTGCAAGCCCCAGGGTCCCCCAGCTCCATCGTGGGGATTTCCCCTCTGGCCACCCCACTTTTTCTACTCAGCATTTTCCATTTGGTTCATTCCTCTCTTGCACACACAGCCCGGCTGGAAGAGGGAAAAAGCACATGGGGAAAGGAGCCGTATGCTCACACCCCACGTGATTGCCGCCTGCATCAGTGACACCCACAGGAGACTTCCCTGCTCCTGGCACTTTGAGAAGCTGGGGGCAGGTGGCTTTCTATTTCCTGTTGCTCAGGGTCTCGTCCGTTGTCTGCATTCTTCTTTGCTGTTCTCTTACTCTCAACTTCTTGATGTTGCTCACTTCTTGTTTAGTCAGCCACACATTTTTTGCGTGTTTCCTACCTGCCTGGCTCTAGAGAACACAAAGAAAGTAGCCGCTGAAGCCGGGCGCGGTGGCTCACGCCTGTAATTCCAGCACTTTGGGAGGCCGAAGTGGGCAGATCACGAGGTCAGGAGTTCGAGGCCATCCTAGCTAACATGGTTGAAACCCTGTCTCTACTAAAAATACAAAAAAAAAAAAAAAAAAAAAAAAAACTAGCCGGCCTTGGTGACGCATGCCTGTAGTCCCAGTTACTCAGGAGGCTGAGGCAGGAGACTCGCTTGAATCCAGGAGTCGGAGGTTGCGGCGAGCTGAGATTACACCACGGCACTCTAGCCTGGGTGGAGACTCTGTCTCAAAGAAAAAAAGAAAAGAAAAGAAAAAAGAAAGTAGTTGCTGAAAGAGGAAGGGGAGAGGAAGATAAAAATGAGGGTTTATGGGTCAGTGACAACGTGCCAGGCCAGGGTCCATGGTGCATGGCACCTCTGCTCACCACTGTCAGGGAAGGATGACTCTGTCCCCGACTCACGCAAGCTCAGAAGCCCACAGGCACTGTGCAGCCCTTGGCCCTGGCTCTTCCAGTGACCTCATCCACAGGAAGCTGATTGTGTCCTTGGGAAGGCAAAATGTGCACATATGGCATCACCAGGAAGCAATTAAAGGCTAAGCCAAGTCTCTGTCATCAACACGGCAGAATTTGAGTCCCAGCATTCTAGTCTGAGAGGTGGGGCTCAGGCTGGGGAGGCAGCACAGCCCAGCGGGGTTCCTAAACATCCCTGCTGTGGTTTAGCAGGAGACAGTGTGGGGCAGAGCTTCAAATTCCCTCTGCTGAGGCTGGGGTAACAGGTTCCAATGTATCTATTCTCCCGACCCCAACCCTTAAAACAAAACAAAACGAAACAAAACAAAAGCACAACAATCAGCTGGGTTTTGTTACTTCCCCAAGTTCCCAGATATGTTCTTAGGAAGAGGGAAAAATGACAGACCAGAAGGAAAAGGGAGTGCCCCCCTTAGGATCTGCAAAGGTACAGTTGAACTAGGCTCTAGGCCCAGGTGCTGGCTCTCCTGGACTGAACTAGCACTGTCTCTGATGCCCATAGAGGGCTCTGGAATGAAAGCAGCTCTGGGGCTGCCCTGTCCTGTGCATCCACATGACAGAGCTTCCCCCAGCACCACCATCAGAAGTAGATCCCAGCGTGACAGGCAGCGGCTCCCCATATGAAGAGGTTCACTTTCCTGCACCCTCAGACTGGGAAAGAGCTCTGAGCTCATTGCCTCCAACCCCTGCCTCACAGCTGAGGGACACTGAGCCCCAGACCAGTGTGTCACCCTTTGCCAAGGTCACACACCACAGGGTGCCGGAGCCAGAACAAACTCCAGGGTCCTGATCCCTACATTCTCCCAGTCACATTCCATCTTTTGTTGGAGTCTAACAACCAGATCTCTTTTCAGTCCTTTGAGATCCTGGTGTCCAGCTGTGGGCCAAGGTAGTGTGTGGCCCCTGTGGCAGGGTCCAAGGTGGTGACACAACCCTCTCCTGCCTCCATGGCTCCACCAGCTCTGCTGGAGTTTATGTAGCAGCCAAGAGGAAATGGTAGATCAGGACACAGAGACACAAGGGGGCAGAATCCCCATCCCGCAGGCACAACCAGATGAGAGGAGGTTCCAAATCCCTGGGGGTCCTGTGTGCAGAACTCAGCACCCCTCCGCCCCACAGAAATGTCCCTCCAGGCAGGGGCCTGGGCATTCATTTTTCCTGAGACACCTCACGGGGGTGTTCAGGGCAGGTTGAGGCACCTATGGGACAGCCAGGTAGAACCATCTGGGCTGGTGGGATGGGCATGGGAGAGGACAGAAGATGCACCGGTAGGCCCCCAGAGGTGCCTATAAGGGAAACACAAGGGGTGCGAGGGCCACCCCACGTGATGTGAAAGAGACAGTGCAGGGGCAGAAAAGCAGAAGTGCTTTGTTTCCTGGAAATGTTTTAGGGAGGGGAGGTGGTGAGGATCCACTGAGGGAAATGCTGATGGCTGAAGAAAGATGAGGCCTGATGACTGGTAGTCGGGTTCCTACACATAGAGACCACGTCATGCTCTACAAGAGCAATCTGGTGGTGTGGTGCCGGGGAGGGTGGAGGAATGGGGTTACAGAGCCTGTGCAGGGATTTAGAACCAGAGGGCTCCTCAGAACGGGCGAAGGAGATGGTCTGTAAGGACCTGTCCGACTCCAGTGAGGGTATGAGGGGAAGGGAGGGAGGAAAGCACATAGGAGGACACCCACAGTGAGGAAGCAGGTCTTGGGGAGAGCTAGGTTTCAGTCCGAGCAAGAAGGGAGAGGATGTTCCAGGGACAGGCTGAGGCTCTGGGGCCTCCAGAAGGCTCAGAGGAAAGGTTTCAGCAGACGGGGTCAGAAAAGGAGTATTCAGGGCCATGGGGGGAGGGTGATCTGAGCTTCTTGCAGCCCCTGACGCAAACAGGGATAAAGGACATAATGAGATTAGTCCTGAATCCGAGGCAGAGAGTGGTGAGGAGGCTGTGAGTTTGGGGGAGGGAGGGAAGGGCCTGGCTGGGAGAACGCTGGGTTCCGGGTTCCCTACAGTCCTGCCAGGAAGGTCAGAGCCCAGAGAGTCAATGGCTCCCTCCTGACACTTGACAGAGAGATGTACACCTGGCCGGGGGGTGCTCTGTAGACTGCTGTGGGGCAGGGGAGCGGCTTCTCCCGGGCATAGGTCCCAAGGCACCTGCAGGATGCAGGGCTCCAGGCTCCCTCAGATGCCTGCTGATGGCTCTCTTCTGAGAGGGGGTAAACTGGCTTCCTGGGTGCCCACAAAGTGCAAGGAACTTGTTCTCAGTATGATGCACCAGGAACTGTCAGAAGTATACCTATATGTACAGGCATGATTACTACCCCCATTTTAGAGGTAGGGAAACCGAGGCACTGAGCAGTTAATCAATTTGCCCCCCGGCTCCACAGATAAACAGTCAGTGTAGAGCTGGGGTCTTAACACTAGCAGGCTCCCTCCACAGTGTGGGCTCCAAGCCACTGACTGTCCTGCTGCCATCATCCAGCCTTGGCTATGTTTAAAAAAAAAAACAAGGCCGGGCGTGGTGGCTCACGCCTGTAATCCCAGCACTTTGGGAGGCTGAGGCGGGTGGATCACGAGGTCAGAAGATCGAGACCATCCTGGCTAACACAGTGAAACCCCATCTCTACTAAAAACACAAAAAATTAGCCGGGCGTGGTGGCGGGCACCTGTAGTCCCAGATACTTGGGAGGCTGAGGCAGGAGAATTGCTTGAACCCTGGAGGCAGAGGTTGCAGTGAGCCGAAATCATGCCACTGCACTCCAGCCTGGGCAACAGAGCAAGACTCTGTCCAAAAAAAAAAAAAAAAACCAAAAAAGAAAACCCTCATCCAAATTAAACTTAATAGAGTTTAATCGAGCAAAGAATGATTTGTGTATCAGGAAGCCTTCTGAACCAGAGTAGATTCAGAGAAACTCCAGTGCAGCCACGTGATGGAAGAAGATTTATGGACAGAGAAAGGAAAGTGACACAGAAAACAAAAGTGAGGCACAGAAACAGCTAGATTGTTTACAGCCCAGCATTTGCCTTATTTGAACATGGTTTGAACAGTTGGCCCTCTTTGGCCAGAACTCAGTGATCTGCACAAGGGTAGGTTACAGCCTGTTTCCACCTCCATTTAAGTTACAGTTCACTATGTACAGGGAAACTATGAGGGCAAACTTAAAAATATGTCAGGAGGAAGCTTTAGACTAAATTTGATGTAATGATTCCCCCCTTTTGGTCATGCTCTCAATTTTGATAGATTGACCAAAACTTTAGTCATTGATGTCAATATCACCATTGTAAATGTACTTATTTGGTCTCAAAACCTACGGAAATAGCAGAAGAGTGGATTTTGTAAGGTGAGAACAAGGACATCAGGTTATTTTTTTGTAAGGGTTACAGTAGAGAGTACCTCTTCATGCTGGAATGTCCAGTTTACAGAAGAAAAACAAAACCTGGTATGTTCTAGGATGTATTACTATCCTTAAAGTCTTAGTTTGATTATATCACATTTACCATAAGTGACTCCATTTTGGTTTGATCTGGTCTGTTGGGGTTAGTACAGGAGCTCAGTCCAAAACAATGGTCTTTCATAATTTTGTTTAAGAATTCCTCCCTTATGGTCAGATTCTCACATAGGTGAGAGTGTGACCAAAATTTACAGCCTTAGCACCACTCTCAGTTACCATCATTTTGAGTTTCCAGACTCAACGCATCATTCATAGGTTACAGTGCCCTCATGGTCGTATATTTATTTGAGTTCTTGTCATTCCCATTGAAGAGAGACCATCTGAAATTCTAGAAATGGCTGCAAGCAAACATTTAAAACTTCTGAGAGAATACAGCGCACCAGGCAGACTACTATTTTGACTACCAAGAGGATAATACACAGAGTTTGTAGTATGCTCCTTAGCCAGGGTCCCCATAAACCAAACCACCTAAAACCAAATGGATCAAAGAATGAGCTAGACGAAGAGTCTACTTGCTTTAACCACGCAGCCTGTTCATTCATCTCCTACAACTAAATCTCTCTAATACCTGATTTATTTCTCCACAGGAAACAAGAAGTGCCAGCAACTGCTGAGATACTTCTCCGTTTAGCCAGTAAATAATCTAGAGAGATTCTGTTATTTAGTACAACTTTCACAAGAGAATTTATTTACTGGTTGATTGATTGAGATGGAGTCTTGCTCTGTCACCCAGGCTGGAGTGCAGTGGTGCGATCTCAGCTCACTGCAACCTCCACCTCCTGGGTTCAAGCGATTCTCCTGCCTCAGCCTCCTGCATAGCTGGGATTACAGGTGCACACCACCATGCCCAACTACTTTTTTTGTATTTTTAGCAGAGGCAGGGTTTTACCACATTGGCCAGGCTGGTCTCAACCTGATCTCAGGTTATCTGCCTGCCTTGGCCTCCCAAAGTGTTGGGATTACAGGCGTGAGCCACCACGCCTGGCCTTCAAAAGAGAATTTCAAGCCTGTTGTGTAACCAAGGCCTTTACAGTAGAATCTGCTGTAGAGCCTATCACCAGGGATATATTTTTAATCATTGCCTCATTTACTCCAAACCATGGAAAAAGAAACCTAAGAAATGATGCCCATCTAGAAGAATGAAGGATTATGGAAATGTTCTCTTTAGCATATGATTCTTCAATAGGTTAAGAGGAGTGAATGAATATTCTGTTTCTGACTGCTTATGAGGCAACACATGTGCCATTAAAATTTCTCACCTACATTGGCCTTTTATCTTCCATCTATCAAGACATAAGTTTGTCCATGTATAAGGCTGGCTGTAAAATTCTTCATTTTAAAGTATACCCCATGAGTGCACACAAAAGACCCCATTTTCACTTCTCTTGTTTGCAGAGGCATAAGCAAGGAAAAAACTGAAAGATAAGAGTCTCATGCTAGCAGAGAAGTCTTGATTCATGATGTTGGAAAAAAAGCTGTCCACATCAAGGATGCTGTCTCCTTCTGGGGAGAATCTTCCCTGGTTAGCTTTACCTTAAGGTTTCCAATGGATGTACAGTTCCAAGAGTGTAGAGGGACCCTTATGAGTTGTGAGATTAAAAACCCAAGACTCAAGGTCTGGAAGTTTTCCTGCAATGTGGATGGCAAGTGCAGTCTTTCTCTGATTTTTTCAGAAGATTCAATCTTCAGGTTCTAGATTGTGAAGGTGTTGATGGTCCCGTCAGTGGACCATGAAAAGCTTTCTTCACCTGAACGTACACTTTGGCATAACGACCTACTGTTACATCAGCCCTCTTGCATGCATGAAAAGTTTTTATACAACCAGAAAACATGCATTGGAAATGACAATGGAATGAAATCCCTCTATAAAAATTTAAATGACTCTCCAGGTAGCAAAAATGTACCTGAAGTTTTGATTATATTTCCAGAAATGTGGGTTTGACAAACCAAATATTGGTCATAAACTATTTTAGCAATTTAGAACAGTCACCACACACACATATACATATTTAATTTGAATCATTTTATCTCCTTCATAAATCATGGAATGCAAAGCTTTTAATAACAAAAGCTTTAAGGACTCAGGAAGGATGAGGTGGGTATCCAGGTTCTCCATGAGTCCACACTTAACACTGGACTTATGTCCTCTTACATACCTGCTATTTCTCCAATTTAGATGCATAGCAGTAAAACTGATAGGTTATCATAGGTAATTTGACCTGGACCATGGAATTCATTCGAACTGTGTATCTAAACAATTCATTGATTTATCATAAAATCTGGCAAAGTACCTTCTTGCTATTCAATTTTTTTCCTGCTTGTGTAGCAGTTTTATAAACCAGTCAGTCTCTTTATTAGAGTTCAGGAATTCTTACCCAGTCCAAACGGTTTGATCTGAAAGTTATCAGAAACCTGTATTCGAGAATGTTTGTCAGGGTCCTTTTCATCCCTTCATGAACCTCCTTAAAGACGCCATATTCTAAGACTGTGTGCTTGTGAAGTTTTCAGAAACTGTGTCAGAATTAAGCAATTAACTGTGGAAATAACTTTATATGGTCATAAAGAGACAATTTACAAGGAAATTTGGTTATTTCTGTGGCTTACAATAATTTAACATAATAACCATAATTATGACTGATAGCATATACCCAAACATTAGAATTTTATAAAGGCCATATAATTTTGGAGTATATATTAATAACATAGTCACTAAAATATAACTTGAAGAAGGTTAAACATTATTTCTTATTTGACAATGCCTCCCATATAGTTTTACATGTCAAATAATTCTATTTATCTTTCCTTTGGATGCTTCAGGGGCCTTTTGTATCATCCAAAACTTAAAAGTAAAAAATACTTAATTTTGGCCAGGTACAGTGGCTCACGCCTGTAATTCTAGCACTTTGGGAGGCCGAGGTGGGCAGATCACAAGGTCAGGAGATCAAGACTATCCTGGCTAACATGGTGAAACCCCATCTCTACTAAAAATACAAAAAATTAACCGGGCATGTTGGCGGGCACCTGCAGTCCCAGCTACTCAGGAGGCTGAGGCAGGACAATGATGTGAACCCGGGAGATCATGCCACTGCACTCCAGCCTTGGCAACAGAGCCAAACTCCATCTCAAAAAAAAAAAAAAAAAAAAAAAAAAAAAAAAACCACTTAATTTTGAAGGTGAAATTTGATTTTGGGAAGCCTATAAAACATGTCAAATGTTTAAAACATGTAACCAAATAGGATCACAGGCTACCATAAAGTAGTCATAATTTATTTAGCCAAAGTGATAATTAAAAGATTTTTTAAAACCCAAAACCAGGCCGGGCGCGGTGGCTCAAGCCTGTAATCCCAGCACTTTGGGAGGCCGAGGCGGGTGGATCACGAGGTCAGGAGATCGAGACTATCCTGGCTAACACGGTGAAACCCCGTCTCTACTAAAAATACAAAAAAAAAACTAGCCGGGCGTGGTGGCGGGCGCCTGTAGTCTCAGCTACTTGGGAGGCTGAGGCGGGAGAATGGCGTGAACCCGGGAGGCGGAGCTTGCAGTGAGCCGAGATCACGCCACTGCACTCCAGCCTGGGAGCACAGCGAGACTCCGTCTCAAAAAAAAAAAAAAAAAAAAAAAACCCAAAACCTACACTCTTTGATAGAGGATACTCAGTTTTCCAAACAATCAAAAGACCTGAGAAAGACACCATGAGATAGAATCTGTCTCTTCCTCTTTTTTTCCTTTTTGCTGTTTACTTAAAAGATGAACATAAATATTTTACTGTCTTATTGACACTACACAATATTTGTGTTCAAAAGAGAAAACCAACTTTTACTTTTGTATTAGTATACTGTCAATACTAAAGCTAATTTTAATAAAATCTTATCAATAAATTTATGAAATTTGTCATCTTTTAACTATACAAGATTTTCATAAGCCTTTTGCTGTACATTTTCTCCCCAACTTTTTATGTTTATCTAGTTTTATCTATTTTTTAACTCCTCAATTTGAAACCTTTAGTAACTTCAAACTAAAAATTTTTAACAAACACACATTTTTATGCCTTTATAACTTCCTCATCAAGGCATATCTTACTTTTGTTTAGATACTCTTCATATAGCATTGTTTCTTTCATATCTAGTATTTTTAATTACATATACTAACTATAATTTTAACTCTTAGTAACCCTAATTTCTAGTGAAAACCACAGAAAGTTATTTTGAACTGTTTTATATTAGTATTTGTAGAAAAAATTATAATTTTTTAGAAAGATGGTTCTTCAAATTACTGTTTATTAACATATCTAAATATATTTGGCTTTTCTATATCATGTTAATAAAAATGTCAAGGTATATAGGCTTAAACTCTTGTTTAATAATTAATATTTCAGGTCAGGCAAGGTGGCTCATGCCTGTAATCCCAACACTTTGGGAGGCCGAGGCAGGCAGATCACGAGGTCAGGAGTTCGAGACCAGCCTGGCCAACATAGTGAAACCCTGTCTCTACTAAAAATACAAAAATTAGCTAGGCATGGTGGTGTGTGCCTGTAATCCCAGCTACTCAGGAGGCTGAGGCGGGAGAATTGCTTGAACCCAGGAGGTGGAGGTTGCAGTGAGCTGAGACCACACCATTGCACTCTGGCCTGGGTGACAGAGTGAGACTCCGTCTCAAAAAATAATAATAATAATAATTAATATTTCAATATTTTAAGTTATAAATGACTCAGACATTTTGTGATTATCTGTTACTTTGGCATAACATAACTTTGGGATTTTTAATTACTAAAAAGAATTTTGAAACTATAACGCAAACTATACCTTCCCTAACTATTGTAGGACTCTTAGTTCAGCTAAAGATGCGGGTCCTTGTCACACGGCCACAAAAAAATTAGGCTCATAGAGAATTTGAAGGATGAGGATGGCAGGGTTTATTGAGTGAAAGGAAAAAAAGATAAACAGGGGTTCTCCACAAAGCCAGAGTTCTGCTAGTGTACTTCCCACCTCACAAACTGAATCCCAGGTACCACCCAGGAAGAAGAGGGGCCAGGTTCCTCCCCACTGCAAATGGCACGACCTTCTGTGGCTCTCATAACATCTTCCCCAGGTCATCTGGGGTCTCAAGTAACCAGGTAGTACCGAGGAGGACTATGAAGGTCAGGACCTGTCTGAGTCCTGAATTTACATACCAGGTGTAGAGGCCAGGACAGAAGACAGCTGTAAAGACTATGCCTACAGGATCCAACCCTTCCCCAAAATAGCCAGTAGGCAAGCAGGGAAAGCAGGGAATAGGAGTTATATTTGGCTTGATTCTGACTTGTAGCTCCTGGTCTAGGAACTGAGACCATGTCTCCAGACCTCATCATGGACACCTATTCACATCCCCAAATCCAGAGGCTCTAAACCAAAAAAAGTAAGTTCACAGTCAAATCAAGCAGGTGTCTAATTATGTTTAACTGATAATTGTGAACTCATTCCTATTTCACCAAAAATAAACTGGCTTTATTTATCAAATATTACCACATACATATAACACATATAGACATACAAACACACAAAAGCAGATCTTATAGCTTCCATCAAGGATTTTTATTTGCCAGCTTTCAAATAGTTTTTCTTGCCCCCATACAGACTATCAGTCTTCCAGTTATGTTTCACTGCCCTAAGCAATTGTTAACTAGGCAACAAATTTGCATTTCTAAAGGGACAGCTCTTACATGAAACAAAAAAAAATTATATTTCATAAGCACAGAGCTAAGATTTTAGGCATAAATATGGTATCATCATTTGCTCAAATCAAGGGAAAAAATGGTACATAAGTGAAAGTTGATCAAGATAAAGTGGCCAGAAAAGAACCTTAAGCAAAGGCATGACTTATTATGTAAATTTAAAACAATGGTAAGAGTTTCTAATGCACATAGGCAGACTTCCTTGCAAATGGAGGTTTCCTTTATAGATGTAAATTTCTTTTACAAAAGGCTTTTAAGATTGCCACTTCAATTCCAGAAAGGTGTATTTTAGTTCAGTTGGTGTTCTTTTTAACTTAGCTACTGTTTCTTAGCTAAAATTACTAAATTCAGGGTGGAGCTTCTTAAGGAATAGGGCAAAGAGAGCATTCTGTATGCCTGGACTTAGCATGAATAGATCTGAAAAAGAAGCAAGGCTATTTTAACTGAGGGCCTACATTTTATAAACACTTTATCTAGGATAGCTTTCATTTCACCTTTGGGGCAGCATAGTAACTAAGCCAAAAGGTTAGCAGATTTAATTTTTCTTATCTATTAGTAACTTAAGCTTTTTATTTGCCTTTTATAACGTCTTTAAATAAAAATATTTCAATCTTTTTAGAAGCTTCTGCATATCAATAGACACCCCTAGATGAGACTAATTTGAGAGACCTCATTTTCAAATGCCCTTCTTCAAGTGCAGGGTTGTTCATTTGGAACATTTCACTGTAAGTTTAAATTATCTTTAGTAAGATTTTGCCATTTCTGTAGTCCCAGCTACTTGGGAGGCTGAGGCAGGAGAATGGCGTGAACCCAGGAGGCAGAGCTTGCAGTCAGCCAAGATTGCGCCACTGCACTGCAGCCTGGGTGATAGAGCGAAACTCCGTCTCAAAAAAAAAAAAATGCCATTTCTGTAAGCCTTTGCTACTTCTAGGGCCTAATGCTGATACACATATTAGGCGGAAGATACTTAGCTCTTTAGAAATAAAGGATCCCATTTTTACCTCAAATATTGACTTTGGCTCTCAGGTCCCCTCAAGCAACTATGTCAGTGATTTTTTTCCATACCTAAGTGTACAAGAAAAAAGAAACAAAGGAAGTAGAAAACACGAAAATCCCTGTGGACTTCCAAAAGCCAAAGTTTACAGCCCTGCAATATTGCCATCTGCTGCTGGCTTCTTTCTGACCCAATCAGACAAAAGAGGCCCCTAACTGTATCCAAGCCAGTTAATTACCAGATACAATCCAATTGTAGATCCAGTTCAGTTTCTGTCAGAACTTCCAAACCCAGTGTTGATGAAAAATTTGTTCAAAAAAACTCAGAGAGCTCAAAACGCAAATCCGTGGAGCCTCAGAATCTGAGGGAGAACTTACCAAGATCCCCAGTTGCTGTGAGAGAGCAATGGAAACAACAGGCACAGTGAGTAACTTGCTGCTCACTTGGCACTTCTGGGGGTCACTAGTAGTTCTAGCTTGGATCCCACTTCTGACACCATCTGTTAAAAGAAAAACCTTAGCCAAATTAAATTTAACAGAGTTTATGGTTTTTTTCCCTGAGGATCAAGGCAGACCGCAGGCAGAACTAGACAGCAGCTTTCACTCAAACGGACCAGAGCAGCGTGTGGAGTCTCTAGAACTACTACAAGAATAATTCAGGAAAGCCAAGAGAACCCACAGACCCTCTTAAGGAAGTGGATTGCTCCTCCAAGACCTGGGAGACACCCCAATTACTGTGAGTGCCCAAACTGTGGGAGTGAGAAAGGGAGATTATCTGGCCCTGAACACCCACCCTCACTGGGGAACCTGAAGGTCTAGATCACAGGAGAAGATTCTGACAATACCTGGAGCTGAGTCAATTTAGAGAGCCGAGTAAAATACAGGTGTAGGGAAAGCAGTGGGAAAAGCTCTGTGGGCTCTCTGGGTTCCCAGCAAAGTCATTTCTGACTTGTCTCACAAAGTTACCTGGGGAGGGTTGCCAGAGGAACTGAGAAAAGGCCACAGAGAGAAGGAAACCTCCAGCTGAACTTTGTAACAATTCCAACCAAACAGGAAGTCTCCTGGCCAGAACTCCGGGGGAGGGCGTGCATCCAGTGTGCAGACTCCACAGGCAGGGAAGCACCGAAAGCCCTACTTGCTTTCACAGCTGGGGGCTGGTAGCCTGGGGCAAGTTCTCAGCCCTGCTCTCAGACTGCCTAGAAATAGACTCAGTGCTGTTGTGGGCATGGTGGGAGTGAGACCAGCCTTCTGGGTTTCATGGAAGCTGGGTGAGGCCTGTGACTTCCAGCGTTCCCCCGCTTCTCTGACAACCTGCATGATACAGCAAAGGCAGCCATAATTCTCCTAGGAGTATAACTCCATTGACTTAACCCCCATCCCCCACAGCAGCCACAGCAAGACCTGCCCAAGGAGAATCTGAGCTCAGACATGTCTCGCCCTGCCCTTACCTGATGGTACTTCCCTACCCACCTTGGTAGCTGAAGACAAAGGGAATATACTCTTTGGAGTTCTAAGGCCCCACAGCCCCACCAACCACCTGATCCTCCCCATACTACCACAGCTGATGCTCTCTTGAAAGCGTCACCTCCCGGCAGGAGGCCAACCAGCACAAAAATAGTGCATTAAACAACCAAAACTAAGGACCCTCACAGAGTCCATCTCACCCCACTGGCACCTCCACCAGAGCAGGTGCTGGTATCTACAATGAGAGACCCACAGATGGTTCACATTACAGAACTCTGTGCAGACAACCTCCAGTACTAGATAGGAACCTGGTAGACCTGCTGGGTGGCTAGATCCTGAAGGGAGACAAGAATCGCTACAGTGCGGCTCTCAAGAAGTCACTTCCCTAGGAAAAGGGGCAGAGTACTACATCAAGGGAACACTTGGTGGGACAAAAGAATCTGAACAACAGTCTTGACCACTAGACCTTCCCTCTGACAGAGCCTACTCAAATGAGAAGGAACCAGAAAACCAACTCTGGTATTATGACAAAACAAGTTCTTTAACACCCCCAAAAAAATCACACTAGCTCACCAGCAGTGGATCTAAACCAAGAAGAAATCCCCAAACTGCCTGAAAAAGGTGTCAGCGAAACTAAGCTTCATAAATGAAGGAAAGACAGTCTTTTTCAGACAAACAAATGCTGAGAGAATTTGCCACTACCAAGTCAGCACTACAAGAACTGCTAAAAGGAGCTCTGTATCTTGAAACAAATCCTGGAAACACATCAAAATAAAACCTCTTTAAAGCATAAATCTCATAGAACCTATAAAACAACAATACCAATAAAAAACACAAAAAGACAAGGTATGCAGGCAACAAATAGCACAATGAATGGAATAGCACCTCACATCTCAAACCTAATGTTGAATTTAAATGGCCTAAATGCTCCACTTAAAAGATACAGAATCACAGAATGGGTAAGAATTCACCAATAAACTATCTGTGGCTTTCAAGAGACTCACCTAACACATAAGGATTCACATAAACTTAAGGTAAAGGGGTGGAAAAAGACATTCCATGAAAATGGACACCAAAAGCAAGCATGAGCAGCTATTCTCCAATAGACAAAATAAACTTTAAAGCAACAGCAGTTTATTTATTTATTTATTTATTTGAGATGGAGTCTCGCTCTGTCGCCCAGGCTGGAGTATAGTGGCCGGATCTCAGCTCACTGCAAACTCCGCCTCCCGGGTTTATGCCATTCTCCTGCCTCAGCCTCCCGAGTAGCTGGGACTACAGGTGCCCGCCACCTCGTCCAGCTAGTTTTTTGTATTTTTTAGTAGAGACGTGGTTTCACCGTGTTAGCCAGGATGGTCTCGATCTCCTGACCTCGTGATCCGCCCGCCTTGGCCTCCCAAAGTGCTGGGATTACAGGCCTGAGCCACCGCGCCTAGCCGCAACAGCAGTTTAAAAAGACAAAGAGAGACATTATATAATGATAAAAGGCTTTATTCAATGGGAAAATATCACAATCTTAAATACGTGTGCACCTAACACTGGAGTTCCCAAATTTATAAAACAATTACTACTAGACCTAAGAAATGAGTCAGACAGCAACACAATAATAGTGGGGGACTTCAATATTCCACTAACAGCACTAGACAGGTCATCAAGACAGAAAGCCAACAAAAACAATAGATTTAAACTATACCCTGAAACAAATGGACTTAACAGATATTTACAGAATATTCTACCCAACAACTACAGAATATTCATTCTATTCATCAGCACATGAACTTTCTTCAAGATAGACCATGTGATAGGCCACAAAACAAGCCTCAATAACTTTAAGAAAACTGAAATTATATCAAGCACTCTCTCAGACCACAGAGGAATAAAACTGGAAATCACCTCCCAAAGGAATCTTCAACGTCATGCAAATACATGGAAATTAAATAACCTGCCCTTGAATGATCACTGGGTCAACAATGAAATCAAGGTGGAAATTAAAAAATTCTTCGAACTGAATGACAACAGAGAACAACCTATTAAAACCTCCGGGATACAGCAAAGGCAGTGCTAAGAGTAAAGTTCATAGCCCTCAATGTCTATATTGAAAAATCTGAAAGAGCACAGACAATCTAAGTTCAGAGCACAGACAATCTAAGGTCACACCACAGGAACTAGAGAAACAAAAACAAACCAAACCCAAACCCAGCAGAAGAAAGGAAATAACCAAGATCAGAGCAGAACTAAATACAATTGAAACAAAAATACGCAAAAGGTAAATGAAACAAAAGCTGGTTCTTTGAAAAGATAAATAAAATTGACAGACCACTAGCAAGATTAACCAAGAAAAGAAGAGAGAAAATCCAAATAAGCTCAATTAGAAATGAAATGGGAGAAATTACAACTGACACCACAGAAATACAAAAGATCATTCAAGGCTGCTATGAACACCTTTATATACATAAACTAGAAAACCTAGAGGAGAATAATAAATCCTGGAATGATACAACCCTCCTAGCTTAAATCAGGAAGAATTAGATAGCATGAGCCGTCCAATAACAATCAGCGAGATTGAAATGGTAATAAAAAATTACCAACCCAAAAAAGTCATCCGGGACCAGATGGATTCACAGCTGAATTCTATCAGACATTCAAAGAAGAGTTTGTACCATCCTATTGACACTATTCCACAAGATAGATAAAGAGGGAATCCTCCCTAAATCATTTTATGAATCCAGTTTCACACTAATACCAAAACCAGGAAAGAACATAACCAAAAAAGAAAACTACAGACCAACATCCCTGATGAACATAGATGCAAAAATCCTTAACAAAATACTAGCTAACTGAATCCAATGACATATCAAAAAGATAATTAACCATGATCAAGCGGGTTTCATACGAGGGATGCAGGGATGATTTAACATACACAAGTCAATAAATGTGATACACCACATAAACAGAGTTAAAAACAAAAATCACATGATTATCTCAATAGATGCAGAAAAAGCATTTGACAAAATCTAGTATCCCTTTATGATTAAAACTCTCAGCAAAATCAGCATGCAAGGGACATACTTCAATGTAATAAAAGCCATCTATGACAAACCCACAGCCAACATAATACTGAATGGGGAAAAGTTGAAAACATTCCCTCTGAGAACTGGAACAAGACAAGGATGCCCACTCTCACCACTTCTCTTCAACATAGTACTGGGAGTCCTAGCCACAGCAATCAGACAAGAGAAAGAAATAAAGGGCATCCAAATCAGTAAAGAGGAAGTCAAACTGTCATTGTTTACTAATGATATGACTGTATACCTAGAAAACCCTAAAGACTACTCCAAAAAGCTCCTAGAACTGAAAAAAGAATTCAGCAAAGTTTCTGGATGCAAAATTAATGTACACACATCAGTAGCTCTCCTATACACCAACAGCAACCAAGCTGAGAATCAAATCAAGAACTCAACCCATTTTACAACAGCTGCAAACAAATACAATACTTAGGAATATACCTAGCCAAGGATGTAAAAGACCTCTACAAGGAAAACTACAAAACAGTGCTGAAAGAAGTCATAGACAACACAAACAAATGGAAACACATTCCATGCTCATGGATGGGTAGAACCAATATTGTGAAAATGACCATACTGCCAAAAGCAATCTACAAATTCAATGAAATTCCCATCAAAATACTACCATCATTCTTCATAGAACTAGAAAAAACAATCCTAAGACTCATATGAAACCAAAAAAAGAGCTCACATAGCCAAAGCAAGACTAAGCAAAAAGAACAAATCTGGAGGCATCACATTAGCCGATTTCAAACTATAGTATAAAGTCACAGTCATCAAAACACCATGGCACTGGTATAAGAATAGGCACATCGACCAATGGAATAGAATAGAGAACCCAGAAATAAACCCAAACACTTATTTTTGACTAAGCAAACAAATACATAAAGTGGGGAAAAGACACCCTATTCAACAAACAGTTCTGGGATAATTGGCAAGCCACATGTAGGAAGATGAAACTGGATCCTCGCCTCTCACCTTACACAAAAATCAACTCAAAATATGTCAAGGACTTAAATCTAAGACCTGAAACTACAAAAATTCTAGAAGATAAAATCAGAAAACCCCTTCTACACCTTGGCTTAGGCAAGGATTTCTTGACCAAGAACCTAAAAGCAAATTCAATAAAAACAAAGATAAATAGCTGGGACTTAATTAAACTAAAGAGCTTTTGCACAGCAAAAGCAACAGTCAGCAGAGTAAACAGACAACTCACAGACTGGGAGAAAATCTTCATGATCTATACGTCTGACAAAGAACCAGTATCCAGAATCTACAACAAACTTAAACAAATTAGCAAGAAAATACAATCCCATCAAAAAGTGAGCTAAGGACATGAATAGAAAATTCTCAAAAGAAGATATACAAATGGCCAACAAACATGAGAAAATGCTCAACATCACTATGATCAGGGAAATGCAAATCAAAACCACAATGTGAGACCACCTTACTCCTGCAAGAATGGCCGTAATAAAAAAAATAAAAAAAAAATAGATGTTGGTGTGGATGCAGTGAACAGGGAACACTTCTACACTGCTGGTGGGAATGTAAACTAGTACAGCCACTATGGAAAACAGTGTGGAGATTCCTTAAACAACTAAAAGTAGAACTACCACTTGATCCAGCCATTCCACTACTGGATATGTACCCAGAGAAAAATCAGCTATTATACAAAAAAGATACTTCCACATGCATGTTTATGCAGCACAATTTGCAACTGCAAAAATGTGGAACCAACCCAAATGCCCATCAATCAATGAGTAGATAAAGAAACTGTGGCATATACATACAATGCAATACTACTCAGCCATAAAAAGGAAAAATTAATGGCATTCGAAGCAACGTGGATGAGAATGGAGACTGTTATTCTAAGTGAAGTAACTCAGGAATAGAAAACCAAAATTGTATGTTCTCACTCATAAGTGGGAGCTAAACTATGAGGATACAAAGGCATAAGAATGACACAATGGACTTTGGGGACTCTGTGGGAAAGGTAGGGAAGGGAATGAGGCAAAGAAGACTACAAATTGAATGCAGTGTATACTGCTCAGGTGATGGGTGCACCAAAATCTCACAAATCACTGCTAAAGAACTTACTCATATAACCAAACACCACCTGCTCCCCCAATGACCTATGGAAATAAAAAAATTAAAAATGAATTAAAAAACAAATTAAATTTAACAGAGTTTAATTGAGCAAAGAACAATTCATGAATCGGGCAGCCTCCTGAGCCAGAATAGGCTCAGGGAGACTCCAGTACAACCACATAGTGGAAGAAGATTATGGACAGAAAAGGAAAGTGACATACAGAAAACAAAAGTGGGGTAAAGAAATGGCCAGATTGGGTACAGCCTAGCATTTGCCTTATTTGAACATGGTTTGAACAACTGGCCCCTTTAACTGGCCAAAAATCAGTGATTGGCACAAGAGTAGGTTATAGTCTGTTTACACCTCCATTTAGGTTATAGTTCATTATGTACAGAGAAACTTTTAGGATAACATTAAAATATGTAAGGAGGCAACTTTAGGCTAAACTTGATTTAACTGCTGTGTGGGATGGCATTTGTGCCTTTGGGCTATGGGGTTGAATGACCAGCTGCTTTTTCCAGACTGGCTCCCACATCTCTTAGGTCACAGAAGCTGATAATAGTATAATTAATGGGCATTTGAGAATAGAGGCAAGGGTGTGGTGCTCAGGACTTCTCAGTCCCAAAATAGGCTATCTGTGTTCCTGCCCCTCCCCTTGTAACAGAGGCTCCTCTGTCCCTGTCTAATGAGTTCCCTCATTTCTGCTTCCTCCTCAGCCTCTGCTGCAGAGATGGGAACTGCCCAGCAGCCTCCCAGGAGCTGACCATGGTGCTAAGCCAGGTGAGCAGGCCCCAGGGGACAGGCCAGCACATGCTGCATGGACATCTGGGTGATGTTCAAGCCCCTCAGATAGGTGTTTCCCCTAGTTTGGCCTAGAGAAGTAAATGGCAACCTTCCTGTGATTTCTAGGCCCTTATCCTCAACAGCAGCAAAAATGTGCCTTCGAGGGCCCCAGGACAGCCTTACTGTGGACCAAGTGCAGTGAAACTGGGAGTTGCCTTGAGAAGACACTCCCCAAGAGGTTGCCAAAGAGAATGGTGCCTATTTCCATGACTCAAAGGGCTTCCTCTGTCCTCCAAAGAGCAGTGATTGGAGCATAGAGGGGAAATGTTCTGAGGATCAGTGACCATCTGCTCTAGACCTATAGGGACAGAGAAGGGTGAGCAATTACTGGAGCACTGCAGGGAGGGTAATGTTCTTGTAACACCACCTCCACCAGACAGTTAGGGGGATCTGGGCATGCTGAGGTCAGTTCTTTCATATTAGGAGTAAGCCCATGGGTCTTCACACTGGACTTGTGGAGGCTGAGATGTGAGTCCCTACACAGGCTTCCCTCCTGTGCCATGGCCTGCCTGCATCCTGACCTTTGCCTATTCCCTCTGTTCTAGATATAGGCAAGGAGACCAAGAGCTGCACCTGGATGATCTGGGACATGTTCTGTGGGCTGGAGACAGGAGGGTCCCAAAGTGGCCCCAGCAAAGGCAACTGAGGAGGTGGAGCTTGGTGACGTGTTGCAAGGTGCAGAGGTGCTGGCTCTGGGAGAGGCAATTGAGAAAGTAGAGGTTGCTAAGAAGATGGAAGGTACAGAGTGGGGCAACATGTCAGAGAATCCCTACTGGAGGAGAGTCATGAGCATCAGTGGGATCATCGTGATCATGCTCTAGGTCCTTGGCCTCATCTACTTTGCCTGAAGCAGCTGGGCTGGGGCTGTCCAGGAGGAGGCAGAGCTGCTGCTTCTCCAGGCTCATCATGAACAGGGACAAAGTGTTTCCTACTGGGAGACCCATGGGCCTGGGGCCAAGGATTACATTAATAAAAATGTTCCCTTGGTGTCATGCATCAAGGGCTACCAGCAGCAGTGCACACATGCCGTGTGGCAGGACAGAGCAAAGTCCATTCGCCATTACAGAAAGTATGCAAATGAGAACATCTGTTCCTTGACAAAATGAGTCATTTTCTCCAAATGGCTCCACTGCATAAACACTTTCACTTTAAATTTAATTTTGGCTTTTCATCTCTATATATATTTGGAATTTTTGCTTGTGTTTACTTCACTGTCACCAATTCTTTCGTGTACCCAACTTCCATTGCTTGGTTCTCTCCTTATTTTCCAAGGTATGGCCCTGCTGGCCAAGATGCTGAGTTGTGGAAGCCCCACCCCACCCCTGCAAGGGAATCTCACCTATAGGTGCTCTCCAGCACTGATGACCACACAGGCCATGGGGCAACAGGTGCCAGGGATGGAAGCTTTGGCCCCTGCCTGAACTTTGGTGGGACTGAGGTAGGCTCTGCTTTAACAGAACAGGCCTACCTACCACTCAACTCTGTTTAGCTTCTGTTGTGCTGCATTGCTTGAGAGCAGATTAAGAGGAAACTTCCTCCAGGCCAGTTCTCCCCAGTCGCACTCACAGCCTGCCTGGCCTCGGGACATTATTGGAATCTGGCCCCATAGGTTAGATCCACTTGAGCTATCAGAGGACATTCTTGAGCCATGTTTCCATAGGGGTTCCCTAAACCTTTCCTTCACTTTTCTTATTACCAGTCCAAAATAATTTGTGTCTTTAGGAAAAGTTCCAGGTACCTTGAAATCATTTCATCATGGAATCACGCTCTGAAGGTATATTCACATGACCAGCCCTCATCCTTTCTTTAATCCTTCAGCTGACACTTTTGAGTGCCTAATATGTGCCAGCCACCGTGTCGAGCTCGAAGAAAATAACCATGAACAAAGCACATGGGAACTTCTCTCCAGAGTATATGGAGTATGGTAGAAAACAAGCAATCACAGCAATAGCCATCATTTCATGGGCCCTGCTGTTTTCAGGTACAGGGTAGGTGCATTATCATATTCAACCCACAGAACCACCCTTGTGGAGGGACAAGAATTAGCCACATTTCACAGGGTGCAATGTGTGCACTGCAAGAGCACCCAGCAGAAACCTCCATTTAGCCTCAAAGTCGGGGAAAGGGGGAATCAGTTGGCTGGATAACAGAAGGGACATGTGTGGGAAGACATGTGGCAAGAGTACAAGGCGTGTTTGAGGATGCCGAGATATGGCATGTGCATGGAGAACAGCGAGAGGGAGAGAGTCGGAAGCCTGACCAGCAGGCCTTGTATGCTTTGCAGCCCTACGTCCCTGAAAGCATAGGCAAGGAAGTGATAGGATCAGATTTGCTTCCTGCTGCTGGGAAGATAAAAGTGAGACAGGACCACCCACCAGGACACTGCTAGAGCAAAGCAGGCAAGTTGGTGGCAGAGAGGTACAGAGGTGGAGACCTGTGGAGGGACAGGCCAGGGGTGACTCTGGCTGAAGCAGGTGAATGAAGGGGGCACCAATTCCAGAGACAGGCTGCACTGGAGTAACTGCAGGTATGGGGAAAAGATGAACTCATTTCTGACATGTAGAGTTTGAGCTGCATGAAGATGTTTATTGTCATCTTGATAATATTAAGCCTTCTAATCCATGAATATGGGATGTCTTTCCATATATTTAAGTCTTTGACATCTTTCAACACTATTTTGTTTTCAGTGTACAAATCTTGCATTCCTTTTGCTAAATTTATTTCTGAGTATTTTATTCTTTTTGATGTTATTGTAAATGAAACTGTTTTCTCAATTTTGTTTTTGGATGGTTCATTGCTAGTATTTGGGAACACAATTAATTTTTGTATATTGATCTTGTATCCTGAAAGCATGTTGAACTTATTCATTAGTTCTAATCATTTTTAAGTGTACTTCCTTGGGAGTTTTTTTATACAAAATCATGTAATCTGTGAATAGAGAGTTTACCCTTATTTACTTGCAGTCTGTATGCTCTTTCTTTTTCTTGCCTAACTGCCTAACTAGAACCTCCAGTACAATGCTGAATAGAGATGTCTTGTTTCTGATATCAGGGGAAAGCAATCAGGTTAATATAATGTCAGCTGAGTTTTTGCAGATATTCTTTATCATGTTGAGGAAACTACCCTCTTTCCCTAGTTTGGTGAGAGTTTGTTTTTCATCACGAATGGGTGTTGAACTTTGTGGAATGTTCTATTAAGATGATTATGTGACTTTTGTCCTTTATTCTATGTTATACTACGTTGACTGATTTTCATATGCTAAACCAACCTTGCATTCCTGGGGTAAATCACAGTTGGTCATGCTGTATAATGCTTTTCATATGTTGCTGAATTTGGTTTGCTAATATTTTGTTGTGTTTTTGTTTCTATAATCATAACAAATATTGGTCGGCAGTTTTCTTGTAATATCTTTGAGTGGTTTTTGTTTGTTTGGCTGGAGTGCAGTGGTATGATCTCGGGTCACTGCAGCCTTGATCTCCCATGCTCAGGTGATTCTCCTGCCTCAGCCTCCCAAGTAGCTGGGACTACAGGCACGCACCACCACACCAGACTAATTTTTGTATTTTTTGTGGAGATGTTGGGATGACAGGCATGAGCCACTGTGCCCAGCTGATATCTTTGGTTTTGGTATCAGGGTAATATTACACTCATAGAATGAGTTGGGAGGTATTTCTTCCTCTTCTGTTTTTTGGAACAGTTTGTGAAAGATTGGTACTAATTCTTGCCTGGAGACATTTAAGGGTAGATGTTAAGTTGGACATAAGAATTCAGAACTCAGGAGAGAGGGTGGGGCTGTATACCCAGATTTGGGGGAGACAGGGGAGAGAGACCAGGCTCAGCTCAGAAGGGAACCTGTTAGAGAAGGCCCAAAGCCAGGCAGATGAGATTGCACAGGGAAAGTGGGAGAAGATAGGGCCTAGAACAGAGGCATGAGAAGCATCAGCACGACCAGCCATATAAACAAAGACAGTTCTACAGAGGATACCAAGAGCACAGGGTCTTGCAGCAGGGAGTTTGGTAATCTTGGCCAGAGCCTGTGGTAGGGATAGAGCCAGCCTGCTGTGTTAAGGCAGGACTGGAACATGAGGAAATGGACATGAGGAAATGTTTCCTGAAGGAGAACAGATTTCCTCTTAGGGGGCCTTTTTTAAAGCTTTATTTTGAGAGAGTCTCACTCTGTCACCCAGGCTTGAGTGCAGTGGCATGATCTCAGCTCACTGCAGCCTCTGCCTCCTAGGCTCAAGTGATTCTCATGCATCGGTCACCCAAGTAGCTGGGAATACAGGCGTGCGCCATCACGTCCAGCTAATTTTTGTATTTTTAGTAGAGAGGGGATTTTGTTATGTTGGCCAGATTGGTCTTGAACTCCTGGCCTTGAGTGATCTGCCCACCTCAGCCTCCCGAAGTGCTGGAATTACATGAATGAGCCACTGCACCCAGCCCTCTTAGGGGTGCCTTTTTTGAGAATGGGAATGAGCCTGAAACCCCAGCTGGGCCCAGCTGCCCATCCCTTCCACAACAAGAGGCCCTACTTGGATTCATCCTATGATTCCAGAGACAATAACTTCCCTGCGTTTCTTCTGGGAAAGTGAGGACCCCTGGGGCTCATTGAAAGGACTAAGAAGGGGCTTCCTTTGAGATTCTGGTTTCGCTGAAAGGTTTATTCTGGGAGGAGTGGGCACCTCACAGGAAATATGACTGCCAAGGGGTGATGTGAATGAAGGAAACCTTCTTTGAGACAGAGAGCTTCAGAAAGCTCCTGGGAAAGAGTAAGGCTCCAGCTCAGCCCCAGACGAAAGGGCCCAGCCCTGAAGCTGAGTTCTGCTCTGACAGCTCCTCCAACAGAGGCCAGGACAAGCTGCTTCTCCCCCAAAACGAGGAGAACCATTGCCTCGCCAGACCATGCAGAGATGAGTAGAGGGAGATTAAGGAGCTCTCCTGGTCATTCCCCAACCTCAGCCCTGTGCCCCAGAGCCCCCTGCAGCTTGGCTTCTCCCCTCCTCCACCTCTCAGCCCACCTCTCTCTCTCCTTGCCTAAGCTCCCAGCCTCCTTGTCACCTTCACTGCAGGGAAGGAGCCCAGATGAAGGCACAGGCAGAAGAGGGCTGCCCTGGGGGCCACATACACCCAAGGGAAAGAGAAGGGAGGGTGGGATGGGCTTCAGGCCAACCTGGGGGCATGCTTGGGTGACTTCCTTGCTTTGGAGAATAATGCGGCTGTTTAGGGTAAGATCTTAATGAGGAAACCAGAACTGACCCCTGTCCTGAGCACTCGTCCCTGGAGGAGGCCTCTCCACGAAGAACCTGCATTGGGTTTCACCTATCACCTTCCATCCCATCACCCAGGGTGGGGAAGGGGCAGACCTGGCAGAGCAGAGCCACACCCAGCCACACCCCAGGGATCAGTCACTCAGTCTTCTGAAACCTGGGTGGTGCCTGGCCCATCTGGGTTCCTTCCTTCTCCTAGCCCAAGTCCCTGCCCCCAGCCTTGTCCCTGGAGGGCTCAGCCCTGCTCCCCTCCTTCTGAGGGGGACTCTTGGCCCCAGGAGAGAGCACAACTCCAAGGTCACTTTCCACTCATCCCCCACACTGGGTTCAGCCTGTGCCACCCAGGACCTGATGCTTCTGGGCCTGGCAAGAGACCGAGAGAAGATGTGACTGTGCTCCAGGAACAGAAAGTGCCATTCGGACCCGAGATAAAGAGACTGAGCGCATTTATTCACACACAGAGGGACTCAGGGTTTGAACTCGATGACACTGACGGCGATCCGGGCTGCCCGCTGTAAGGCTTCAGCCACTTGAGGCTTTTCGTGAGATTCCACCTCCATGACACGGAAAGTGGGCACGTGCACCTGCAGGACCTTGCGGCCCTCGGGGGCCTCTGCCAGCATGGTAAGGGCCTTGGTGGCGTTCAGGCGCGCTACGGTCATGGGGGAGTGCAGCAGCTCCAGGAGCGGGCTGATGGCTTGTGCCTCCAGGGCCGCATACTTCCCTGTAGGCCACCAACACAGGGCGTTCCTAACAGCCCAAGGGGCCCTCTTCTCACCCCCTCACCCTAGCCCTCTCCTGACCCTCCTCCTTGTGCAGTCTCAAGGGGTTTATGCCTGGTTTACGCCCCACCAACATGCCCTCACCCTCAGGGCTCTTGCGCCTTGGCTGAGTCCAGCCCGGGCCTGGCCCCTTCATCTCTTGCCTTTCCGGCCTCAACCGGCTAATCTCAGCCCAGGAGTTGTATCCTGCCCAGGAGTTCAAGAGCAGCCTGGGCAACATAATGAGATTCCATCTCTACAAAAATTTAAAAATTAGCCAGATGTGGTGACAGGTGCCTATAGTCACAGCTACTCAGGAGACTGAGGTGGGAGGATCACTAGAGCCTGGGAGTTTGAGGCTGCAGTGATTGTGACATTGTACTCCAACCTGGGTGACACACTGAGACCCTGGCTCTTAAAAAAAGCAAACCCAGCCGGGCACGGTGGCTCACGCCTGTAATCCCAGCACTTTGCTGAGGCGGGCAGATCACGAGGTCAGGAGATCGAGACCATCCTGGCTAACACGGTGAAACCCCGTCTCTACTAAAATTGCAAAAAAATTAGCCGGGCGTGGTGGTGGGCACCTGTAGTCCCAGCTACTGGGAGGCTGAGGCAGGAGAATGGCGTGAACCTGGGAGGCGGAGCTTACAGTGAGCTGAGACCGTGCCACTGCACTCTAGCCTGGGCGACAGAGCAAGACTCCGTTTAAAAAAAAAAAAAAAAGTAACTCAATAGTTCATTTATGTTGCCGATATTTCTTGAGCACCTACTCTGCACAAAACACACACGGTTCCCGGGAGATGCCCTCCTCAACCCTTCGCTGCCCCTTCCTGCTGTCCTTGCCAGCCCTACACTCCTGCAGTTCCCAGCGGACTCTCCCCTTTGCTGGTGGAACCTTTCAGCCTGGGCCCTGCCAACTCCCATTGTCCTTGGGGTTGATTCCAAGCCCTTCCCAGAGGAGGCTTGGCACCTGTGTGTGCCCCACCCATGCTGGACTTCTCCTTCACATCCCTCATCACTGCCTCCCAGGGCCTGGCACGTGGCAGGGGCTTCAAGACCCTCAGCTGGAGTGCCAGCTTGGGAATAAGTGGCCTCATCTCCCTGGGTCCCAGCCTCTTGGGTGTCGAGCCCTGTGGCCCTCCAAGCACTCCTGCAGGAAGCCTGGACCGAGACGGACACTGGGCTGAGGCTGTCCCAAGATAAACACGCAGGGGGAGCCCCTGCCACCATGCAGTCAGCATCCTGACTATACCAGTAAAAGGAGGGGCTGTGGACTCCAAGAAGGACCCAACCTCTCCCATCTGCGTACCTCAAGCAGCATTAGGGTCAGGTGTGGAGGGCCTGGGAGGACCTGTCTTTGGGAGGCTGATTGCAATTCCAAGCCCAGATGGTCCTCTGTGGAACTCAAAGGAAGCACAGGGCCCCAGGCTGGTGGGTGCGTAGGGGTCAGAGGGAAAGTCAAACGCTTTCAGGGGACCTGGGAGTGCCATGCCCCAGTCTGCCAGGTGTGGAAACAGCCCAGCGTTCTTCCATTCGCCCAGGGTTGGGTGACTTAGAGGGGAAGCCTGACTGGTTGGGAGTCCCAATTCTGAATTTGCCCCCTGCCCCAGTTTAAAAAAGTAATTATGATGAATAAACACCATAGAGTCCAGGGCTCCAGGATTTGCTTAGACCTCAGGATAACAGAATCATGGATGGTAAACTAATCAACTCCTGGGTCACAGCTCATAAGGGGCCTGGGTGGGAGGTGGGAATTCCAGGCCCAGGGAACAGACTGGTGCGAAGGCACAGAGGTCCTAATGTGAGTGACCGGTGAGGGGCCACTGTGCTGGGGAGAAGAGGGAGGGCTGAGCCTCAGACCCAACCTTGAAAGGACATCAGTGATAGACCAAGGGGAGGGTTGTTTTTTTTTTTTTTTTGCAAAGTGTGGGGTTTGGGGAACAACACCCAGCCCCTGAGCACAGAAAGCTCATCATGGCTGCTAGCCTGCTGGGGTCTCCCTCCCTGTGGCACCCCCGACCGCCTCACCTTCAGTGATCACTGTGGCGAACATCAGGGCCCCGGCGGCATTAGACTTCACATGCTCCACCGGGTCTTTCAGTAGATGCACCAGGATGGGGATGACGTCAAACTTACACACCTGTTTCTTGCCCTCTCGAGATATGCTGGGGCAGAGAGGGAACAGAGAGGGGCTCTGCTTGGAAGGGAGAAGAGGGGCAAGGCCCAGGAGTGCTCCAGGGAAACACAAAAGAAAGAATTGTGTTGGGACTACCCCAGGTAGTGCAAGGACTGGTCCCCATGATCCAGGACTGGTCAAGGCGGGGATGCTGGGCTGCAGAGGAGAATTGGTGTGAATGCGGCCCACTGCGAGTGAAGACCAGGGAGTGACAGGGCCTCATTCTGAGCCAGCACACAGAAAAGAAACAGGGCACATTCTCCGTGGCCCCAAAATGGGAAAGAGCAGGACCCAGGGGTGTCAACCACAGGCAGACCCGTTTTGACTTTGCCTAGGAGCCAGAGCTGCCAGTGATGGGTCAAGCTGCCCCCAACAACAGTGGCTGCCAGGCACTGGGCAACTGCAGCTAAGGACTCAGACCAGGTGACCTTTAGGCCACTTACTCTGGCACTGAATGAAGTTGTGGAAATGAGGATGATGACTCCCTAAAAGTTTCCTGTGAGAGGGTCCATTCTGTCCCCTAAAAAGCAAGGGTTCCCTGGGCCAGGAAACACTGTTCACAAGCCCCACAGAAGTGTCACAGTGCAAAGACCCCTGTGTCACTTAATCAACCTTTCCCAAACGTAGCCACCAAAGAACCCTCATTTTTGTAGAGCTCTTAATGACCTCAAAGACACAGGTGTTCCCTGGGAAACAGATTGAGAAATGGGGTTGGTCAGCCACTAGCTGTGACCTTGGGAGCCTGTGGAGCTTTCAGGACAGTGGGACTCAACCCCGAGGCCCGTGATCAAAGATGCAGAGTCCTGGGCCCCACATGCAGGGATTCCCCGATTTGTTCACACAGCGAGACACTGAGACAAAAGCTGGGTTTCTCCAGCTCAGCGTTCTTTAGGGCCAGATAATTCTCAACTGGGGGCCAAAGCTCCACCGCTGCAAACCCTGGGTTTAGGGCAGGAAACAGAGGAAAGCCCTGTCCTCAGGAGCTCCCCTCGGGGATGACACACAAAGTAACGGCAGGGATGGTGTTCACAGTGGACATGGGAGGACGGGGGACAGCGGGGAGGTTACAGTTTCAGAGAGAGAGCTCTCTCCTGGCAAGCCACTCTCGTGGTCACACAGAAAGGGGACCTCTGAGCAGACCTAAGAATGACGGGGCTGGGACAGGGTCCAGGAATCTGCTTTTTCACAAACCTCCCCGGGGCCTGGGTCAGGAGCCCCACTTGCAGAAATACTGGCCTGGGCCTCTAGTGAGACTCTCAGAAGAGAAGCCAGGACTCAGGGAAGGCAAGAGGGCCTCCACTAAAGAGACGTAGCCCCAGCTAAGGCAGGGACTCTGGGGGTCGGTGACCAGCCCATCCTTGTGAAGAGGGGCCCAATGTGAGAACACACACCGCACCCCGCCCCTTGCAACTTTGAGGCTTTGTGCTCCCTCAGTTTCCAGGCCAGGATGTAGACTGTGATCTTGTGTGGCCTGGGGTGAGAGACAAGACACTGCCTCCATTTCTCACCTGTGAAGGCAGACATCGCCTCCCTGGAGGGTTGTCTAAATGTGAGGTTTGGAGACAACGCCTGGCACACAGGAGGCACTCAGTGACCGCTGGGTGTCATGATCATCACCAGTGCATCTCCTGTGCTGGCCTTCCTCATGGGGAGGGGGTGCCAGTCGTCTGGCTTTGTCCAGCCTGAGGGGTTTTCTGGGATACAGGACACTCCCAGGCCAAAGGGATGGTGGTCACCCTAGGGGAGAAGGTCATCCTCCGTCCCAGCTTCCTCCTGCCCCTAGGCACAAGCAGGCAAGGGGAAGCAGGCCCAGGGTGGCCGCCCTTGAGCTCTGGACCAGCCCAGCTCAGGTGCCTTCTCCCAGCCTTGGCAGAAACCCAGCCTAGGCCAGGACTCACCTGACATTAAGGAGCGCATGAGCGGCCTTGCTGCGGATGTTCTCGTTGACACTGAGGAGCTTCTGCTTCAGGACAAGCACCACGTTGCTGCCCAGGGCCTCAGTGGCATCCTCCCGCAGGCAGAGGACCAGTGTGTCCAGGATGAGCTCCTGGAACTCCTCCTCCCGCTCCACCTGCAGCTTCCACACCAGCGGGGAAATCAGACCCTTGCTGATGATCTCTTGGGCCCCTACAAGGCAGGAAAGGGCGCTGAGGGCGGGCCAGCCACCCACCCACCCATGCCAGTTGGCCTGCAGGGCTCAAGGAGGGTTTTTTTTTTTTTTTTTTTTTTTTTTTTGAGGCGGAGTCTCGCTCTGTCACCCAGGCTGGAGTGCAGTGGCCAGATCTCGGCTCACTGCAAGCTCCGCCTCCCGGGTTCACGCCATTCTCCTGCCTCAGCCTCCCGAGTAGCTGGGACTACAGGCGCCCGCCACCTCGCCCGGCTAGTTTTTTGTAATTTTTAGTAGAGACGGGGTTTCACCGTGTTAGCCAGGATGGTCTCCATCTCCTGACCTCGTGATCCGCCCATCTCGGCCTCCCAAAGTGCTGGGATTACAGGCTTGAGCCACCGCGCCCGGCCACAAGGGGGGTCTTGCAGAGCCAGTGGGTGGGTTTGACAAGAGGACTTGCAAGTGCCACCCCCCCCACACACGTCCTCCCTGGCCAGGGGCCTGAGCGGCCAGCAGGCGGCTGCAGTGACGGCCATGTCGGGCTGAGGGCAGAGGCTCAGAGGACCCGGGAAGGACCAGCCTTTGCTCACCAGTGTCTCAGGGGGCATCCACCATAGCAGGCGCACGTCAGCTGGAGAGGCAGTAGCCACCCCTCAGAGAGCCAACAGCTCACTCCTGTGGGGCCCAGGCACACTAGGAGACCTCTACTCTTCCCTCCCCCTGCCCCAGAGTCGGGGAGCCAGTCAAGCCCCCACTTCCCATTCACCAAAATATTTCAAAGCTGCTGGAGACCCCACACTGGTCTGACCAGTCCTTGAGAAGAGCTTGGGTTTGACTCTGAGACAGAAGACCTAGAGTACAGGCCAGTGTCTTGCACACCAAAAAGAGCTGTGCCCCAACTAAAGGTGATGGGAAGCCATGGGCTCTGGTCTTCAAGGGACCTCGGGCTCTGTGGGAAGGGGGGCTCCACATGGCACCGCTGGGGTGCAGGTACTGGGAGAAGCACAATGAGGCAAGACTCCCCCATAAATAGGCCCCACCTGGCTCCTCCCAGCTCCCTTCCCTCCTAAGGAATGTCAGCAAGTGGCTGCCTAGAGAACCCAGAACTTGGGCACAAGTGGCATCCTGAGGAGCCCAGGACGGTGGGCAGAACAGCCCTCCTGAGTCACTGAGATGAGATGCACAGGGAATGTGCAGAGTGCCCTTCCCTATGGCATGCGGCTGCCCTCACCATTGCCCTGCAGCCCACTGCCCACTGCAAAACCATCTACAGCCCCCAGGGAGGTGGCCACCAGCAGACACCTCTTTCTTCCGCCCTCCCCAGCTAAACTGTCTAATTTACTCTAGGGAGAGAAATAAACAGGTTGATTAGCCTAAAGGTCTACAAGTGCCAATTAGTACCAGGGATTTTCTCTTTGAAGACATCACCCCAGCCTTCTTCCCCTGCTCCCTGAGGATATCAAATGGCAGGTGCCCAGGATGATGGGGTAGAGAGGCGGAGCAGGGTGCCCAGTGACTCTTACTATCCCCCCATGTCTCATAATGTCCAGGGGCTCCCCGTGCCCCATCCTCCAGGTCCCCTGGGGTGGTGTCGGGTGGCTCCCAGTGCCCCTGGCTACCATCTCACTGGGGTATAAGATGGAGCAGCTAGCTCTGCCGTTTGTTCTCAGGGCTCTGACCACCCAGGAAAAGTGGGTTCCTGTTGCTTCTAGTGTGTTGGGCTTTTTTATTTTTTATTTATTTTTTTAAATTTATTTATTATTATTATTATACTTTAAGTTCTAGGGTACATGTACATAACGTGCAGGTTTGTTACATATGTATGCTTGTGCTATGTTGCTGTGCTGCACCCATCAACTCGTCAGCACCCATCAACTCATCATTTACATCAGGTATAACTCCCAATGCAATCTCTCCCCCCTCCCCCTGCCATGATAGGCCCCGGTGTGTGATGTTCCCCTTCCCGAGTCCAAGTGATCTCATTGTTCAGTTCCCACCTATGAGTGAGAACATGTGGTGTTTGGTTTTCTGTTCTTGTGATAGTTTGCTAAGAATGATGGTTTCCAGCTGCATCCATGTCCCTACAAAGGACACAAACTCATCCTTTTTTTATAGCTGCATAGTATTCCATGGTGTATATGTGCCACATTTTCTTAATCCAGTCTGTCACTGATGGACATTTGGGTTAATTCCAAGTCTTTGCTATTGTGAATAGTGCCGCAATAATGGACTTTTTTATTTAATGTGCACAGATTTCAAAAAAAAAAGCCTAGGTCTCATTCTAAACACATCGCTTCCAAGCTGTGTGACCTTGGATGAGTTACTCAACCTCTCTGAGCCTAGTTTCCTTATCACTGAAATGGGCCTACCTGGCAGGGGATTGTGGATGAAAATGTGTTCCATGTGCTGTGGATTTCCTGATCCATATAAGGGTCTGTCCCTGTGTGCCCAGAACATCTGGGCCTAGGGTGGCAAGAGTCTCCTGAATTCCACCAACACTGAGCCCCAGTTACAAGCAAGGGCCTGCTGGGGGCTGAGGGGTAGGATACAAGACAAATGCTGCACAGCCCAAGCCCTGCAGAGCCCGTTGGTGCAGAGCCCCTGCCACCCCTCCTGAAGGCCTGATCCTCTCTCCCGCGCAGCTCCCTGCTTTGCCCAGACCACACACCTGGCCTCCTGCTCCCGCTCTGCTTCCCTCAGGTTCTGCCCACGGTCTCCCTACCCACTCCTGGCTATAGATCCAACTCAGCGGTGACCTGGACGGCCCTCTTCCAGCTCACGGCAGGGAGGTGACAATTTGACCTTCTATTAATTTTGCTGGCAGATGGAAGGACAAGGTTCTGGGATGGGGACACTTGAGTAAAGACCTGGGGGTAAGGAAGTTGTTAATTTTCAAATCACGGCTAGATTGTAGCCTCATCTGCACCTATCTGAGCTTCCCAGGAAATCCCTGGGACAGGTGTCGTTGCTGGAGCTGCTGCATGAGTCAGGATGGGCACAAGTTGGGGGAGGGATACAGAGAGAGTTGAGGTCAGAAAAGTCAACATTCAGGGTGTTCACCTCCATTGCCCACCTCTCCTTGGTGAGGAAACTGAGGCCCAGAGAGGCAACTTGAATACCCAAGGTCACACAGCAGATGGTGGCAAAGCCAGGCAGGGCCCTCAGCTCCTTGGGTTTTGTTTCTCAGGCATTTGTCTTGTACTTCTGCTCCTAGAAATGCTTAGCACAGGGACCGGGGTTCATTTTGAGACAGAGGGAGAAGATTAAAAATAAAACGCGTGCCGGGTGTGCCTTTCTGCTCGTTCACTTTGCTTCTTTTCAGCTAAAAGAAGAGTCTCGGGCCTGGCTATTTATAACTAACCCAGATCTGCGATGGTTTGCTCAAGTGGGGGTGGGGCACACAGACCCCAGGGAAACAGTCCGGGAAACCCACCCAACTGGGCGGTAGCCTGAGAGTCTGCTGGGGGTGGGGGGTGGTTGCAGAGGAGGTAGGACAGGTGGGACACAGAGAACCAGCCAGATGGGGTGGCACCAGAGCAGGCCAGGCTCTGGGCCATCCATGGTTTAGAAACAAGCAACACATGCCCACCCCACCCCCGGGAAGCGGGAAAACTAGTGGAAGAGTCAGCTGGGGACAGGTCATTACAGAACAGGTTGACATGTGTGTAGACCAGGAATTCCAGGGTCCTAGGGGCTCTGGAGGTGCACAAGGGGAGGCCCTGGGGAAGCTGGTTCTCATGGAGATGAAGGAGAGTCCAGAACAGCAGGGGAACAAAGGTGTGTTTGTGGGGAGTGCCCGATCTGGCCTGGCTGATATGTAGGGGCTAGGATGGGTTCAGTGGTTGATGAGCCAAAGAGATCCATTGGGATAGAGGGGTCACGGATGTCCATGGTGTGCAGCCCCAGTGGTGGAGTTTGGGTCATTTTCTTTATCTTATTTTTTTTTATGAGACAGAGTCTCGTTCTGTTACCTAGGCTGGAGTGCAGTGACATGATTTCCACTCACTGCAAGCTCCGCCTCCTGGGTTCACGCCATTCTCCTTCCTCAGCCTCCCGAACAGCTGGGACTACCGGTGCCCACCACCACACCTGGCTAATTTTTTGCATTTTTAGTACAGATGCCGTTTCACTGCATTAGCCAGGATGGTCTCAATCTCCTGACCTCGTGATCCGTGAAGGTGGGTCATTTTCTTTGTGGAGGGGGCAGGGGGTGCGGGTGCTGACACCATTTTCAGGGGCCACTCCTCAGCCAGCTGTGCCTGCTGGGTTGGGGAGGTGCTGAGTGGCCTCAGTCACCACCAGGACAGAGCACCAGCACCCAGGTTCTGGTCACAGCCACACCCTTTCCTGCCAGGGGACTGCACATCCACACATGGCATCTGGGGCCCACCTTGCCACAGGTGACCCACCTGTCCAGCTTTAGCCTTGCGTGGCCCTGTGCCCTGAACTCGTGGCCCACTGAGCCTGTCTTTGCTCCAAGGGGTGCTTCTCTGTCCTCAGCTTTCTTGGCTTCCCAGTAGCCGGGAGCATGGTTAACAGCTTCTTCCTTCACCACACGCTCTCTTCCCGTGCCTCTGGTACTCTCCATTCTCTGGTTCCTGACCACCTCTCCAACTGCTCCTCCATCTTTTTGGTAAGCACCATCTCTTCCTCCAGTGGTCCCCACCTTCTCCCCTTCTCTCATCTCCCTGGGTCCTGATAATACCCCGCTACTGTCTCCCAACATGCTCTGCCATCTCACAGCCACAGCAGACCCTGCACTGTACTCGGCCTCACAGACTGACTTCTGTGCTCACTCCCACTTCCTCTGGACTGACTGATGTTTTCATTATTTTACTATGTCCAGTAGGACAACTCACATTGTCTGTGGGACCATGCCTACTGTAAATAGGGAAAAAAAACTCGTCCTCCTCCTTCTCAAATTCAAAAGACTATCGTTAAAGCTCTCTAGTGGT
Organism: Theropithecus gelada; assembly: GCF_003255815.1. Lineage (NCBI taxonomy): Eukaryota > Metazoa > Chordata > Mammalia > Primates > Cercopithecidae > Theropithecus > Theropithecus gelada. The sequence continues at coordinate 28,307,180 of NC_037678.1, read as the reverse complement.
TCTTAGGCCAACGTCCCCGACCCTACTGTCCCGAGCTGGCATCTGTGCATGGGCAATGGCCCCGGCCACATTGGTCTTCTCTGGGTTCTTCCTGGCCTCGTGCTCCTTCATGTCCTGCACCCTCCCCGCCTTGGAACTCACTTCCCTCCCACCCTACGTCACTGGCTACCTCCACGCCTGCTATGGCCTCATTCTAAGCATCTCTTTCTTTGGGAAGCTGGGCCAATGCCCAATGCTCCCCCACTCCACGTGCCCCCAGAGCCCCAGTGGGTCTCCTCAGATAACCTCACATGATTGTAAGGCCCAATTGTTGTTTGCTTTCTGCCCCTGCCCTACAGTCAGAAGATCTGCCAGTAAAGGGCCGGTCTGAATCCTAGAACTGTGCCTACAACTATACCCTGGTGGAAGAGGCTATCTGTAAGTGACTGCTGCATGAATACAATATTGGTTTGATGCCAGGTGAGATGCCCCTCTCTTAATTTGAGGTGGTCATCAGCGTCAAGTCAGGGAGGTGTCAGCCAGCCCCAGTGGACCCTTCTGCAAGCTAGCCTCTGTTCTACACCTGGACCACTGGAAAGGGCCGTCCCTCTGTTGCATGTGGGCTTACCCCTGCAAACAGCTCAACTCTGAACCCCTCAACTCTGCAGTGGAAACAGACTCTGGCTATCCCAAGACATGCTAAAATGCATTTCCTATATACATTAACCCTCAGAATCACCCTCTGACCACAGTCTGTTACATTCCCCGTCCACAGAAGAGGAAACAAAGGCTCAGCCAGGTAGCACAGCTGCTGGTCTCTGTGTGGTCCTCCTGGTGAGAGGTCCAACCTGACACAGTCTGGTAGTGTGGAGGGCAAGCACAAAGTATAGCCCCTCAGGCCGGGCGCGGTGGCTCAAGCCTGTAATCCCTGCACTTTGGGAGGCCGAGACGGGCGGATCACGAGGTCAGGAGATCGAGACCATCCTGGCTAACATGGTGAAACCCCGTATCTACTAAAAAATACAAAAAACTAGCCGGGCATGGCGGCGGGCGCCTATAGTCCCGGCTACTCGGGAGGCTGAGGCAGGAGAATGGCGTAAACCCGGGAGGCGGAGCTTGCAGTGAGCTGAGATCCGGCCACTGCACTCCAGCCTGGGCGACAGAGCGAGACTCCATCTCAAAAAAATAAAATAAAATAAAATAAATTTCCCTTCCCAGAACAAACTTTCAGGAAGAGGCGGGTCTTCCTGTATGTACTTCAACTGTCAGCCCCTAACAGGGTCAGCAAACTCTATTCGTGGCAATCTTCAGGGGTAGGAAGGACAGAAGGTCCTCCTCCCTAGCCCTAGGGGACCCTATGGGAAGGAGGGATATTTGAGTCTCACCAGGCATCTGGCCTAAGGCACCCCAGTGAGGACCCCTAATGGCTCCCACCCACAATACCCCTGCAAG
>NC_037678.1:28242916-28301225 GCF_003255815.1 Theropithecus gelada | reverse complement strand
GGGGGGGGGGGGGGGGGGGCGGGCGGGCGGCGGGCGGCGCGGGAGGGCGGGCGGAGGGAGCCAGGCCGGCCGGAGCGTGTGCGCCGCCCGCGGTCCGGTCACGTCCCCGCGTGGGCGCCGCCGCCCGCGTCGTACGGAACGAGGGCGCCGCGGCCCCGCGCTCGCCGCCCCGCCCCGCCCCGCCCTGCCAGGAGCAGCTCAGCAGATGCTCTGTGCCGCGGCCCGGAGGTGAGTGAGCCGACCCGCGGCCAGGCGCGCGCCGCTGAGCCTCGGGGGTCGGGGGCATGACCGGGGCGTCCACCTTGCCCTCACTTGGTACTCCTCCCGGGCCTTTGTGCCCCGAATCCGCCAGGACGCAGCGTCAGGGATGCCCGTCAGGGGTGGGGGACACCAAGGGCGGGGACGTCTGCGAGGTGGGCAGGGGGCGGCCTCTGGTCGGGCAGGTGCTGGGGGAGGGAGGCGCCGCCAAGCCCATGACCCCGCGGGAGGGGGCGGCTGCGGACCCGGGACGATGGACAGAGGGCGCCGGGGATGCCGTGCGGGGCTGCCGGGCGCCCCCGAGCAGCGGCTGGTGCGGAGCCTGGGCGGGCAAGGCGAGCTGCGGGAGCGGCGCTGAGGCGGGTCTCCCTAGAGGGGGATCAGGGAGGGGCGGCCGGAGCCGATGCAGGGCCTTTCCCGAAACCAAGGAAAGGGCCCCAGAGGCCTGGGCCCGAGGACCTGGGCCCGGAGACGGACGGGTAGTACTTCTCGGTCACTGCTCTTGAAGCGAGCAGGTTCCTCACAGGCATTTAGAGCAAGAGATGAGTATCGACCTGCTGCGATTGTAATACGTTCCCGGCTCAATATTTTTTCCCTTAAAAGGCGGTGGGGGTGTTTGGGGGAGGGGAGTGAGGGCCTCAGGGCAGGCGCTCCGTATCCTGCGGGCGATCCGAGGGGGCTCTGCCTTTTGGGCGGTGCTGAGCCTTTCTGGGTGATGATGGCAGGATTCGGCCTAGGCCGAGAATTGGGGCTCCTGTTACTGAGACAAGAGGACGATGCCAAGCGAGACCAGTGTTCCACGGAGTCCGTGTTGAGGTGGAGGGACCCGCCTGGTAGAGAGGTCTGTCTTGCTTGGGGAGACAGCTCAGCCCCTGACCGGCTCCTTTCTGCCCAAGTGATTTCCCTGCCCTGGGGATTGAGCTCTCTGGAGAAGGCTCCTTGGCCAAATTCAATTAAGCAAATATTTACTGAGTGCTCACTCCCCGAGGGCCTGGTGCTGGGGTGCACCGGGTGGGAGTGGACTGGGCCTCCCCTCCCAGAACTGATTCACCACCCTATAGGGGAAAACGTCTCTACTCGGCCAACCCAGCCTGAGTGCAGGTGCAGGGGCCTTGGTAGGGACCTTAGAGTGGTGCCCTGCGCTTGGGGGTCAGGTGAGCCCGTGGACAACATGACATTTGAACTGGAGCTTGAAGGACATGGGCACAGCTAAGCTGGGCATTGTGGGCAGAGAGGAGAGAATGGACCAAGGCACTTGGGCGGTTAGGTCTAATGGGAGCACCGGCAAGCCTGGGGAGGAGTGGGAGGTATGGCGGGAAAGGCGGGTGGGGGCTGCACGGGGCTGAGGGAGCTTGGAAGTGGAATGACCTCGCTGCTGGTTAGCTGTGGCTGTGGTGAAAACCACAGCTTCCTCATCTGTAAAAGCGAAGCAGTTCCATGACCCCATGAGCTGGGGTGGGCCTGGAGAAGGGCTAGCTTTAAAGACTGGGGAAGGCTCCTTGCAGTCTGAGTCTATGCTTCCAGGCACTTCTCCCTTGGGCACAGCCAGGGCACCGGGTAACCACCCAGGCAACCCCCTTGTTAGGATTGAGTTGCCTGTTTTGGGGATGATGCTTAGCTGGTGACTCTGTGCCTCTGGGATGTGGATGTTTGAGAGCAGTAATCGTGGCAGCCTGGGAGCATCCATCTAGGGGGTGCAGTGGGGGTGTGGATGGCCTGGCGGTGCTTGGATAAAATATGCGCCTTGAGCAAGCCTCATTCTCTAGGAATGAGAAGATGCTGGCATCTGGTTTAAAAGTCTTCCTGTGTGTTCCTCTAACAGACGTTGATTTTCTGAGACAGGAGGTGAATAAGGCATGATTTCTCCCCCTCGGAAGCGGGTGTCACTTTCTGCCCTAGGTCAGCCCCCTCATTTCTGGGGATGTTTTGCTCTCCCTCTGAAGGAACTGTTTGTTACTCATCTTTGTGGTGTTCCTGCCCTCCCCACCCAACACACACTTGGCTTTGGCCAAGGCCCAGGTTGATGCAGCGAGAACAGGGCCTGCCCTCGTGGGGTGTGCAGTCTGTGCTGAGCAGGGTGAGCTGCTGCGCTCTGTGCCTGTCGCCTGGACTCTTGCAGGGACCTGGCATGCAACTGTGGGTTTGGGACACCAGGAATGGATTCTTCCCTCTGTCCCCAGCCTCTCAGGCCTTTTGTTTTCTAGTCTCAGGAGGAACCTCAGAGACCTGGAGGCCCCACCAGAGTGGCTGGAACCCGATGCAGGAGTGTGGGTGGGGCTCAGTCTGGACCTCAGGAGCTTCTAGAACAATTCCAGGAATTTGCAGGTAACTGGATGGACTTGACAGGGCTGCCCAGGGCCCCCGCAGAGAGGCCAGTAGGACAGGAATGCTGAATATAGCAATTTAGGAATGCTGAATTTAGTCATCTTGTGTGTGAACACATGTGTGCAGCTTCCTCCTCTGGAGGCAGGGAAGGCAGCCCTGTGCTGTCTGTCCCACGCTAGCCTCAGAAGACTTAGTTGTGTGGCGGCAAAGGCACTCTCACTGCTGCTGACCATGGCAGGTGCACGGGCGCACTGGAGGAGGCAGGTCAGCACTCTGCTCTCCCGAACCCTCCAGGAAGGAAACCTGGGGTAGCCAAGCCTCTGGGTGCCTGTGAGCACTGTGCTTGGCTGGAAGGAGCACAAAGCAAAATGGACAGAGGCGTCAGTGAGATGCCAAGAGTCAGCCCCAGGCAGAATCCCAGAGCAGAGGCTATGCTGTGGCCTGGGCAGAATGAAGAGGGACATGGGAACACCGAGACTTTTGTGGCCCCGGGGTGGTAAGGGGAGAATTCCAGTCTAGGTGGCAGAAGACCTGGGGTCAGGCCCTGGCCCCGCCATCCTAAGTTTAGCCCCTTTTTCTCTGAGCCTTGTTGTCCTCATCCATACCCAAAGCCAAGAGTGCCCCGCCCTGTCCCCACACCAGCCCCTGCCATGCATTTTGGCCCTTTCGTGCGAACACTGCCAGGGGAGGCGCTTCCCAGGAGTGAACCAATGGGGACCGCTTGGCAGATCCTGGAGCATGTAGGAGGAGACATCAGCCCTCTAGACTGAGCCCAAGGAGCAGAACCTCACGCGATTCATCCATTCATTTGTTCAGCTAACATTTACCAGTGCCTGCTGCATGCCAGGCACTGTGCCAGGTGCAGGGGTACAGCAGGGACAGAGCATCCACTCACAGTGCTCACACCAGAAGGGCAGGGGTTGACAGTAACACGTGTAACTAAGTGCTGCACTGTGGCGAACACTAAAGCAGAAGGTGGGGGACACGGGACGGGGGTGGGGGGCTGACACAGTACCATGAAGAAGTGCTGGGTGAGTGGTGTGGCTGAGCAGGGGAGAGACAGCAGGTGCAAAGGCACTGTACAGACACTCCCTGGCCCCTGGAGGCCCCACCAGAGTGGCTGGAACCCAGTGCAGGAGTGTGGGTGGGATCTCAGGGCCAGGTCCTGCACAGCGGGCCCCAGTGAGGCAGGAAGACCTTGGCAGGGTTGGAGCAGAGAAGAGACTGGAGCTAATCTACACTTTGAAAAGATCTCTCTGCTGAGGTGGGAAAATAGGCTAGGGTGGGGTAAGGTTGGAGGCCGTGAGGGGCCGTTGCAACATTCCGGGCAGAGAGGCTGCTGACCCAGAGGTGGGAGCTCTGGAGGCCCTGAGAAATGCAGGTGGGAGATTTGTTTTTTAAAGCTGCAGCTTTTAAAGGACAGCTGCAGTTTTGGTCTGAGCCAATAGAAAGATGGAGCTGGTATTGGCTGAGAAGCAAGATACAGAAAAACCCATTCCGGGGAGGTGGGGAATTGGGAGGTGGGTCTGAGACCCAGAGAGCCATTGATGAGCACATGTGGCCAGAGGGAGAGCAAGGCTAGAGGTGGCAACCTGGAGCCCTTGGCACTGAGGTGTGTGGGAGGCCGGGGTCACTTAGGGATCAAGGGTAGGTAGGATCAGAAGAGGCTGAGCTGGGCCCCCGGCCTCCACTGTGGGAAGGATGAGTTGAGAAGCATCGAGAAAGAGAGATTGAGGATTGGCGAGCTTCACAGTGGCGCCTCGGGAGGCTGGAGAAGAGCGGGTCCCAGAGAGCAAGTCCCCTGTGTCGAGCAGGAGGACATGCCCAGGGACTGAGCAATGCAGGCACAGCTGCCCACATGATTTTGGGGGCCCACTACTTGAGAATTATTAAGGGCCTGACGGGATGGCCCACACCTGTAATCCTACACTCTGGGAGGCTGAGGTAGGAGGATCACTTGAAGTCAGGAGTTTGAGACCAGCCTGAGCAACGTATAAGACCCTATCTCTACAAAAGTAAAACTAAAATTATACATTCTGAAACAGCAGCAGCAGAGCATTAAAACTGTATGGATGCCCAAGTAAGTGCCCGGGAACCTGGCTGGTCACGGGGACCTCGAGGATAATACTGGGGCTGCGGTGGCCCCTGTGGAGAAGGAACGCCTAGAGGGTGGACCGGCAACCTGCCCGCTGCCCACTCCCCACAGCATTTCTCCTCCCTTCCCTGAATGGGCAGGTGGGTTGTGTTGGACTTTCAGGGCCGCTGGAGTCAGTCAGACCCAGCCTGTGAGCTTCACCTTGGCCCCATGGCCCCGGGAACCCAAAGTGAAAACTGCAGCAGGCAATTGCCTGCTGCAATTCTTCACTGAATGTGTTGCTTCTTGCCCCTTGGTCTGTGGACCCTTGGGCAAGAGGCAGCAGGAGGCACATGTCGAGGTTGAGGTCTAGATGGTCGCGTCAGCAGGCCCTGGACCTGCATGGCCACAGCTTCACACAGCAATGGCTTTTTTGCGTTCATCTCTTTTCCAAAGGAACCTGCCACATCACAGAGTTTTGAGTTATTTGCTTCTAAATTAAGGTATAACTCTCTTTTAGAGACGTCCCTGGAGAATCCATCAAAAAGTGCTAAGAAGTGAGCCTGTTAAAAGCCACAGTGAAGGGAGGGGCCTTACACATAGTGTCAAGCCCGGGGGTGTTCCTTCTAGCAGCCTCCAACCAGAAACACACCCCGTCCCCGAGGGCTCAGCCAGGCCTCTCGTGGCCATGGGGGCCATGGTCAGAGCAAACCTTTCAGGAGACGCTTGCCCCCTGAGATGGAGAGCTGCCAGGACAGGGGTCCCTGAGCCCCTTTGTGAGGTCTGCCCCTGTGAGTCATGGAGGCCAAGGTCCTGTGAGGTGTGGAGAGTGGACCTCATGTGTCCAGTGCCTTAGTAGGTCTGGGCAGCCCCGTGTCTGGGCAGCATGGCCCCTCTCACCCTGGTTGGTCATAGGAGGGGTGGCTGAGGAGGAGGCTGTGCTGGAGGCCGGTGTGGCAGTGAGGGCTGGCTCTTAGGCTGTGGCCCCTGCTCCAGACAGGGCTGGTGGGGCCTCTATCTAGAACAGCACCGTGTTCCTGACCATGTTTCCTATGCCCTTTCCTGCTGCTATTTTTTTCCCCTTAGCACTCGCCACAGCACGACCTGCTCCCTATTTGATTCATTCATCATATGTGTTTGTGTAAGCTCCATGAGGGCAGGGATGTTGCAGAGTCACCATTGAGAATCGGCACCCAGGGAGTCGCTGTGGAAGGAGTGAACATTCCCAGACAGGTATGCCTCAGTGGCCCTGTCCAGCCCCTTTCGCCCTAGGGCTGGGCTGTGTGCTTTTGCACTGCAGAACCCCCGCTCCAGCTCAACCCTCTGCTCCTAAGAGGTTGTGCCTTTGGGTCCCCAGAGATGTGTCTTTGGGCCTCAGGTCTGGCCACCAAACACAAACCACCCTCAGGTAGATGCTACCAGCTGGGCCCCGTCAGGCCCAACTGTGGGTCACTGTCAAGCCAGAGGCAGGTGGACAGATGCCTCGGGCTGACGCCGGGCCACTCAGTGATGCGTTGTGACTCAGCGGGGCCTTGGTCAGACACAGGGATTCACAGAGTGATGACCTGCAGAGGTATGTCTGTGGAAAACTGTCCTAAGGGGGTGAGCCAAGACTCTGAAGGTAGTAAAGGAGCATGGTGATGGTAGAGTGGCCTTTCCAGGTGGTCCCTGTGCCCCAAGATCAAGGAGTGGTCTCTCAGGCCAGCAGAGGGGCTCAGGGCAGGGGCAGGCACCAGGCCTGGGTAGAAGTCCAGCTCTGCCTGTGATGGTGGCCCTGTGAATGCTTTCCACTCTCTGGGCCTTGGTTTCTTTGCCTTTGAGTTAGAAGCTCTGGGCTGGGTCAAGGGTACAGACAGTTTCCTTTCTTATCTCAACTCTGGAGTGTCCGTCCAAAGCACGCTGTGCTGAAGAGGATTCTAAGGCTGTGCTGCAGCCCAGAGGGAAAGAGTCATGGTTGATTAGTGATGTCTGCAGCAGGCACAGGAGGCAGAATTTAGATGAGCTTGCTGGTGACTGGTGAACCTCACCACTGCATCCGCCTCCTACCAGCAGCTTTAACCCACCCTATCTCTCCTTACATGCCCCTTCCTTAGTGACACCGATGCTGACCCCTTATTGGGAAGGACTGGCCTCCCTCTTCCTGAGTCTCATGAGCAGCTCATGTCATTGTTTGCTGACTGCCTCTTCTCTCATTTGATGCCTCACTTCCTGCAGTGACCTCAGGGTCCAACCCCATGCTTGGTTCATGGCAGCCTCTTTCTGTACACTGAATGAATGAATGAGTAAGTGAATGAGTGGCAGAGACTCAGCCGCTCTGCAAGGCTGGGCGCCTCCTCTTGGATGTACACCTGGTTTGATCTCTGTTCTAGCAAGGAGCCCCTGAAAGCCTTCCTGGAATAGGGAGATTGGATGGCCATGGAAACAAGGTTCTAAACCCTGTGGTTTCGCTCCAGGTGTTGCAGGAGTGGGGTCAGCAAGGGAGGAGGGGGCAGGGTGACCAAGGAGGGCTGAGGCATGTGAGTCCCAGGCTCTTTGTTTGTGGGGCCCAGTGGTCCTATCTGACCTTGGCTGTGGAACAGCTAACCAGGCTTCCCCAGGGGCGAAGATGGGAAAACCTTCCAAGCTGCCAAGAGGGGCCTTCTGAAGACCCTTCTGACTAAGGGTGGGAGAACTTGGCACCTACAGCCTTCACCCTGGCCCCAGCAGGCCCTGACCCCCTGTGAACTGGTGGTACCCCACCCCTACTCCTCTTGCACCCCCACACTAGTGGCCCTACCCCTCACTGTGGCCAAGCCAGGGAAGGAGCAACTCCAACATAAGGGCTTGGCCCTCATGCCTCCTCCTGCCCAGCTCTGCATGGCACATCCTCTCTGGCCTTAGCTGCCCAGATGCGTGTGGCCTCAGGCCAGCCCCACCCACCCCTCCTGCTTCCTGTGGCCCTGTGGAGTGGCTACCAGGACCCCTGCTGGTGAGGGTGGGTGCGGGTGGCTTGTCTCCAAGCTGGGCTTTTCTCCAGCATGGTCACCCCCTCACCCGCTCCGTTACCTCTGATATGCTGTGCAAACATATTTCTCGATAAAATGCTGGGAAGAAAAATAATTAGAGTGTTGCCTCCATTATCCAATTTCTGATTAATCAAACTGTCTTTGTCCTCGGCCAAAATCTATTCATTTCCCTTAAACACTGGGCCAGTGCCAGGCATTGATTTCCTCTATGATAACACCACGCACGCAAGCACAGACATGCCCAGCCTGGCCCCACCCCATGGCTGGGACACAGAGGCACTGGTGGGGCTGCCCTTGTCCCCCCAACACCGCCCACCTCCTCCAAAGAGTCTCCTGGCCACACTGACACCCCCGTCTCTGTCACGGCTCCTGGAGTGCTTGGCCTCAGTCTCCAGTGTGTTTGTCTTGCCACACTGGCTGTTCTGGGACTCTCCCTCCTCCCAGGATGGTGTGGAATGGATAGAGGAGGTGTGGAGGGTGTGGTCACTGCGGTCCCCAGGGACCACAGCAAATGGACTGCAGCACCAGGCTCTGGGTGGGCCAGGGTTTGGGGAATTATCCCCATCACTGGCACAGGAAGAAGGCCAAGAGTGAGGGCCAGGGCTTCTAAGGGGGCTGAGGGGCCATGCAGTGTATGTGTGGGGTGGGAGCACACTTGCAGGGGTAGCAACAGAAGCCCAGCCCCAAAGGGCTTACAAGATGAGGGGGCATCCTGGCTCCTGGGCCTGAGGGCTCAGTAGTGGGGCAGCATCAGGTCCACATGGGAGGGGGCTGTGTATCTACCCATGTCCACCCAGGGAAGGTCACAGGCCTTTCCAGAAGACCTCCCAGAAGTCCCCGACTATCCCCTCCATGAGCCACGTTGACCAGTCCTCACTCAGTCACTACAGGGGACTGGGATTGATTTATTGGCACCTGCTTGGTGCTAGGTTCTTGTGGGCACATGGGATACATCAGTGAACAAACAGACCAACAGCCCCTGCCCTATGGCACAGCGGGAAAGAGGTGGGTGATAAACTAAGTAAATTATACCGTGTGCTAGAAAGGGACCATTCTTGGGGCAAGGCAGCACGTGTGGTGTGGCTGTGTGAGAATATGGGGGTCATTTTCCATTGTAAATAGGATGGGCAGGGAGGCCTGCCAAGGAAGGGACATCTGAGCTATTGGATGGGGAGGGGGCGCGGAAGCCAAGTCCACTTGGCTTTCTGGACAACAAGTTTTCCAGGACGAAGGAACAGCCAGTGCAGAGGCCCTGAGTTAAAAGTGAGGGATGGTGCTGGAAAGGCAGCTAGAGGCAGCGTGGCAGGAGTGGGGGACGGGGAGCATGGGAGTGGGAGTCAGAGAGGCCAGGCATTGCAGAGCCCTGGCACCTCGACTGGACTTTGAGTTGGGGTCTGCCCATGTCAAGCAAGCATTGGGGGCAAGCAGGAGACGGTTTCAGGCACAAGTGAGACATACTCTGCCTCGTTTTTACAAGGAACCCCCTGGCTGCTGGTGGAGCACAGGGTACAGGAGGCTGGAGACAGCAAGACCAGAGAAGTCATACTGCTGCAAAACAGATGAGAGGCTGGGGCTGGCTGGCGGGATCGAGTGGTGGAATTCTGGACAGAGTCAGGGCAATTGAGGGTTCCCCCAAGGCCGGCTGGGCCCAGCCACAACCTGCGGTGCTGGCCTCAGTTCTCAAGGAAAGGGACCCAGGAAAGGCGTGCTGCGCATGTAGTGGACACCACTGATGCCCCTAGGTCCCCAGGGTAGGGGATGGGATTGTGGGATGCCACACACGGAGGCAAAGGGCAGGAGGTTGCAGGGCCTCAAAGACCCAGAAGGTGAAATCAGATTCCCCACTCAAGTGAGGGGTCTGATGGAGTCAGCAGTTTCCTTCCCTGGGGAAACTGGGGAGCCAGGAGCCTGGGGCTACGGCTCTCTCTAAGGCAGCAACCTCTTTGATTTGGCTGTTAATGAAGGCCCCACTTCTTCTCTGCTGTCATGGCCACCCTCCCCTCCATAGGCGGAACCTTTGCATATTTATTTATTTATTTACTCCTGGCCCAGAGAAATATCTGGCTAGATTTCCTCCTGAGTCAGTGTTCCTCAGGTGACACTATTACCCTTTGTCTGGTCAGCCGTGGTGGCTGTGGGCCAAAAGACAGGACAGGTGGCTGAGGGTGTCCAGAGCCAAGACAGCACAGGGTTACAGGGAAGGGCCTCCCTGGTCATCTCATCTCCCCTTCCTTTAGCAGAAGGACACTGGGAGGCCCAGCTGGGACAGAGCCTGGGGTTGTCTGCAGAGTGTGGGGACACTGTGTTCACTAACCCCAGTCCTTCCTCCCATCTGCTCAGACTATGGCTTCAGGATAGGCAGAGAGCTTTGAGGAGGCAAAGAAAGGAGGACCTGTTTCTAAGGTGAGACCCGTTGCGGATCTGCAGGTGCCAGGCCCATCAGGCAGGTTGTGGGGAGAGTGGGGAGAAGCCAACCCAGTGGCCTGAGCCCTGGTTACTGTGGAGTAGCTGCAAAGAGCCCACAAACACGGAGTCACATGTCCCCAAGCCATGAATCAGTGATGTCTTACATGTGCGTATGCTATCATTTTTCAAACATTGCAAAAGCTATTGTGATAAATGAAATGCAGAGTCATTTACAAGCCTTGCGGAAATTTTGGTGCGCGAAAACCCTTTTTACCTCTGTCATCGGCACTCACTGGATTAATGGGTGCCCTCCCTTCTCACTGTAAAGCATGCAGGCTTATGTCAGTGCAGATGGGCCCTCCAGGGCAGCAGGCACTCTCCAGAACCCCCTTGCCCTTCCACATGTATCCCTTTGAGTCCATTGTGATTGTCCCAAACCTGTTTGTGCCAGTTGTACTCATTGTAATCACAGCCTGGAATACTGTGTAAACTGATGGGCTGTGACTGTATAGAGGACTTCTGTGGAAATGAAAGTAGATGCTCTGGAAAGCCTCAATAAAAGCCGTGGGTAGGTTTGGTGTGGGCAAGCCAACTATGAGTTTGGGGACAAGGAGTATAACAGCCTAATGTTCAGATTCCAGTTCCTTTGCCACCTCGCTTGTGTTGGAAAAGGTAAACGAGATATCATGCAAGGTGTGCTGTGGTTTAAGCAAGAAGTGGCATAACCCCAAAACCGGAAATTCTGCTTTAGGAAGAGTTTGTGTCTCTAAAAATTGACAGACATATGAATGTATGTTTATCTGAGTTAAATGAAAATAAAGTACATGTATGTCATCTCTTAGGACTTCCCGCTTTAATTCACTTTTCAGTAGATCAACCAGCCAGCAGTCTCAGGTTTGATTGCGACATTTGGCCATCAACAGTTACTAGAAATATATTTGTTATAGGCCAGTCGCAGTGGTTCATGCCTATAATCCCAGCACTTTGGGAAGGGGAGGCAGGTGGATCATTTGAGGTCAGGAGTTTGAGACCAACATGGCCAATATGGCGAAACCGTGTATCTCTAAAAATACAAAAATGAGCAAGCCATGGTGGTGGACAGCTGTAATCCCAGCTACTTGGGAGGCTGAGGCAGGAGAATCACTTGAAACCAGCAGACAGAAGTTGCAGTGAGCCAAGATGGTGCCACTGTATTCCAGCCTGGGCAACAGAGAGAGATTCTATCTCAAAAAAACAAAAAAAAACAAAAACCAGAAATATATGTAATAATGTTGGAATCTGCAGGCTGGTCTTTTTCGTTGTGTTTGTGTTTTTTTGTTTGTTTTTATTTGTTTGTTTGTTGGAGTCTCCCCGTCACCCAGGCTGGAGTGCAATGGTGCGATCTCGGCTCGCTGCAACCTCCACCTCCCAGGTTCAAGCTCCTGTCTCAGCCTCCCAAGTAGCTGGGATTACAGGCACACGCCACCACACCTGGCTAATTTTTTTTTTGTTTTTTGGTTTTTTTTGTATCTTTAGTAGAGACGGAGTTTCACCATGTTGGCCAGGCTGGTCTTGAACTCCTGACTTTGTCATCCACCTACCTCGGCCTCCCAAAGTGCTGGGATTACAGGTGTGAGCCACCGCGCCTGGTCTTGCTGTGTTTTTTGTTTATTTTTATTTTGCTTGGAGGGGGTCATTGCATAATACTTGGAAAGGTTGTAAACCAGGAATCTACAACAGAGCCAAGGCCACAGGGGCCAAGTGTGAGGAGGGGGCTGCTTGATGACACTGCAGAAGTCCCATGGCAGGCCAGCCTGGAAGTCCCTCTTTCCCCAGGACTAGGATTCACAAGGCCCTTGGAACCCCAGCCCACCCAAGCAGAAGAGTCCAGGGACAACCTGCAGGGACGTGTGGGGTTTTCTAGCGCAAGAGGACATGGGGGATGGGCCTGAGGACCAGGAGATGCTGGTTTCACAGATCCGAGGCTAGCTGGGCTCTCAGCCTGGGGTGTTCAGAGTCCACACTGTCTCCCCCCGCCCCCCCCCGCACCTTGCCCCCAGAAACTCCCATTTTAATTCGGTAAGGTGTGAAGTGGTCAAGATCATACGAAGGTGGGACGTGAGCTGGCTGGGATGGGAGAGGGCAGGTGGGAGACTGGGAGACCAAGCAGGAGGCTCCAGGGAAGTTGAGAGAGTGAGAGAGGAGGGTGGGCAGGATAAGTTTCAGGAAGAGGACTCTCCGAACAGCCAGAAGGAACTGGAAACCATACCAAAGGAAGGGTCCTTAGGGGCTAGCCTGCAGCTCAGAGAGGGGCAGGTGTGATGCACGTTTGAGAAATATTTGTGGAAAGCAGAAGCAAGAGGTCTGTGGGAGGTCTGGGGTATTGGGAGTAGTCAGGGAGGGCAGACCCAGGCAGAGGGGTTCCAGGGGAATCCAGTAGAGCTGGCCCACAGAGTCCCAGGGATATCACGGGCTCCAGGAGCAGGCCATGGGGTCAGCAGCGACCTCAGGTCCTGAGGCCTGTGGACTGTAGGGTGACCCCTTTGCAGGCTGCTGGGAAAGGTCATTTTAGGTAATGCTCTCAAAAGGGAGTGCTGGGGAAGCTTCCGAGCTCTGTACAAATATTTTTTGGTGTTCCTCCATCTACCCATCCATCTGTTCTGCGAATTTTTCCCAGAGCACCTGCTTGGAGGGAAGCAGAGCTGGTGTCTGGGGGAGGGAGGGCAGAGCAGGAGCCCAGACCAACCTGCGGTGGGGACCCTGGGGAAACCACACACAAGCCATTGGAGACGAAGGTGGGAGGAGGGGATGTGGGTCAGATGTGGTCAGGGAAGGTGCCTGCTGGAGGAGCCGGCAGCCCTCAGGCCGAGGAAGGGCCGGTTTGTGGGGCATCCCTTCCATTTCTTCCCCAGGGGAGGTCCAGTCCCACTGCCGAACCAGCGGCACACCACACCTGTTCAAGGTCACACGGGCTGGGTGGCAGGCCCAGACTGAGTCCACTGGGGCTCCAGTGATCCTGATGCTGCAGTAGTCGGGGGTCCTCACGGGGAAGGAGGTTCTCCCTGGGCTTCACAGGGCTGTGTTTTCAGCCAGGTGAGGTGGAACAGGGCCCTGTGGGTGTGGTGGGTGGGAGATGCAGCCGGAGAGGCAGGAACCTTGCTTCTTGTGGAGTTAAAAAGGAGGGGGGGTGAGCTATGCAGGCGATTTTTTTCCCAGAGGGCAGTTCCTGGGAGGGTAGCTTGTCCCTGCCCATGTCCAGTGTCACTGTCAGTAAGGCAAGTTGAGGTTTTTATCTTCTTCGGAAGATGTGGCTTTTTAGTCCAAAAATACAAACGGTCCCCAACTTAGGATGGTTTGACTTGCAGTTTTTTAACTTATGGTGCAAAAGCAATGAACACTGAGTAGAAGCTTTGCTTCAAGTACTCATATAACCATTCATTCTGTTTTTCCCTGTCAGTACAGTATTCAGTAAATTCCACAAGGTATGGGTTAGATTCTTTGTCTACCTGCAGGCTAATGTAAGTGTTCTGAGCACATTTAAGGCAGGTTAGGCTAAGCTGTGAGGTTCAGCAGGTTGGGAGAAGTCAATGCATTTTCCACTTAGGATGGGGTTATCAGGACATAACTCCATCCTAAGTCGAGGAGCATCTGTAGGTGTTGTATCAAAAGCCTGAAACCATCAGGCTTTCCTGCAGACAGCCACACTGACCAGGATGAAGCAGCATGGGGAAGCCCTGGTGCACCGGGTGTGAGCATATCCTCGCTCATTTTTGCCTTCATCCCCGCCTGGTCCTGAGCACCTGCGCTTCTTGGCCCATGACACAATGCAGTCTTGAGAGCCACAGCCCCGCCCTTGACCATCCCAAGGCCCAGTGGAGAGCTGGACAGGGAGCCATTCAGTGGGGATGCCACAGACAGTGTTGTTCTGGGAAGGCAGGGAAGTCAGGTCCCTGCTCCTCCCAGATGAGTGTGGGCATGGACACCAACCCTAGCTCACTTGCCACAGGACATGCTGTCTGTGGTTTTGTGGTCACCCTATCATCGCATGTCCAGGTACCGTTGCACACTGGAGGGTATGATACAGAAGTGCTGCTCCAGGAGGCCATACCAACCCCTATCCTGTCCGGGGTCCCCTGGAGCCACCTGCCCCTAGGTGGGGAGCCTCATCTGGAGGCCCTGAGCTTTCTGGGGACAGCTCTCAGGCTGGAACCGCCACCTCAGATAGGTGGGTGTGATTTCCAGGCAGCTTCTCCCCAGGCTAAGCCCGTCTGCTGCATCTGCGGGGTCACTTCTGAGAATCACCCTGCCCCTTGGTGTCCTCAGCAATTCCTCACTGCTGCCATACTGCATTTTTCTCTGTGTCCTGTTCTCTATGGTGCTGAGCTTTATCTGAAATGGCCTGGCTGCCTTATGTGCTCACCATCTCCCCAGGGAGAATACAAGCTCCTTGACACACAGACTCAGCTTGTTCCCCACCATATCCCCTGTCCCCAAGCAGGGGACACACAATGGGGCTCGATTTTGGGAGAGCAAAGTATTGATCAGAGCAGGTTGATGACTGATCGGTTGCCCATACAGATCTGAGGATGGAAGGCCTCAGGCCTGGGCGCACGTGCTGGGTGATTTACGAGCAACGGGAGAAGCAGTGGAGGACACTCTGCTGAGCAAACAGATGGAACTGAACCAGGGAGAGGGTGACCCACTTTGCTGAGATGAGAGATGGGCTCTGGCCTGAGGAGGAGGGGTGCAGTGATTGCACCACAGCCCAATACCCCCCATCCCTTCACCACCAGTACCAGTGCCTCCACCCTGGTTGTCCCAGCAGAGAGGGCGTCTGGCCCCAGTTCCCCATGTACCCCACTTGTGTCCCCAGGAGGCAGAGGCAGTGGGGACAGAGCAGGGGGCTGCAACACCACCAAACTCTGGGAGGTGGCCTAAGGCCACAGCTGTGAGTGGCACTAACCCTTCCCCGGAGGAAGGTAATGCTTTTTTGTTTCTCTCTCAATCCTTCTCCTTCAAGGAGAAAATCCCAGTTTGGTGCCAGCGTGGCTCTCGGCTCTCGCACCCTCCAGCAGGCGCTAATCCCCGCTGTTTAAGCAACAGCCAGTGGCCTTGCCTGGCCCCTCAGCAGGGTCACGCCCCTGGCTAGCGGCAGAAGCGGGTTCCTCTACACTGTTTTGTATTTAGATTACTTCAGTCTACGGCGGGTGACCCTGGCTTTCCACTGAAAGTAGGACTATGAAGTCGTTATGAAGTACATTTTTTTAAAGTAAAAAACGCAGTCAATTTAAAGAAAAATGTTGAGTAAAAACAGCCAGTGATACCCAAGTGTGGCCAGGTTAGGCAGGCTGCAGTCCTGTGGGGCCCGATTGGAGGGCTTGATGGGAGCTGAGGCTTGCAGACTCCCAGCCAGGCCACCCCAGGAAATCACCTCTATCTTTGCGCTTTGGTTTCTACAGCCATAAAGCTGAGGCCACCTCCCAGGCCTGCTTTTAACATGAGATGACATGTGTGTGAGCAAAGCACTCGGCCCAGCAGTGGCAGCAGATAGGTGGCATGGAGGTGCAGCTGTCCCCTGTGCGTCTCCAGACATGGGCCTCTGGACCTAGGTTCCCTGGGCACCTTCCTCTCCTCCCAGTGACCTTAGCTGCCCAAGGAGGCACACTATAGATGAGGAAAGCGCAGCAGAGCCACGCCTGGGACCCAGAGTCCCCTCCCCGGCCCCACCACACCCAGCTTCCCTGAGGCAGACCCTCCCCGGGGCCCAGCCCGCAGTTGCCCCTGACCTCCCATGAAGATGTGTGGAAATGGCTCCATGAAGAGCCTGTGGGGACACTGGACCATGACCAGACCACTGGAGAGAGGGGAAGCGCACAGTCATGGGGCTGCAGCGATCTGTGGAGCCCACTTCCCACTGGGTGGGGCCAGCGTGACAGGACGGAGGGCAGTGGGACAGAAGAACTGGGGAACACAAAGGACACCTGGCTCCTCAGCGACCACAGAGAGCTGCCACCGAGGAGGCCCCCGTAGGTCCAGGCCAGGCCCTGGAAAACTCATGAGGGGATGCACGGCTGGGGCAGGACGGGGATGTGTGCAGCTTGTCAGCTGGAAGCAAACACAGCTCCGATAAGTCAGGCGTAAAAGGGCAGTGGAAAGTGCTTCCTCATTCAGCGAGGAGGAAACCTGGTAATCTGCAGTGGCCACAGGCACAGGCTTTTCCAGACCTTCTTCTAAAATAGTATCATGGTGGGAGCTGATGTGGGGACAGCGGCTCCAGAGTTGGGGGCAGCACCCACTCTTTAAGAGGTGATGGAATGAGCATGGTGGCTCACACCTATAACCCCAGCACTTTGGGAGGCTGAGGCAGGAGGATTGCTTGAGCCCAGGAGTTCGAGATCAGCCTGAGCTAGTGAGACCCCCATTTCTACAAAAAATAAAAAGATTAGCTGGTCATGGTGGTGTGTACCTGTAGTACCGGCTACTCAAGAGGCTGAGGTGGGGGGATTGCTTGAGCCCGGGGGGTTGAGGCTGCAGTGAACTGTGATGGTGCACTGCAGCTGGGTGACGAGTGAGACTGTGAATATAAAAATGCCTCAGTTGAGCTTGTAACCACCCAAGGGGTTCACCTTGCCCGCTGCCTAGACAGAACCGATTCTTCAAGATGGGAATTGCAATAGAGAAAGAGTAATTCATGAAGAGCCGGCTGTGCAGGAGACCGGAGTTTTATTATTACTCAAATCAGTCTCCCAGAGCATTCAGGGAGCAAAGTTTTTAAGGATAACTTGGTGGATGGGGGGAAGCCAGTGGGCCAGGAGTGCTGATTGGTTAGGGATGAAATCAAAGGGAGTTGAAACTGTCGTCTTGTGCTCAGTCAGTTCCTGGGTGGGGGCCACAAGATCAGATGAGCCAGTTAATCCATCTGGATGGTGCCAGCTGATCCATCAAGTGCAGGGTCTGCAAAGTATCTCCAACACTGATCTTAGGAGCAGTTTAGGGAGGGTCAGAATCTTTAGACTTCAGCTGCATGACTCCTAAACCATAATTTCTAATCTTGTGGCTAATGTGAGTCCTACAAAGGCAGTCTAGTCCTCAGGCAAGAAGGAGGTCTGCTTTGGGAAAGGGCTATTACCATCTTTGTTTAAACTATAAACTAAGTTTCTCCCAAAGTTAGTTCAGCCTACACCCAGGAATGAACAAGGACAACTTGGAGGTTAGATGCAAGATGGAGTCAGTTAAATCTCTTTCACTGTCTCAGTCATAAGGCGGTTTCAAGCTCGGCCTGCAGGTTCCCATATTCACGCAGCAAGTCGAGTGATCTGAGTTACATGAACCATCTACACGCCCAAAATGTGGGTTCAGGGTACCCCAATGCATTTCCTCCTGCTGGTCCCTGCATGCTCTGAGCTGTGGGCTGGCTTGGGGTTGGATCCTTACCCGCTCTACCCCACATCCTTGTCTGAGGAAGGCCCTGTGGTCACAGGCATAAGTGAGCCTGGAGATCTGTCACTGCACGGGCCTCCTCCCTCCCTCCCCCACGTCACCACAGACCAGCTGCTGGGTGCCAAGGTGGTGCTGGCAGGTACAGGGGCTGCGGCTGCCAGGATAGAAGGCGTCTCAGCACACTGGGGTAGGGGTGGGGGTGGGGCAGTGCTGAGTCATAGCCCCGCTTGGGGCATGCTGGGCAGCTCAGCCTCCACAGGGGACTCCAGGACAGGGTGAGTGGCAGGTAGGCGCAGGCAGCCCTGGGGTCAGCTCTAGTGGGGTGGAAAGGACTTGTTGGTCTGAAGTGGGTTCCATGACTCCTGCTGCCGCCCCATTCCTGGGATAGTGGACACCACTGGTTCCTACACTGGGGCTAGAGAGTCCTGAAAGTTCAGGGTGTATGGTATCTATGGTATCTAGGGAGGGCTGGGAGCCCATCAGGCATTAGGGGTGTGTCTTTGCTCTGCCTTGCTGGCCCTGTGACCTGGGCTGCCTGCTACCTCTTGGGGTCCTAGCTCCTGTTACCAGCAGAGGTGGCCATCTGAGTGGCCTCTATTGGTCCTCAGGCATGACTGTCTCTGCGTCTCCTCCAGTCACAGTCTGGGTACAGTTCCATCTCCTCAACAAGCCTAAACTAACTCCCTGGGGACAGGGTCTGTGTGTTGAATCATCACTTCATCTTGGCTCACCCTTTCCATGGCCCAGGCTCTGCATGGGGCAGGCTTTCCTGGGAGGTGAGGAGGGAGGGAGGCAGGTAGCTAGGGACCTGGAGAGTGAGGGGCTGGGCTGCTGTCTCTGAGGAAGTGGGGCACAGTGATGAGGGAGCCAGTCTGTAAGCTGATAAGTCTTCCCACCCCAGCTTAGCCGGCTTGGGCAGTGACACCTTCGGTGACCTTGGCTGTGGGCTGTCCTCTTCTGCCTCGGCGGGGAGGGGCACTGACTCTGTGCTGTGCTAGCTGCTGTGGCGGAGGCCTTGTACAAGGCTTTGGGGAGAGCCTAGAGGTTATGGGCAGGGTGGGCTGGCTCCCGTGGCCTGGTTCGGCCCTGGCGAGCTCAGGCTGTGGTAGGTTTGGGCATGGGTATTGTGTTGCCCAAGCTCTATGCCCAGCAGCAGGCGGGGCCTCCAGGGATTGCACCTGGGGAGGGAAGTGGTTCCTAGAGTGGAGGGCATCCAGGATGCAAAGGTCCCAAGAGAGGTGGCAGCACTTTACCTCCATGACCATGTCCCCATCCTGGCTCAGGGCTGTCACTCAACATCTGTTACAGGAACAGACTTGAGAGGGCCACATCTGGAAGGAGGGTCATGAGGGCAGGCTGGGTCTGCTGGGCGGTGGGCGAGAAGGGAGGGTCTTGAGGGGGAAGTCCATGTGTGGGCTGAAGGGTCTGTCCTGAAACCACAGGAAGCAAGCGGCTCTCAGCAGAGGGTTCCTGAGTGGGCTCAGGGTTTGGGGATCATGCCTTAGGAACCTTTGGGTAGGTGAGTCAGGGATCAGGATGGCGCTCCTTAAGAGCCTACGGCCAAGAGAAGCTGGTTTCCTGAGGCTGCTGGGGAGGAGGCAGGCTGAGCGCAGCCTACTAGGGCTTCCTGGCATCTGGCTGCCTGCATGTCGGACCTGATGCCTGGCCCTGTGTCGCACTAAGTCCTAAGCGACCTCCTGGTGAATTTGCCATACTCTTCATGCTGCAAACGCTACACATCTGCTGGGGACCGGGGGCTGGATACTAGCTGGTGTTCACTGATACAGTCCACTCATCTGTACTGAGCCCTGGCCATAAGCACAGCAGGGTCCTGTACCACAGGGACAGCTGACAGGCCCCCTTTCCCAGTACCTGCCGCTTTCACCTAATATGTCCCCTCTCCAAGAGCAGCCCCTGCTTCAGCCTACTGGCTGGACCCTGGAGTTCCCTGATCATCTCCCTGCTCCCACCCAGCTACCACTCCATCACCAGGCACTGTGCACCGTACAGCTCACACATCTTGCAGAGTTCCTCACTGCATCCACTTCCCGCAGCCCTCACCCATGTTGCTCCCCTTGTATCGCCTGGATGTTTGCATCCAGGAGCCTCCTCTGGTCTGGTTTCAGCGTAGCAGCCAAGGGATGCTGGTCACACAGGGCAGGTCATGGCACTTCTCACCCAAACCCTGGCTGGCTCCCGACTCACCCTTACAGTGACCTCCTACCCTCTTGGCACCAGCCACATGGCCTCCTTCCTGCCCCTCAGACTGGTCAGGCATGCTCCCACTTCACGGCCTTTGCACCGGTGGTTCCCTCATCCCTGATGCCTGCTTGCCTCCCTTCTTCATCACCTGTTCATACTTATCTCTCACCTATCAGGAGGCCGGCCCCACCTACCTTTGCAGACTTGCAGCCTGCACGCGCCACCCCCAACCCTGCCCACCGGGAGCTCCATTTCCACTGTAGCACTGGGCACCTTCTTCACTTGCTGTTTATTTACTGTCTGTAGTCTGACTCCTGCCCTCCCACCTGAGCAAAAATAGGGAATGGATCTTCATCTGCCTCATTCAGCAGCCTCAGCCCAAGTGCCAGAATCAAAGCCATGGTTTAGCAAGTAAGTGTGGGATGCTGGAGAGCCCCTGACCCATCTTGCCTCTGCCCCAGTCGCCTCAGCCTAGCTGCACACCTCAGCTGGTTCCTCCTCTCCAGGGCATCTCTGCTCCCAGGATGCCACATGCAACCCCATGCAGATGCCCACATGCACCAGTACACATGCAGCTGCACACACACACGCACAACCACATGCAGACAGGGGCATGGACCTGTGCATGCACACCCAAAGATGTGTACATGGACCTGTTCACAGACATGTACATAGAGCTGTGTGTGCATGTGAATAGACACATGCACACACTGGCATACAAGCAACCAGACACAGACACATCCATGCACCTGCGCACTCACAGACACACACAGGGACCTACGCATACACGCACACACACAGTGGATTTGCACACACACAGGGACCTATGCATACACGCACACACACAATGAATTTGCACACACACAGGGACCTACGCATACACGCACACACACAATGGATTTGCACACACACAGGGACCTATGCATACACGTACACGCACCGCAATGGACCTGCACACACACAGGGACCTATGCATACACGTACACACACCACAATGGATTTGCACACACACACAAGGACCTGTGCATACACGTACACACACCACAGTGGACCTGCACACACACAGGGACCTATGCATACACATACATGCACCACAATGGATTTGCACACACACAGGGACCTATGCATGCACACACACACACACACTGCAATGGACCTGCACACACACAGGGACCTATGCATACACATACATACACCACAGTGTACCTGCACACAGGCACCACATAATGCCACAAACATGCAGGTACACACATGGCTTAAAATCTTTCAGTGGTGTCCTGTTTCTCTTCAGTGAAGACCAAGGGCTCAGTTGAACTTCTGGTGAGCCCTGTGCCCCTTCTTCTTGCCTGGCACCGCTCTCCTCCTCTCCCTTGGTCCAGCCACTCTGTCCTTCCTTCAGTTCCCCGGTGTGTTAGGGATGGTTTGTCCTTTTCATCCCTAACACACATCCTCACACACCGCAGGGCCTTAGAGCATGTTCCTCCTCTGCCTGGCATGCTCTTTCCCTGGCCCATTCCTCTGGTATTTCTAGCCACGCCCAGAGGTACTGTGGTGGGGGGTCCTGGTTGTTGGGCTCTAGTGACCCATCAGTGGTTTCTGGGCCAGGGAACAATGTGGTCATCCAGCTCTTGGCCTTTGTCTCTCGGCCAACCATCATCAGGTTCCATCCTGGGACTTGGGGAGTCCTAGAATGTCCAGTAAAGCCCGGGTTTAAAGACTCAGAGAGAGGGCCGGCCAGAGCATTGTGTAAGAGCCAAGAAGTCAAGCCTCAGAATAGGTGGGACTGTCATACCTATTCTGTCATACCTATTATGTCATACTGTCATGTGGTTTGGACCACAGCCAGGCTCCCAACGCAAGGCCTCCTTATATCCGTGCACAGCCCTGTCCCATGCGTGGCACTCCTGCAGAGAGCACTCATACCCCCAAACACAAGAGCCTGGCAGAGCTGCAGGGAGAGTTCTGGGTGGGGCCTTCTGCTTGTTTGGTTCAGGTGATCTGAAAGACAAGGGTCCTCAAGCAGGGGACCTCCCCTTGGTTGTGACTGTTCGTCACTGCCCCATGCAGATGACAGACGTGGCCCTGATACCCTGATTGCTCCCTGGCCTCAGTTTCCCCTTTCCTCCCACATTGCCCTGCCATTGCTGGTGCACACTGATCAAAGACTGCTTGGGCAGCCCTTAGCTCCAGGCTTCCAGACGACAGCATTTCAGGGCCCAGGCTGCCAGCTCAGTGTCCCCGGCCTGCTCGCTGATTCCCCAGCCTTGGAGCCTTGGAGCCATGGAGCACATACATTCCAAAGCACAAATCACACATCCTCGGACAGAGCAGCTTCTCTACCCACCACTGGGGACGGAGGGGGCACCTGGCTGTACCTCACATTTTCAAACGCTGAATTGAGAAGAACAGTCATGACGACAGAGGACACCTCCCACTGGACTGGACACTGCCTTCTGAAAGGAGCATGTTGGCTTCCTGCTGGAATGATGGTGCTGACAGGGAGGACCCTGGGTCCCCAGGCAGTGGGCTGAGGGCTTTGGACACCTTTCCACACCTAAGGGGCTACATGTCATCTTTAAGCGGATGTTCTGCCCACTGTGTGCTAGAGCGGGAAGGTCATCTCGGGGCTTCCATTCTCAGATGTAATTTTCAGCGTCATTGGGATTGGGCTGAGTGACTGTTTAATCACTGCTCTCTTGGCAAAGATGTTTCTAGGGCGTTCCCTGGTGCACCTCTCATCGATGGCTGCCCGGTGAAGCGGGAAAGTTCCTCAGCCTCTCCAGTGATTCCTTCCCTCCTTCCACCAACCAGTGCTTACTGAACACCCACTATGCACCGGGCACTGCCCTGTTCCCAGTGGGGAACGAGGCCAGGACGGGCCCTCCTCACCCGCACTCTGGCTGGGGGTAGGGGCGACAGCAGCACACGAGGTCACGTAGGTCACACATTAGCTGAGGGCTGCTATGGAGGAGGATGACGGGGGGAAGGTGATGCTCACAGCAACAAGCACAGCAGGGCAGTGACTGCTACTGGCTGTCACTTTCTGAGGACCAGGCTTGTGCTGGACGCTTTACTCTTCACAGATACCTGTGGCCAGTGAGGGACAGGCTCTGAGATGGGAGTAAGTCGCCAGAGGCCACACAACCTGGGAGAGGCAATCGAGGCATGAAGGATGAGACCACCCTGAGAGTGATGGGGGTAACATCAGGGTTTGATCAAGGGAAAGAGGTGGCATTAGAGCCTCTGGCTGCCAGAGGCTGGCAGGACTAGGGAGCAGGTGTGAGAGGCCACCGCCACTGTCAGGAGAGATCAGAACCTCTGCCCAGGGAGAGGACAGCCCACCAGGGGCCTGCTTCAGAGCAGGATCGCCAGAACTAGTGGTCAAGGTCTGTGAGGGGCAAGGTACAGTGAGGGGCATGGATGGCTACTGGGAGGATGAAGTGCCATTTGCTAAGGTTGTAGCAGATTGAGTTTCAGATGCTGGTCACACGCAGGAGTTGGGGGTGGGGCCTTGGCTGTTGGGGTCTGTCTGCCTCGGGCCTTCCCACCCCAGGGCCCGTCACAGAGTTGATGGGTGGTATTAGAGGGGCTAATGCTGCCTGTGGCAGGATGGGGAGGCTACGTGGGTCTCCGGAAAGGGACAGAGGTCAGGGAAGGAGCAAGAGGGGTGCGTGCAAGCTGGGTGGGGCCTGGTGTCACCCTGGGCTCACAGCCAGGGGCAGAAGCCCGAACTTTGAGCTGCCCTTCATGTGGGGAGGCCTGATCCAAACACCCGACAAAGTCACAGGGGCATCCTAGGGTGTGCCCCTCCCTGCTGGCAGGAAAGGTGGATGGGGAGGCCCTGACTCGCGGGGTTGGTGAAAGATTCTTCCCTTGGGAGCTACTGTGACAGCTCCTGCTCTCCCAGGTGGATTTCACCACAGCACCATGTGCAGTCCCCAACTCCCTGGTCTCAGCCCAAGCCCCCCTCTACCTCCTTCTGCGGGAGTGAGGCCGCCCCTGCCTACTGTGCTTAGGCACCTCACGATGCTCCCACAGCCTGAAGCCTCCACCTTGCTCTGGTCCCTGCCTATCTGCTGGCTCCTGGGCTGGCCCAGCAGAGTGCCCTCAAGGGAAGGCAGGGGCCAGGCCTCCCTCCTGGTGCTTTTCCTCCCTGTGATTAGCAGTGACTCAGCTCCTGCGGGGGTAGTGAGAGTCAGAGAGGTGCTCAATTATCCCAGGGCTGGGCCGAGGCCTGGCCACCCGTGTAAAACAGGGCAAGGCTGAGCTCTATCAATGCTCTCTGGGAGAAGGGCGCCAGGGGGCATCACAGCAGGGTGACCTTATTGAATCCTAACTGGATGCGGTAGAAGGGAGTCCAGCATGGGGGCTGGGTGGGCAGAGGCCTCGCACACACCCTCCTCTCCCTCATGCACCTGGCTTCAGGCAGACTGTCCAGGCAGCAGCAGACACACGTGTTACACCGTGGTGTGGACCCTGCAGTGCCCCATGGAGGAGAGGGGGTCGGATGGATTGTTGCCGGCTCATTTTCCGAGGCCAGTCTCTGCTGCTCGGCTTTCAGAAGAGCTCCCTTTCACTGTCCAGTCTGAGGTGGGGCCACAGGGAGGAGGCTCACACTCTTCTCTGTGTTTGGCAGGTGAAGGGCTGGATGCACAGTGGGAGCCAGAGGCGGGGGGCTGCAGGGAGCACACCAGCGACCGGCCCTCCAACCCTCCAACCACTCAGCAACATCGCCACAGCAACCAGCAACCAGACGGCAGCAGCCGAGGCAGACACAAGCGGATGGCTTCCCACCGTCGCTGAGGACAGGGAATGACTACGGCAAATCAGGCCACTTTGCTGACTAGGGAGGTGGAGTGTCACTAGTGGGGAGGGGCGGCCACCGCCCGCTGCACAGAGCGCCATGCCGGCTGGAGAAGAGGCGCTGGGGCAGGGGCTGCAGTGTGGCTCGGCCTCACCCCCCTGCTGGCACTGAGTGCCTCCAGGGCAGCTGGGCTCTCGTCTGCCTGGTCTCAGCGTCCCCTGTGGTAAGAGGGAGAGGCGCCCCGTCCCGTGCTCCTTGTCTGGGCCCGCTGCTGCCAGACCATGGGATGTCGGCAAAGCTCAGAGGAAAAAGAAGCAGCCCGGCGGTCCCGGAGAATTGACCGCCACCTGCGCTCAGAGAGCCAACGGCAGCGCCGCGAGATCAAGCTGCTCCTGCTGGGCACCAGCAACTCAGGCAAGAGCACCATCGTCAAACAGATGAAGATCATCCACAGCGGCGGCTTCAACCTGGAGGCCTGCAAGGAGTACAAGCCCCTCATCATCTACAACGCCATCGACTCGCTGACCCGCATCATCCGGGCCCTGGCCGCCCTCAGGATCGATTTCCACAACCCCGACCGCGCCTACGACGCTGTGCAGCTCTTCGCGCTGACAGGCCCCGCTGAGAGCAAGGGCGAGATCACACCCGAGCTGCTGGGCGTCATGCGGCGGCTCTGGGCCGACCCAGGGGCACAGGCCTGCTTCAGCCGCTCCAGCGAGTATCACCTGGAGGACAACGCGGCCTACTACCTGAATGACCTGGAGCGCATCGCCGCAGCTGACTACATCCCCACTGTCGAGGACATCCTGCGCTCCCGGGACATGACCACGGGCATCGTGGAGAACAAGTTCACCTTCAAGGAGCTCACCTTCAAGATGGTGGACGTGGGGGGGCAGAGGTCAGAGCGCAAAAAGTGGATCCACTGCTTCGAGGGCGTCACAGCCATCATCTTCTGTGTGGAGCTCAGCGGCTACGACCTGAAACTCTACGAGGATAACCAGACAGTAAGTGGGGCCGGGGGTTTTCCTCTGCTTGTTCATGCTGTCACGGGTTCTTGGAAGCAAGAGGACTCGCGAGGTCCAGGACAGTCCGCAGCCCGAAAGGGAACCAGGCGCAGGCCTGGCCCTGCTGCACGATAACTGAGGCGGCTCCAGCAAGGTGGGGGCAGAGGGAACAGGGTGTGGAGTGCAGGTGTCATGTCCCATGCCTGAAGTACTCAGGGTGTGGAGGCCACAGGGCAAGAGAGTGTGATGCTCCGCCGGGCATCCGTGGTCAGTCCGTGTGATAGTTTGGCAAATCCATGAAGCTCCTGCCAGCACCAGTCTCCTACCAGCATGTAGGTCCAGGAACAGCAGCCAGCCCCGCAACCCCATCTTGAGCCTGAGAGTCTGGCAGAGATGGGGTTAAGAGCTCTTTAGAAGGGGTAAGCCAGGTCCTGGTGGAAAGGGGACGACGTGAAAGCAGGTGTTGGGATTCTTTCACAGTGGCATGGGCACAGCCCGAGGGAGACCTGGGCCCAGTGCCAAGCACTGGGGGCTTGAGAGTGGAGTTGCTGGAGAGAGTGGGGAGCCAGGTGAAGCAGTGGAGCAGTGTGCTCAGGCCCAGCCAATACAGAAGGTCTAGCACACGAAGGGGGCCACAGCCAGGAGTGGCAGTGGTAGAGGCTGTGGCAGACAAGGGAGGGGCTGTCTTGCCCAGCAGGACGCCCTGAGCACAGATTTCAAGTCTCTCCTTAAGAGAGAGGCCTTTGACCCTGGGGATGGGATAGTGGGGGCAAACAAGGAGTCATGAAGTTGTGGGTGCCCTGGGGCTAGCGGAGGGTGATACTGGGAGACAAGGGCCCAGCCTCCCACTTGGGAGCACTGGCCTCTGAGGTCACTCCTTGCTTCACCCAGTCCTAAGGCAAGCTTTATTCTTTGGGTTCAGCCGAGAGCAACAATGGTTCTAGCTTTGGCCCTGTGCCCCAGCCAGGGAAACTGGACAGCTCCAGGCTGTGGCCATGGTGCTAGGAGCCTGAGTGTTCTGAGAGAGGATCTTCGGCTTTCATCAGGCAGCTGGGGAGGCAGGCTTGCCTCCCTCCACTCCTCGCTTCAGGGCTCTCCCTGGAACTGTGCCTACGTGTTGATGGCATGCCTGGGGGAAACGAATGATGGATGGGCAGGCAGGTGTGTACACAGGCAGCTGCATCCACCCTGCTCCCAGTGTGTATCTGTGTGCTCTCCAGGGTTCTGCCCCTTACCCTATGGTTGCCCCCAGTTCAGCCCCATGTGTGGTTCTGGGCAGAGGGGACATCCCAGCAGATGAGTGAGGTCAGGCTCCCTTGATGAGGCATGGCCATGGGCAGAGGCCTTGGGGCTGAGAAGCTGCAAGGCAAAATGAGGTGCTCAGGCTGGAACCCTGGGACAGTGCCATGGTGGGTCTGCCAGCCACCCTGCAGCTGCCAGTCACACGGGCTTGCACCACTGGCCTCATCCATCAACTCAGTGGCAGGCATGGCAAATTCCCCAGACACCAGGCCTGGCTCCCAGTTGCATCCTTTGACTGGCTGTGCCCGCAGGTGTGCTGGACCCAGGAGGCAGGATACCTGGGCCTTGAGTTGGTCCAGTGTTTCATGGAGGGCTTCGGCTGTTACCTTTGCTTTCTGAACTTGTCAGTGAGGAGATGACCCAGGTGTCTTCACAGATGGGCCCAAGGCTAGGCCTTTGCCTGCCAGCAGCCCTCTCAGCTCTGCCTGGCCTGTGCCTCCCACCTTGCTGCCTCTCTCTTCTCTCCTTCTGCTCCAGCCGTGGTCAACATGTTTTGCTCCAGCAATATTGCTCTGTCCAGCCTTAGGCTTGTAACGATCCTGATACCTGCCTCTCATCCCCCTGCCCTTATCCTTCAGGTCTCATCCCAAGTGGCGCCTCCTGGGAGGCCTTTTCTAACCTAGCCTGGCACCTGTACACCCCTCTATCTAGTAATGTGTGAGTGAGCTCCTCAGGGCAGGCCCTGGATGGGCTGGGGGCCGCTGTGGGCCCTCGCATCTCTAGTCTTCCCTCTCCCAGGGCTGTCCCTGGGGAGAGCCACGGTGGGCAGCCATGAGCAGGGACAGCAGCCACTGGCCTGGCCTCAGGGATCCCTGTGAGGTTCCAGGCATTCAGGGCATTTTCTAAAGGGAGGGGCTGGCAGCCAGGCTGGCACACCCACCATCATCAGCCTGGTTTCTGCAGGCCTGGGGAAGTGGTTGTTCACCAGAAAAGGAAATTCTTGATGAGAAACCCAAGCAAGGCTGGAAATTCACTGGATTCCAAATGATTCTGACCTTTCATGCTCTACCAGTAATATGTGGAGATGGAAAACAAACAGGCTGCCGAGGAAAGACAATCCCCTCCCGCGATTCCTCCCGCTGGCTGGGCTGGCCCTGGAGGTGGACTGGCCCCCAGAATGGTGCCGGCAGTGAGGACAGCCCACCTCCAGCCGCGCCAGGGCCAGGGCCAGTGCTGGCACAGGGGCTGGCACAGGGCTGCCACTCTCTGCCGTCTCATTTTGGAATGTGCTGAACTGTCCTCCCTGGGCCCTGTCAAAGGCAAGGCAGCCAAGAACAGGCCATGCTCGTTTTCACAAAAGCCGAATGAACCTTGGGGCCCAGTGCCAGGGCTCTGGACATGGCTTCTCCATGGCTCTGCTTCTGTGCTCAGCTCCCAAGGCCTCATCTTCCCTGATGCTGGCAGTGCCTCCCCACCCCCACGCCTGGTGAAGGAGCCACAGCCCCCCGGCCCACCCGCTGGCTTCTGCGTCAGCACGTTGCCAAGGAGAACATCAGTGTCTCTGGGCTCCCAGGTGTGAGGGCTGCAGTGAGTGCAGGGCAGCACCTCAGAGCGGGGAAGGCAGATTTCAGGGTGTCTGTGGAGTATGGCAGCAAGCCATATAGGGAGCCGCGCCCCTCCATGGCCACAGTTCCCACCCTCATCCGAAGGAGTTGGTGGACCATTGTCCTGACCAGGGCCGAGCCCTGCAGGTGTGGCAGGCACCCCCCGGTGCCCCCAAGCCCAACACTCAGCTGGGGCTTCCTCAGGCAGCAGGGGAGGCCTGAACACAGCGCAGCAACGCAAGAGGGTTTTTCTGGCGCACCTGTCCCCTGAACGATCCCATGGGGCAGCAGTGCCTGTTAGTTTTGTCACAGATCGAGGCACCAAGGCTCAGGCACACGGCCAGTGCTGTGGGCCCCCAGCCCTCAAGTCCACGAGGACAGTTCCTGAGAGGCCATGTGTCACACACAGGACCCACCATGGGCCTCCCACTTAGCCAGAGCCATGGCAGAGGCTCTGCCCCTCCTCTTTAGTACATTCACACAAGGGTCAGTCAGCAAAGACAGTCACTCTGCTGCCCTAGGAGGGAAAGGCAAAGAGGAGAAGCTGGCACCTACCAGCCCACGCTGAGGGGCAGACCCAGGTGGTTGTGGCCAGCAGAGCCTGAGTCTTCACTCAGCCCCACTGGAGGCACCTGAGGGGGTAGGTGGGCACTTGCTGCCCAATCTCTGCCCTTGCGGATCAGCTGATGGGCTTTGCCGGCCGCCTAATGCTGTGGGATCCTTCAGAAGGCGAGATTAAAAGGTCTGGTTGTAAAGTGTCAAATGTTCTCATGTGGAAACCCACAGGGAGCTCACTGCCCATTTCCCGACGGAGCTGTCAGCACTCCCAGCCCTGTGGCGGGTCTGTTGTGCACCTGTGATGGACCTGCTGTGCGGGCGCAAGGCTCAGGCAGGGGCTGGGCATGAGGGTTAGCGCAACTCTCCCAGCAGCACAGGGAACTGGGGGACAAGCAGGAGGCAGCCACACCAGCCCAGCCATAGCTTCATTTCCACAAAGCCTCGTGCTGCCAGGGACACCTGCCCTGTCTTTCTAGAGCTGGCAGGCAGCAGTTCCCAGCGGTGTCCCCATTGTGCTTTCATCCGGGACCCACGGTAGTCACTTGAGCCCCATAGGCAGGCTGGGTCACAGCAAGGTGCACCGTGGGAGGCCTGGTGTCTCTGCCACTTATCTGAGAGACAGCTGGTCAACATGTTATCAGTGAGCGTACCCAGGGAACGGGGGACCTAAGAACATGCCTTTTGTGGGGCAAGTTCTGCAAGTGGCAAGTGCTTGAGCAGCCAGCCTCCAGGCAGGTGGCCTCTGCCCAGCCCTGATAGTGGTCCCTCATCCTGGGCTATTGGCTTCCTGCGGAACCCCTCCCCACTCCAGGGCAGGTCAGCACCCCTAGCACACCATGAGGGCAGGTCCACACCCACCCGGCACAGCCGGTGCTATGAGCAGAGGGCCTGGCACACAGTGAGTGCTCTGCAGACTTTGTGGAGCGGGCGGAAGGCGGTAGGCTTGGAAAAAGCTGGAGCTCCAAGGCCCTGGCTTCTGGGTGCAGAGCAGCTGGGACACTCAGCCCTTCCCGAGGAGACCCACTGCTGTTCCGTAACAGGAGTGTGTGCAGTGCCCTGAGGAGGGGCTGCCCAAGGCCGTCCTGTGAACACAGCATGTTCCTGCCACCCTAGCACTGCGG
Organism: Theropithecus gelada; assembly: GCF_003255815.1. Taxonomy (NCBI): domain Eukaryota; kingdom Metazoa; phylum Chordata; class Mammalia; order Primates; family Cercopithecidae; genus Theropithecus; species Theropithecus gelada. The sequence continues at coordinate 28,271,203 of NC_037678.1, read as the reverse complement.
TTTATCATTTACCCCAAAAAGAGAGCTTGTTTTAGTGCTTTAAAAATGGAGTTTAAACATTTGTACCATAAAATGGTGTGTTGTGGGTGAAACAAGGTGTTTCCAGTAAGACAGGCTTCCACCTATTGATGACAGAGCTGGTTATATTTGTCCAAAGAGGGAATTACAAATGGCCAATAGCCAGACACGGATGATCCCCTCTGCCCAGCATACCAGGGCTTAGATTGAGAAGGGACCTTGCACATTCTTCAGTGTCCTTAACCAGCCGGCTTTGCAGATGAGGACACTGAGCCTCAGAGAGGCTCCTTCACATACCCTAGGGCTGAGACACTGGCTCTCAGGGAAGGTCCTGGCACTGGCCCCTGGGAATTCCAGCGGCCCCCTCTTCACCCTACTGCTCCTACATCCTGTGGGTGCTGGGGTGCTCCAGCAAGGTCCTTGGGGCTATAGACTGGGTTCCACCCTGGGAGCTGCTGTGTAGCCAGCGTCCCCTCAGGAGAGTGGAGGACAGTGACACCTGGGCTTGGGAGAAGTGAGTGGCTGTCAAGGTTGACACTCCCCTCCTCTCTTTGTCTCCTGGCCTAGTCAGTGGCAGGATCACAGGGAGCCCTAGCAGAACATGGTCTCACTCTGCCTCTTGTTCCTGACCTGGTCAAGGGCATAGCTCCAAGCCAGAAGGCCTGCCGCCCTTTTCCCGACACAGACAGGTCTCCCAAGCAGCTCCCTCTGATCTTGCAATGTGCCAGGGCCACATGCAGTTTGTTTGCAGCATCCTTAAGTTATAATGACCCTGGAACAGCAGAGCCTCCTGACCAGATCCAGAAGCAGGGCCAGGCTGGCACACTGGGCTCCCAAGGACTGGACGGCCCCCATGGCAGTGCAGCTTGACAGGCTCCACAGGGGTGGGAGACACAGAGGACCAAGCCCACAGCAGCACCCTGATGGCACCTCGCTTGGCAGGCGTGGAATTGGGAGCAGGGCTCAGCTGGCCACATGATATCCCCAGCCCGTATCCCTCTCTAAGCTTGGCCTGGCTTCCCCTCTATGGCCTGTTATCCTTCCTGAGCACTGGAGCGGCGGGGCCAGCCTCAAGAGGGCTGGGCACACATCTATAGCTGGCCCACCCGTGGCCTAGAGGCCCCACCAACACTTGTGAACAGCCCCTGCCATCCCTTCAGCACCGGCTCCCCACATCCAAGTTCCCTTGCCTCATTGCCCAGCACTCAGCCTTAACTGGCGCTGCGGCCACCTCAGTCAGCCTTGGGCCACTCTGAGCCTGTGGCCGGTGCTCAGTGAATGCTGGCTATCCGCTCGCCTAGGGTCCCAGGCTTTTTGCATGAGCCCATGGGGTGCTGGCTCAAGCCCAAGATGGGAGAGGGATGAGCAGGGAGGGGTGGAAAAGGCAGCATGTCCTGGCACCTAAATTGAGGCCCTTGCTAGCACATCCGTCCTTGGGTTAGCTCCTTCCTTCCTCTGCTCCAAGGGAGGATGCAGCCACAAGGCCCCTGTCAACAGCAGCTTCTCCTTTCTTGTCACACTGGGAGCTTCCAAGGGCGGGGCCATTTCTTAGCCTGCCTTGTACAGCGGCTCCTTGTCCTGGGTAGGTCCTTGGTCAGAGGTCAGCCGCAAGGCAGGAGGAGGCAGGGCCCTGGGCTCAAGCCCCTGCTGCTTGGGCTGCCCCCACACCTGCTCTGCCTGCAGGGCCTTTTCCTTTGGCCCCCAGCTGCTTGTTGTCATGAACCTGGTGGCTCTGTCGTTCAGTGCATCAGCCACCCCTCCATGCTAGTCACCTCCTGCTGTGTCACTAGAGGCCATTCCCAGGGCACAAGCTCTCACTGAACACAGCAGGGCAGCAGCCAGGATGCCAGCCCCATCGCTCCGTCTCCTCCACCATGATGATGTTGTCAGGAGCCTTGGCAGAACTTCCATGGGGATGTCCATGGTGTTCCTCAGACCTCTCAGACTAGTTAGTGCTCCTGCCACAGCGTGTCAGCCTGAGTGGGCTCTGCCAGGCCCTCCTTTTTGGGAAGGTAGGGGTCAGTCTCTTGCTCTAGTGCTGGTAAGCCTTGAGGGAGGAGGGAGGAGAGCAAGCAAGCTCTCTTCGGCACCGTGCCGGGCAGGGCTGCCCCCTGCAGAGGAGAGTACTGAGACTCAGGGCTAGTGGTGGCAGAGCCTCCTTTTGTGCATGCCAGGGCAGTGAGGGGCTAGAGCTGGCTCATACTGGCTCACAAGAGCTAATTTTTCAATTTTCAGGACATTTGTGAGCTGTTTGACATTATATTTGTGGCTTCAAATCAGCCAGGTGGGAGTAATCACAACCCTGGAATTGGCAAATGCTACAAAACAGTTCTACTCCTCCCCAGCCCCCGCCTCCATGCCAGTTGTTAGACCAGCGCACCACAGCCAGTGACTCCCAAGCGTGGCAGGAAGAGTCTGCCAGCCAGGCTCAGTCACTGGGGTATGGCAGGATTGATCCGCTTCTGCCATCTTACTGAAGAACCTGACAGTGTCCTTGCCTTTCGGTCCCCCACTGTGCTTCCCCAGTGACTCCCAGCTCTGACCCTGTGGCCGCATGGTTTGTGTCTGTTCGTGTTTACGCCGCTGGAGAAAGGGAATTTGCCAGAGCGGCTCCTCACTTGCCTGCCTCCCTCCCGCTCTTCCTCGGCAGATTTTAGAGAATCCTACTCCATAGAGAGCAACCTTGGATTGGCTAACATGAGACCACAAGCTGGGGGCCCTCTGATGTTCTCCATCCGAGAACAAGGCCTCTGACATCCATGCAGGAAGCAGTCCTCGTTCACGCAGTATGTGTGGGCCCTGGGCCCGACAAACTCAGTCTAGGGACAGAGACGGTCCTATCCCTTCCTCCCCCAGGTCAGCTGGGGATGGCATCAAGCAGCCCCTGGAGGACCTATGTAGCCAGGGCTGGCCTCAGGCTGGCTTCCCCAGTGCCTACGAATGCTGGCCACATGCTCTCTGTGACTCGCCCTGAGCCTTCCCTCGGAAGCAGTTTTCTAGGTGCAGAGAAGCCAGGCGCGGGGGCCTCCTCTGTCCCAAAGACCAACTTTGCAGGAGAGAAGGGAACCTAGACATTGGGAGCAGGGCCTGGGCAGATTGGGATGAACGTGGAGGGTGGTGATCTGATCTGGACCTTGCAGAATCCAATCAAGGCTGCGGGGGAGCAGTGGGGACAGTCAACAAAGGCAGGACTGAGGGGGCTGTTGGGGGGCCATGGAGAGCACAGAGCTATGCACAGTGCCCTGCGGCAGGGGTGACGGAGGACCAGGCGGCATAAGGTCCAAGCAGGCAGGGCAAGGTCCCATGCACAGTGTCCAATCCCAAGTGTGGCCCAGGGTGGGCATTGCTGCCTGAGCGCCCTGTGATGACGGAGCCAGGATTCAGCCCCAGGACCGTGTCCCTCCCAGTTTATGCACCTCCTGCTCTGCCTCGTGATCAGGCTGGATGCTCACAATGATGCCCTGCCTGAACTGTTCCAAGAGCTTCAGGGCAGAGCTGCTTCCCACCCCACATCCCCTCAACCTGCATCTGCTAGGCTTGCCCAGGCCAGCGGGTAATTAATTTCCTGAGCGCATTAGCTCTGCTCGATGCACACACATGAGAACAGCTCTGGGTTTTAAGACACAGATTACTATTGTTTTAAGGGATTTGTATAATCCAATAACTGAAAAACAATTTTCCACTATCTAGAACAGACTCCATGGTGGAGGCTGAGAGTGCTGGGGGCCTTGCTAACTTGGAGGTCCCTAGTAACCAGTGTAGATGGGGGGGATCTGCCACTCAGGGGAGTTCTGTGACCGGCCCTGAACAACACAAGAGTGCAGCGAGAACGGGATGCAGCCGAAGGCTCTGTGCTGACTGGATGCATAGCCCTCTTCATCCGAGGCCCCACTGGCTTAGTCTAGTTTCTGGAGGGATTGGAATGACAGTCAGCTAGGGGGTATGGCCCTGGGCATCTCACGGGGGACACCCAGTGTTGGCCAGGGCAGAGTGAAATGTGCTCCTTCTCCCTGCACGTGGCTCCCGTCTAGATAGTGGACAAGCTTAGGCCAGCTCAGGAGCCTGGCTGCAGCTCACCCTAATCCCTGCTTCATCACACCTCGTGGTGGACATGTCCTCAGCTCATGTACTTTCTCTAATTTCATTAATAATGAAACCAGAGTCGGCTGGGGCCCTGGGCCTTGTGTCCTAAGGGTTCCAGCCTAGGCCGGCCAGGGCCACAGCCCCACACACCTTTTCCTAGCCTGTGGTGACCACGGGAGAAGCACAGCAGCATCCTGACCAAGGGGGCCTGGAGCCTTGAAGGCAGCTTGGCCCAGCTGGAGGAGTAACAATGGGCAAGTCCCTGGCCCGCAGGGCCACCCAGCTCAAGCAATAACGACCCAAATATCTATTTTTTGAGGGTGAATATTTTTGAAAACCATCTTTTTGGCCACAGGCAGAGGTTCCCCACTGGGATCTCTCCCCACTACCCCCAGTTTCTCATGTCCCTCCCAGGAAAGAGCCTGAGCCTGCTGCAGAGGGGCTCACAAGCCCTTGAGCCTACAGGTGTGGGTCTGAGGCTGCAGTGCCAGTGGCTAGGAGTGCAGGGTGCACTTTGCCGAACAAAGCAAAGGCAAACCAGGCAAGGGTATCGGGCTTGGGTTCCTGGGGATTCTGGAGCCGAAACTAGGAGGGGTTTCTCACACTGTGGTTTCTTCGCATGGTGATGGCATGCAAGCCCCTGGCCAGGCCTGTGTCTGTGTTGACAGCTTCCGGTCTACAACACACCTGTGTCATGCTGTTTGTTAATTTCCCTTCAGCGACTGACACTGGCTGGTGGGGAGAGAGGGGGGCAGGTTACTTAAAAGCAAGATTTAACACAAAAACAAATAGGAGACAGTTCTCAGCGGAAACAGAAATGGACTGGGGCTTTGGAAGAGGCCAGTCCTCCCAGTAGGGCAGGAGAGCATATAGGGTCAATGTGAGAGCAGGTGGGACCCAGGTGCTGAGGGTGCCCATGGCCTCCCTTTCTGGGTCTGGGTGTGAAATCAGGGAGCCGGACACAGGAACTCCAGGCCCTTTCAGAGCAAATACTCCCAACATCTTGACATTTTCTGTCCCAGGACTGGGAGTCTTTGAGCATTGCTAAGTCACCACCTCCGGTCACATGATGCCTGCCACATATCACACTTACCCTGGGGCTCTGCCTCCTTAGCAACTTTGACCAACACCTGTGGGAATACGGGGGGTCTCATTTGGACCTAAGACCCTGCAAGTCAGTGATGATTGAGATCTGGTGAGAGCAAAAAAGCAAAACAGAGTGACATGAGGGTGAGGGGGGTGGCGCCTTGGGCCTGTGCTGGGGAACAGCAGCCACCCACCTGCAGGGCTGGACAGGGGTGCCAACATCCTGGAGGCTGCACGCGGACTTCTGGGAGAGCTCTGTCTGGTGGGTGAAGGCCAGCTGAGGCATGAGAAAGTGTTCCGGGTACAGCACCACCTCCATCTCACACTGGGCCCTGGCACTGTGGCTGGGGCCCTGGCCTGGCTGGGGCCCAGGGTAGTCATGTGGACCTGTGTCCATCTGGACTGCCCAGGTGGAGGTTGGCCCAGCAGCACAGCTCCTGGGCTCCCGCCCCTCCCCTGGCTAGTGAGGAGGTAGGGCAGTTCTGGAAGTACTCTGAAGGCTCAGGCTGTAAGATAGCATGTGTGTGCTGGCTGACAACAGAATAGTGGAAATGGAAGGCCCGGAGATGTGAGCAGTTGGCAGAGCCTGGCACAGGGCGTGCTGGTGCCCCACATGCACAACCTCTAAGCCTCCCAGCCCGAAGGGGGTCCCCACCACACAGATGAGGAAACTCAGGTTTCAGGAAAAGTCCCTGCGGCAAAGTGGGGGGTCTTCTGACCTGGAGGTCCCGCCGCTGCCCAGGGGAATGGGCAGGGCTGGGAAGCAGCCACCCTTGCCATTACTGCGGGTCACCCCACCCCCTCCACACTGCACACATAGGGAAACCAGGAAGGGCAGACAGGACTGCCCAGGCAGGGTGGCAAGGCCGAACCACTGCGGGAGGCAGGGAGCAGCATGCTCAGCTGTTTCTGGCAGGTTCAGAGCAAGGGCTTTTCAGGCCATTAGGGCCTGAGCTAGGGCTTTAGCGGCAGCCTGTTATCTTGTTTAAACAGCCCTTGCTGTTTGAAGTGCCAGGCTTGGCTGGTGCTGTTACTATGAGCACTGTAATTGTCACCAGGCATAGTTGCAGGGAGGAGGGGGCCACCGGCAAGCAGAGGCTCTGACTTCTGGACTCGGCCGGAACACACCCCTGCCCTGGCCCCCATCCCAGAGGAGCCCCATCTGTCACTGGCCTGGGACCTACAAGCCTGAGTACTCTGTAAAATGAGCCCCTCCCAAGCTGCCCATGCCCTCCTGAGCTGCCTGCATGGGCAGCTGAGCAGCCCTGTGCGGATGGGCAGCCCTGTGCGGTGGCTTTTCTCATCCCCAGGGAAAAGTCAAGGGCCTCATGAAAACCCAGGGCCTGTGAGTGTCTGAGGGCAGGAGTTGTGGCCACCCCAGGTTGTCAGTCCTCCTGTGCCACTCGAGAGTCTCCACTTCAGCCAGGCCAGTCCTGTGAACTGGGGGCCTCTGTCTGCAGGTGGCAGCAGCTGGGGTGTAGGGAGCAGAAGCTGGGGCAGGAGCAGGGGTCCCAAGCACAGTGTTCCAGCAAGAAGCACCAGAACCCACCGAGGGAGCGCAACAGTGGAGTTGGGTCTTGGGGCCTCTGCACACAGAACCCCAGGGGGTTGGCCACAGGATGTGAAGATAAAACCCACAGCTTCATTCACCAGAATACAGGATCAGATAGTTCCTGCTTGTTTTAAAGCCAGAAGAGCACCTACTTATCAAATGCCTCTTCAGTCTGTTCTGCCAGATTGACCCATTGACTGACGAAGCCACAGTGAGGAAGGACACAGGCCAGCTGTCGCTGGAGGGCCAGCCTAGGGCAGGGCCTGCTGCGGGGGAGGGAGGCCCAGCTTGAGCCCGTTCAGAGCCTCCTACAGGTGCCCATCACTCACCCCAGCCACACTCTAGGCATCCACAGAAGTGGCGGGTCTGAGTGTGAGGCCTGTGCCCGCTACCCTGACCCAGCCCATCTGTGGGCCAGGAGCAGGTGCATCTGTGCAGAAGGGTGGGGCCAGGGGCACGCGGGTGGGGAGCAACCAGGCAATCCCAACCCCTGCCCCCATGCACAGCTGCCACGCTAAACACCTGCAGCATGTGCCATCTGGCCCTGCCTGCCATCCGCCCCATGCTGGGCAGAGCTGGGTAGAGCAGTCCCCAAGCAGAGAGCACTGTGCTCATAGGCAGACCATGGGCAATGAGAACAGGGGCCAATGGTGCTAAAAGCTGTGCAGCAAATTAAAAGGGTTGGGGTTGTGACTAGGGCTTACTTCAGGTGAAGGAGTCTGGTAGCTGACTAGCTACACAAACCCAAGAGCAACCCATGCAGGGTAGCACAGCAAAGGCCTTGAGGCGACAGAGACAGGAGCAGGAGTCAGGAGATAAGCTGGGAGGGGCCTGGATTACACATCCTGCCATGGGAGGTACTGGAGGGTTTGTACAGGGGGCAGCCCCAGAGCAGAAGCAGGTAGGTGGATCCTGAGGAGACATGACCGTGGTGGAATGGGAAGGAGATTGCCCAGAGGTGCCCTCATGGGACAGAACGCAGAGCCATAGCCCAGAACGGGCCCTCTGCATGCTATGGAGCAGGGCCCCAGCTTCCTGCCTGGTAGGCTGTGTCATGGCCTGGGACCTTTCTTCCCAGGCGGGAGTCATCTCCACCTGTTCCCTGGCTGGCACAGCCTGGTGTTGGCCACCCCAAGTGTTAGCATTCTCTGCTGCTAGAGAGGTGGGGTCCCTCTCTGGGGACTCCGTACTCTGAAGTCAGGATTTTGCTATGCTCTTTTCTGTCCTTTGAGGCAGGAGAGTGCTGTGCATGCTGCAGGAGCTTAGGAATTGTCTGAGGGTGACCAGCGGGGGTCCAGAGGAAAGGTGCTAGGAAGACATGGAGGCTTCCAGGGGAGGCTGGGCCCGAAGCTCAGCTCCATATCTGATGTGTCGTCTTAGGAAGAGCAGTGTCTTCATGAGGCCTGGACAGTGCCTGGGTGGGAGATAGTGGGCTCCAGCCTCCTTGGAAGACCTGTTGACCATGTTTCTCTTGTGATGTACTTCACTGTCACCCAGAATAACTGCTGTCTCACCACTACCAGGACCCGAGCCTCTAGGGTAAGGTAGACTTCAAGGAAAACCAAGGCAGCCCAAGTGAGCCTGGCAGCAGAGCCAAGGGCAGCCCCACCAGAGCCTGCTGGCACCCAGAGGCCGGGGTGGGCCTGCCATCCCAGGGCCCCAAGCTCTGCCCCCACTCTTTAGGATTGCACCCTGCCTTGTTAAGGGATGAGCTGCTGCTCCTCTCAGGTCTTTTTGGGAGTCCTGAATCTGAAGTGAGCCTGGGAGAAAGGGAGTCAGAAGAGGGTTGGGTGCTGAGCCGAGCGAGGGTCTCAAAACCAAGGGGACTCCAGAGCACGGGTACCCAGGGCCTACACTTGAGAGGCCTGTGGCTGGGCCAGGAGACACAAGGATGAAGCAGTGTGGACTTGAGAGCCGTGGAGTGGCGGAGAATGGGTGCCAGGAGCTGAGGTGTTCGAGCTGAAACAGAGCCCTCCGTGCAGGCAGGGCCGAGCCTATGGCCCCCAGCATTTCAGATGCTCACAGAACCACGGGGGCAGCAGGGTTCCGTGTTAAAGGCCAGGCTAGAGGAGTGGAAACAGCTGCCCCAGCCCTGAGAGCTGTGGGAGTGGTGGTTGCCCTGCGAGAGAAGGCTCAGAGCACAGGCAGGCCTTCCGCTGGGAGACAGGACCCAGCAGTTGAGCAGGCACCAGCACCCCCCACCTCCCACTTCCTGAGACTGGCCGTCAGCACCATGTGCCCTGTGCTGTCCCCGCAGACTGGCTCCAGGGACAGGCAGGAGCTCACTGAGTCATTAACCCTCATTAATCCAATTCTCCAATCTGTCAAGGTAGCATTGAGGTTTGCGGGAGGAAGAGGGAAGCACTAACCAGATTGGACTGTAAGTGACCCTGGTCATCCAGCTCTGTCCCCAGACACCTCCCCATTTCCTGAGGCCAGTAGCAGTGGGAGGATGACCAGGCCTGAGGGATGGTTCGGGCTGTCTGGTGCTCTCCTTGGGGCAAGGGTAGTGGGCCAGGCAGAGGGGCTTAGGCAAGCCGGGTAACCCCTCTGAGCCCCACTTTCCACACCTAGAATGAAAATGTTTCAAGCCTCGTGAGCCCAGGAGCCTCTCACAGCCACTTCTCGGAGATGAATAGAACTGCAGGGCATCACGGCAGCCGCCACACAAGAGGAAGTCTAGACTGACAAGGCCACAGGGTGACAAGGGCGAGCCACGTTCTGGGGCCCTCCCTCCAGTGCCCCTTCAGTAACAAGGATGCCTCCCCTCCCACCAGGAGGCCTACCGCAGCCATGGTGCTCCAGCCAGGAACAGGTCACCAGAGGTCCTCCCCTCTCCCCTGCCCACTGCCCTGTCTCTCAGGGTACAGCAAGTCAGGCCCCTGTGGGGGCACACCAGCCCCAGCTCAAGGGTCAGCAGCTTCACCCGCCACTGGTCTGTGCTATGGTGAGAGAGTCTGAGGGTGAGGGTGTCTGCCCTGATTGTCATGGAAACAGCAGTGCGTCTGCAGAGAGTTCATGCCAAGCTCAGCAGAGGGAGGAAGCAGCTGGCCTGGGAGGCAGCTGTTGTCATTGACTCCTGAGAGCTCAGTGTTGGGAAGGACCCAAGGACCCACCACACTCTGAGGCTGGTGAGCACACAGGGCAACTGAGGCCTCCCTGCCCAGCATCTTTCTTTGGGCAGCTGCACCGTGGCCTTGTCTGTCCTCTTGTCCACTTGGGGTCAGCTACGATTCCATCTAGGTGCTGGGTGAACCAAGCACAGGGGCGCTGCCTCAGAGCCACTTCGAATGAGGGGGCAGGATCGCATTAGGATTCCAGCAGGCGATCATCAGTCGCTGGGGAGGCCTGCGCGCCATCCCTGTGAGCGTGAGCAGGAATGACTCATGCCTCCTCCACCTGCTCTCACACTGAGCCTCTGCCGGGGAGGGGCCTCACTGTCTGCCTGGTTTTTGTCTGTCTGCCCCTCTGTCTCCCAGTCCCATTACCTGTCGTGCATCCTAAGCTCCTGAGGACAGGGAAGGTGGAGAGTGGCAGAGCCAAAGAGGCTCTCCTGTGACATGGCTGGCTGTGCACCGAGCAGGGGTGCAGCCACAAATCTCCAAGCCCAGGCCAAGGGAGAGAGGCAAGCGCCCTGGACTCAGTTCCGCCTAGCAACAAAGAGAGGCCCAGAAAAGTCTCAAGTGCTTGGGACAGGGCCCCGTCTGCATATGATGTGTTGGGGCCTGGAAACAGAGACATCAAGACAGGCTTCTCTGAGGTCAGTGGTGATGCCAGTGAGGTGAGGCTAATGCCAGTGCCAGCTGCACTAGAGACACCAAAGCACTCCAGGGTCCCCCAAGGTCACTTTAGTAGAACTGAGTGACCATCTTGGACAAACAACTTATTTTACTGAGGCAGGAGCTGCGGCCCAGAGCAGAAGTGACATGCCCAGGGTCTCACTGCGGTTTGGTGGGAGAGTGAGGTTCCAGAACACAGGACCGCCAGTACCTCCCAGGCCCTTTTCTCAGGGAGCCAGCAGGGCCATGGGCAAGCAGCCAGGCTCCACAGGGCACCCAGGTGCCCAACAGAAGCCCCTTTGGACTTAACCCTGTTTGAGACAGCCCTGGTCCCTGACAGTCCTCAGATCCCAGTGGCAGTGGGCAGTGGGGTGTCTGAAACCAAGGTGCTCCTTGTTTCCAAACCAGAGGCGTCTGATCACAGAGCATGTCACTAGGAGCATGTTCTGAGAAGCCAGGGAGCCCGGTCCCAGGTTTCCATCCTTAGACCAGTCCTCTCCTTTGCAGGCTTAGTCTCATCCATAGCAAGACTGGAGCCTTTGGGGTAACCAGAAAAGGACAGGCACTGCCCCGGCATTCATGCAGGGACTAGGAGGGCCAGAACACAGGCACCCTCAGCCTCCTGTCTTCACCCTGCAGCCCAAAGGAGGGCCGCCTGACCCCTGGACCTCACTTCTCTCCCAGAACCAAGAAAAAGGCTCCCAGCTGCATTTCTGGTTTCTGAGGGACCCTTCTGCTTCCCCAACTGCCACAGCCCCAGGCCCTGCCTGAGGGTCTCTAGAGGAAGCAGAAGAGGGATCCTTCGGCCCCGCTCCCAAGCACAGCAGGCTCTAGGGCCCAGTGCTCATCAGGCCATTTGCTCTTTGCCTCCCAAGACCCTTGGGAGGTCCAGGGACCTGGTCACGGGCAATGCCTTCCACCAGGTGCGTGGTTGAAGAGGTGCGGGGAGCATGCCAGTGTGTAGCTAGGAGGCCAGATGACCACAACCAGGGGTACAACAGCCCTGGGCACAGCAGGTCTGCGGCCAGGGCAGGAGGATGAGATGGACACTTAGCAGGAGGCTGGGCTGAGCTCCTGGTGGAGTCAGGGTGGGACTGTGGCAGGGAGACCCCCTTCCCCAGCAGGGACAGGGCCACATCCTGAGCAATGGAGCATCAGACAAACACTAGCAAGGTGGGAACTGCAAGTGCTCAAGGTGAGCACAGTGCAGCTGTGACCTGCAGACTGGCTGCAATGGGGGGCCTGGCCAGGAGAGTCCAGAGACTGACACCAAGGCCAGATCCTGAAGCACAGAAGACCCTCTGTGGGGATAGGGACCTGACTGCAGGGAGCAAGGTGGCCGATGTGGACCCATCAGGAAGGCAAGGGCCTGGTCTGGGGGCCTCACTGCTCCAGCTGGGCAGAGCTACCCCGTGCTGCACTGTGCCATGGAACACCAGCCAAGAGACCAGGAGCAGGGAGCGTTCTGATAGGAACATCCAGCTTTCGGGTCTGACGTGGCCCATTTTACCAGAAGAAGGAGTCCTGCTCTGAGCATAGCAGCCCCCTCTGCCTGGGACCTCACAGGGCTCACCTCCAGGCTAGCACCCTGGCCCTGTGGCTGACCCTGGCCAAGAAAACACATGTTAGACAGCTGCCTGGACTTGGTACCCTGCTGTGGCTGCAGCTCCCCTGGGAAGAGAGCTGAGTGTTCTCACGTTGGCTAAACTGCATCTTTACAACAGCTGGGGCCCCAGCGCCACCTGGCCCTGTGCCCAGACAAGGCCCTGCTGGTCCCAGCATCCTTCTCTCCCACAGATCTTACCCTGGCTCCCACCCCAGCACTCTGGCCAGCACTGCCTCTCTGTGTCACAGTCCTGTCAGCCCCTCACACACTGGCTCCCAGCTGCTGCCACCACCTTAAACTGTCTCCGATAGCCTCCTGCCCATACCCCTTTGGCCTGAGGGTAGATGTAGGCCAAGAGCTTGCACCTACAAGCTTCCCCAAAAGAGAAGTGAACTCAGGAATTCCTGATGAGGATTCCAGGACTGGCTGGGGAAGCACGGGGCTGCAAGCGAATAAGCTATTTCCTTTGCGACTGATCCCATCCTTGGATTTCCTCTGGTGTCTTCACTGTTCTACAGCTGCAGATGCATCTAACACAGGCGCCGGGCACAGGGGGCTGACACCACAGGTTCCTCCACCCGGTGCACCTGCCAGGACCTCGCGCATGACCTGATGGTAGGATCCACTCACCCTCTCCCCACTAGAGCAGTCTGGGAATGCCTGTGTCCCAGACCCCCTCGGCAGCACTCAGGATGGCCCGGACAGGTTGCAGAGGCTTCTGCCCACCAGGCCTATCACACAGGGCTCTGGGAAATGGAGATGGGCAGTCAGTGCCAGCCGAGGGCAGGCACCAGCTACCGACGGAGGCATGTTGGTCACTGTGTCAGCAGTGCCCCATGTCCCTCCAGCCACACCCTGCCCAGTAGACAGGCAGCCCCACCAAGGTGTCCCCAAGCTTCCACCACAAAGCAAGGCCTAGAGGGGTCAGAGACTTGGCCAGTACTTTGTGAAGGGTGACAGCATGAAGCTCATCTCCGTATGAAACCTCTGCCTCAGCCCCTCAGTCAGGGTGCTGCCCTCAGAGCCTGGTACTCAGTGGCCCTGGTCAGGCCTGGCGGCTCAGCTGCAGGCTGGGTGGCCGCAGGGCTGGCCTGTGCATGGTGAATGGAGCGCATTCATGTCCACAGCTTTGCTCCCAGCCCCACAGCTCTGCTCCCAGCATAAAAGCTGAATTCACGGTTCAGATGAACACTCCCGGCTTTTCTACAGTGGGCTGACTTGAGTTTTTCAGCCTGTGACAGAACTGAGGACTTGTTCTACAGATGAGGAAACTGAGGCCCAGGGTGGGACAGACCGTTCCCAGCCCCACCCTTCCTAGCAATGCGGCTGCATCTCCATGCCTCTGCCCCTCCTGCAATGCCTTTCCTTCCCCTCAGCCCCCAGAGGCCCAGTCGAAGTGTCCTGCTCCTGTATCACCCCTCGCCCCCTGCATTCCTGTGGTGTGTCACCTGTCAGGGTCACAGCTGGCCAGCACTGTTTGCAGCAGTGCCAGCTGCATACAGTCACTTGTGCCTGGGTGTGGGGACTAAACTGTCCGTGCATATCCCACATCAGCCCTCAGCCTCCTCACGAGGGAAGTATGCTTACATATTCTGTGTGTGTGTGTGGTTATTTTTTTGGAGGGAGGACAGGTTCAGAACAGCTGGCAGCAGGCAGAGCAGGGGTTTGGACCTGCATTGGTCACTCCGCAGCTGCCACACCAGCTCCAGCATTTCCTCCTGCCTGTTCCCACCCACCTTGTTGAGAGCAAGGCTGTCTGCTTGCCTCCATCCCTCACACAAGAGCACCTGGAGAGCCTCTGCCCAGGGAGGTGAGGAAGGGGAGAGGGTGGTGGGGACTGCCATGAAGGCATCTCAGAAGCTGGCAGGGCTGGGGGTTCCAGGTCATCTGTGTCTCAGGGATCATGCTGGTTCCAGGAAGAGCTGAAACTGTAATGTCACCTGCATTTTATGTGAGGTTTGAGTTGGGCCAGCTGGCCTTGCTCTGTGCTGTGGCCACAGCAAACTGCATGGGGTCCTGTGGCGTAAGGGACCTGGTGGAGAGTGAGTGGACAGGGAGACCAGATGGGTCAGTACAGAGCCTTCCCCCAGCCATGTGGCCATGTCACACTGCCACCACCTACCTATTCCCCAACACAGCACAGTCTGGGGGCCCTCACCTGGCTGAGGTATGTGGCGAGGCTCTGAGCTGATGGTGTATGTTCAGCCTGAGTAGGTGTTTGCATGTGGCTGCCCCCAAACCAGTGTGATTTGGGGCTGTGTGGATCCAGAGTAGGGAGGTGATGGTCCCACCATCTTTGGGGTGTGTGCAAGGGTCGGGGTTTGGGAAGGGGTTGGACTAGACCAGTGTCCCTGAGGACTGCCTACCTGCTGGGAGCTGACATGGGAATCTAGGAGTGCGTCTGGCCTCCTGGAGGGGGTCTCGGGTTGCCCAGAGAGGAGCAAGGAGGAGGCCCAGAACATACCCCTTCCTAGAACAGGAAGGTGGGGTGACCCTGCAGGGTGGCCTCCCGCACCTCGGTGACCTCTAAGGCAGAAGGTACATGAAGCAGGCATGAGGCCCTGAGCACTGCTGGCCACCCCCGAAAATGGAGGGGCCCCACCTGAGGTTGGGGGCCAGGGCTCATGTTTCAGCCATTTTGACTGGGTCTTTTTCAGTTTCTTTTCTAACCCTCAGTGTACTTGAAGCACAGTATGTGATTGCTCACTTCAGGAAATTCTGTTCAAGTTTTCACAGCAGAGTTATTCATTCCTTCGTCTATGCAGGGGGAGGGTGGTGGTCATCATCACCCTGATCCCCTGCCCCCTGGGCCCGGTGTGAAGATGACAAGTCAATGCGGTTGGCTGAGGGCCTGGGCCAGGCCAAGCACACCTGGAAGGTGCCGCACATGTGCCAGATGGGGTGCCAAGGCCTCTGGGATCCCCCAGCAAATAAGAAAAACAGTCAGACATGTGCCCGCCTCTGTCATGTGCTCACCATGTGCCCGGGACCGCGTCTGTGTGTGCGTTTGCCTGGGTAAGCCTTGCTTTGTGGAGCTGCCATGACCCCTGTCTCCTCACTGAGGGGCACAGGGCGACAGGCTGCCAAGTGAGGGGTTCAGTGAGTTGTGGGAACCAGGAGTAACTTGGAGGTGGGGCTGGAGGTGCAGAGGGATAAAGACCACCTGGGTCATGAAGGGCTGGCCTGTCCGGCTGAGGGGTCCAGAAGCACAGTGAGGGTACGACATGGCTACGGGTCTGTGGCAGGGCACCTGAGGACATTTGGAGTGCAGGAGGAGGAGCGCTTCAGAGCAGGCCAGTGTCCCTCCCACCTTGCCCAGTCCCTGGTCCCCAGGTGGTCACTGAGCTACCACATGCAGGGCCTTGGTCTTAGCAGGACACCTGTGGTGGCAGGGACAGGAAGGACGCCCCACTCTGGGATCCTCCTCAGGGAGCTGCAACCACAGCACAGGGTGGGCTGCGGTACTCAGGACTGTGGATGTCTGCCAAGGCAGGGTGTAATGGATGAGAGGTCAGAACGTGTGAGGCCCTGGATGAGCCTCTCACCTCCCCACCCCCAGCCCAGACGCTTGTCCCACACAGCTGCCTGGGATGTCATTAGCTGGAAAGCCATGAGTGCCTGATGGGGAAGGGGTGGGGTGTGGGGAGGTGTTTAGGCTCTATAAAGGGATGCTAGCTCCAAAAACAGGCCCCCAGCCCAAAGGCCTCTTAAAATGCAAATATGCTGCACCTGGGAGGGAGACAGGGCCCTGGCTGAGACGAGGAAGCCTGGAGGATGCCTCTGTTCCCTCCCACCGTAGGCCCATGAGCTTTCAGACCAGCAGGAGGCTGATGCTGGAATATGCGCGCACCTGCTGGGGGGCCTGTGCGCCTCAGCTCCAAAGTGCAGGAGCCAGACTCCAGTATGCATGTCAGGTCCTGTCCAGCTGGGATGCAGGAAGCCAAAGGCAGCCCTCCCATGACCCAGCACCGAGGGCCAGACCTGTTACCCAGGAACGTTGGTAACTGGAAGAGCTCAGCCTGGTACTTGGGGCTGTTCTGTGCCCCACAAACAGAGGGACCGACTGCAAGGAGACTGGCCTGATGGGGAATGAGAGAGGGGCCCGGCCAGAGGTGCCGACATGGTATGTTTTAAGTAAGGTCCAGGTGGCCGCAGGTGGGATGGAAATGCATCCAGCATTCATCGCGTCGGCCATTGCATCGCCAGGCTAAGAGGCCACAGGAGCCCCCCAAAGAGCCAGGCTGACCTGGGCCCTGTGGCCCGCAAAGAGGCGTTGCTGGCCGAACCCCCATCTGCAAAGTCAAGACCTCTCCTGCTGTGTCCCACTGGGCTGGCCCTGCATTTGGGTAGCCTTCCCTCAGCTGCCTCATGCTGGGACAGAGGGAGGCGGGTCTTCCAATGAGACCTCGCAGGTGAGAGGACGTCCCAGTGCCAAGGCGAAGCACAGTGGGTGTGGCATGGAGAGGGCCCACTGGGGTGCCAGTGGTAGCCACAGGGCAAGGCCAGCAGCTCTGGGTTCTTCCTGTGTCAGCACCTTTGTACCTTCTCACAACAGTCCCAGCATTGTACAGATGAGGAAACTGAGGTCCAGAGAAAAGAAATGACTTGTCCAAGGTGCAGCACGCACTGGCAGTGAGTAAACTCCAGACCCCATGTTCATGGCCAGGGACACCTGCCCCTTTGTGTCACCAGGAGAATCTTGGTGGAGAATCAAGAGTGAGGGACCTCGCCCTCCCAAGTAACCAGGCGCAGGCTCCTTTCCGCTCCCTACCTTGCCCTGGCCACTGGCCTGGGAATGTACTTCCAGGTGCTGGACCTGGTCTGACCAGCAGCCTGGCAGCCATGTTCAGGGTAAATACCCCAGACCGGCAGGCCAGCAAGCTGGAAGCCCCTTAGGGATGGGCTGTCAGGTCCCCTGCTGTGGTGAGAAAACCACCACCTGGGGCAGAGTCCCTTCCACAATGGTAAGTCTAATTGGACCTGTCTGAGGAGGAGCTCTCTTCTCACAAATGGCCAGGAAATGACTTCCACACCACCCCAGGGACTGCATCCAGCTGCCTGGTGGCTGACACGCCTTGTTACAAATCACCTCACCATTCCCCGATGCCAAGCAGTGAGATTCCCACTGTTGCACAAGCTTCTCATGGGAATGGTCTGCTCCGTGTTATTCATGTAAATAAATGTGCAGACAAACCCCAGCCTCCTAGAAGGTGCCATCTTGCTGTTAAGCAGGCCCTGGAGAGAGCGGGATGGGCACTGGAGCCCTGGGCTGGCATCACAGCAGTGAATGGTGGGAGTGTTTCCACCTCCCTCCCCCACCTCCCCCCACGGCTGCCTTGGCAGCCACAGAAGTGAAGGTAAGGAGGACTTCTTGCCAGAAGAGGACGCTGTGGCAGTTGGAAAATGCCAGGCTCTCAGCTGCACCCTGGCGAGTCAGCCCCTGTTGAGGCCTTGGGCCCCATGTGTGAAGTGGGGAGCCCTCACCCTGGCCATGGGGTCATAGTTGGCAGAGGCAGCTCCTCTGAATCCAGGGTTTGTCAGGCTGATGGGGGAAGTCACTGCAGGACAAGGAGGTGATGCACTACGGTGGGGCAGGGTCACGTGACTCCAAAGCTGCATCCAGCTTTGCCCCAGTGGCCCAGGAGCCACAGGTGGGCTGTACCAGGACAATGTGGAGGCCAAAACCCCACACAGGCCAGGAGAGGCCAGGAAGGAGAACGGAGCCACATCCATCCAGGGCAGGAGGATCCAGGGGAGCCCACAAAGGCCAGATGGGTGCAGGAGGCACAGCCAGTCATGTTTTACAGGGTGAGCAGAGCACGGACAGGTCAGAGGGCTGCGAGGCCAGGCCCTGGAGGCCAGCAGAAGGCATGCTGGGGCTTCATCACTCCTATATGCATGCTCAAGTCACAGTTTCCAGAGCTACAGCCTCAAACACACAGCTCTGTTTTCAGTGATTGTGATTTGAGTGTCAGGATGCCGCTTTGCCCACCTGTCTGCACTCTAGGCTGCAAGAGTGCAGGCACCGTTGTGACACAGGCGCCCAAGGTCACCAGGCAAGCACCAGGGGCCAGGCTGGGCACTAGGTCAGAGGACAAGACTGGGCTCCTGGCCTTGCACCACGTTTCCCCACTGCCTGCTCTGCAGTCGATCTTTCATACCCAAATATGAGGCTCTTCTCTGGGTTTGGCTTCCTCTCATCAACTTCAGTGGGTCAGAGTCCTGACTTTGTAACCGTCTGTAGTTCTTCAGCCTACCCCTGTGTCTTGTCCCCCATCTCTTAAGAGCTGCAGGCGTTTGGTCTAGGGACAAACGCAGGATGCAGCTCCTGCCTCACTTGCTGGTCCATCAGCACCACACTGCTAGCACCACACTGTCCCACGCTGGGCCTTCTGACCTCTATAGCCTTCCTGTTCTATAAAGATTCCAGGATGGGCACCCACCCACCTCCTAGTAGGGTGGAGCCCATGTGCAGCGAAGGCTCAGCCTGCGTCAGGGACGCTGGGACGGAGTGAGGTGGCAAGCTCAGGTGCTTCCCACGCTCTGAAGCTTCCTGTCTGAGCCCGGAAGTGAGGCATGTGGTTGGTGCCTCCTGCAGGCTTTCCTGACTCCTGCCAGACAGGGCCCAGTCAAGAAACGAGACGAGGGAACCAATTGACTACACAGAAATTTTGTTATTATTTGAGGTCCATCATCTCCTGGGTGCCCACTAAATATTAGTCAGTATGGTTCCCATGGTTTGTCTCAAGGAACAGAGGAAACCAGGAAGCCTGAGCCTGAAATGCCTGCAAAGCAAGGGGAGCCCTGGGCATGAGCAGGAGCCTGAGCTGAGGGAAGGGCCCACACTCAGGAGATGTGTGTCTGTCCTGATGAGGCTGTCGCAGTGGCGGAATCCTCATGAGAGTGTACTGTGAGGCACCGTGCCCACCTCCAGCTGCCTTGTGAGATAAGTACCTGAGTTTCCATGACCTCTAAGTCAGGAACGGGAGGCTCAAAGAGGTGTCCAGGGTCCCCAAGGTCCACTGAGAGGCATCAGTAGGGAAGCAGTTTAGACAGCATGGAAGGGGCTCCTGGTGCACTGGGATAGCTTGACTCACTCCAGGACTCATGGGGGCCACAGTCAGGAGTGTTTCATGGTGTTGGGCAAGAAGAGTGGCTGGGTTGGCCTTGGAGAGAGGGGGTCCACGTGGTCTATCGCCCGCCCCCCACTGCTGCCAGCTGAGTTCTCACACACAGGTGCCCTGCAGAGGACCAGTCTGGTTTAGATCTGAGGCTTCAGATGGCCAGTACACGTGCACTGTTTCCACATCAGTGAGGTGGCCCTCCTGCTCCTCCTCTTCCCTAAATTCCACTGCCTGCCCAGGAGGTGCTGGGCTAAGCTGGGTATTAAAACCATCTCAACTGTCATCCCCAAGTGACCCATCAGGGCTCACAGAGGCAGACCCAGGCCTAGCCCCAACTCTGTGCTTGTCCACTCACCCTTGAACTCCCCGCCAAGGTCCATACCCTGCTGGTGGCCAGATCATATCCTTCCCAACCCTGGAGGAAGTCCCCTACCCCAAAAGGACCCTGCCAGCCCTGCCTGGCTGTATTCCTGCAGCCCCAGGACTCCCACCTCAAGCTCCATCACCTGGCATGAGAGCTGATGTGGACTCAGGGCGTGTTCAGCAAGTGTTTGCTCAGTAAATTAATAAGAAGTGCTAATGGTCATATCTGTTATTTAACTGATGCAAAATTTGGGGTCAGAAGCGTAGCCCCCAATTACAGCATCATTTCTATGAGAAATGACAGCCCCGTTACCACAGTCCTCTATGATGTGGCTTCCAGGAATCCATTAGAGCTAATTACTCCCTCAGCAGAATGTGACATTCCTAGACCACCACTTATCTCACATTTGGGAACGTGCAGCCAGGTTCACTGCGGAGGTGCTGGCTCCTCTGCGCTGCTGGGGATGAGATCTTGTGTGTTGCTTGTCTCTGTAGAAAGGCCAGCACCCCCCATCCCCAGACCTGAGGCTGCTCACTCTTCAGTACTCCTGTTATCCCTAAGCTCATTCTAAAGAAAGAGCAAGATTGGTTTGAAAAAACAGTGTTCCAGGTGGAGTGCAGGGTTCCAGGGTAATGACAGGTACCTCTGGGTATCCTTCCTCTCTCTGCACAGATGCTGCCAGAGCTGTTCCTCAGAGAACCCAGGGGCCCTGGAGAGCAGGGTTTCTGTGCAGCATCCTCCTGGGCACCCCTGCCCTCAGGCAGCCTCCTTTGGGTCCAGCCTGCAGGAGCAGCAAGCCCGAGCACCTGGTTGTGGGGCTTGGAGCACATATCCTGCCTCTCTGAGCCTCAGTTTCTTCATATATAAAACAGGAGTGGGAACATGTGAGAACAGGCTGGCAGCTCACGTCCAGCTGTGGTTACCAGCGTCATTGTCACTGCAGTCATTGGTGATGCTGTTGCTTTGTGCCTGAGTCATCACCACCAGCTGCAGTTACCACTTGCATGACCATGGTCACTGGTGATGTAGTCTAGTCAGAAAAGCTCCTTTTTTTTTTTTTTTTTTTTTTTTTTTTGGAGTCTTGCTGTGTCACCCAGGCTGGAGTACAGTGGGGCGATCTTGGCTCACTGCAACCTCCACCTCCCGGGTTCAAGTGATTCGCCTGCCTCAGCCTGCCAAGGAGCTGGGACTACAGGTGCCTGCCACCACACCCAGCTTTTTTTTTTTTTTTTTTTTTTTTTGTATTTTTAGTAGAGATGGGGTTTCACTATGTTGGCCAGGCTGATCTTGAACTCCTGACTTCATGATCCACCCGCTTCGGCCTCCCAAAGTGCTGGGATTACAGGTGTGAGCCACGGCACCCAGCCAGAAAAGTTCTTAAATCCAAAGCGTCAGATCTAAGCCAGACTGGTTCCAGATGTTGGATGCTTTGCTCATTGAGTTTATCTTAGAAGCAGGGGTAGCTTTTGCCAGCAGCAATTCCAGGTAGTTACTCCTTCTAGAAGTTAGAATGTATTCATTTTGCAGGGAAGTGGTGAACTGGGGAGTCAGACAAGAGCATCATGCTTCTTAAAATCCCAGACCCCTGACTGTAACACATGGAAGTTTCTCAGAAGAGAATTTAGGAGCCGCCAGGCACCACGCTCCATTGTGGTCGCTGCCACTTCCTGGGCCACCACACTCCTGCGCGTATTGAGAGCTCTGTCCAGGATGCCAGGGTCTTGCCTGGGCAGAGAGGCAGTGCCAGATGCCCCACAGCAGCTGGTGGGAGTGCCCGCAGCTGGAGGGTAGGGGAGGAGCCTGGCCCCTGGATGGTGTTTACTTCCCAGCTCTCAAGACCTGGAGACTTTGGTTATGGACGTGAAGGCTGCTCCCTCACAGACTTCCTAGTGTCCGATGGTACCACACGGAAAGATCAGAGTTTTGAAGGACTGGGCCACAACCCAGATAGGGCACAAGGCTGCCAACGCCTGCATTAAGGGAGCTGTGACGTGATGGGGGCTCCTGTAGAAGATGGCCTGCCTTGTGCAGGTGTGGGGCAGCCTGTGGATGGGCAGTGGGAAGACTGGGGGGGTCCTCAGACCTGGAAGTGCCCGGGGGTTTAGCAAGCTGTGCTTGGCACACCTGTAGCCCCAAAGGTATATGTTGAGGTCACTGGCACCCAGAGGAGAGACCCAAAAGGGGCAAGAGAACATCTTCCAAGCACTTGCCACAGGCAAGGAGGGTGGTGCCGGCTATTTCAGTGGGAGATGGGTGAAGACATTTAACCTGAGCCTCCCCAGCAGAAGGAGGTGCCATTGCAGGGACCAGCCTTGGGCTGGAGACCCTGGCAAGGGCTTCCTCTGCCAGGGTTGTGGGCCTAAGGTCTGTTTCTGCCTGCTGTGGGCCTGATTAATGCCAGTAATTTCCTTTCCCCAGAGTCGGATGGCAGAGAGCTTGCGCCTCTTTGATTCTATCTGCAACAACAACTGGTTCATCAACACCTCACTCATCCTCTTCCTGAACAAGAAGGACCTGCTGGCAGAGAAGATCCGCCGCATCCCGCTCACCATCTGCTTCCCCGAGTACAAGGGCCAGAACACGTACGAGGAGGCCGCCGTCTACATCCAGCGGCAGTTTGAAGACCTGAACCGCAACAAGGAGACCAAGGAGATCTACTCCCACTTCACCTGCGCCACCGACACCAGTAACATCCAGTTTGTCTTTGACGCGGTGACAGACGTCATCATACAGAACAATCTCAAGTACATTGGCCTTTGCTGAGGAGCCAGGCCTGGGCCCGCCTGCCTATGGTGAAACCTATGGGGTGTCATGCCCCAACGCGTGCTAGAGAGGCCCAACCCAGGGGCAAAAAACAGGGGGCCTAAAGAATGTCCCCCGCCCCTTGGCCTCTGCCTCCTTGGCCCCACATTTCTGCAAACATAAATATATATGGATAGATTGCTAGGTAGATAGACACATACACATGCACACACACACATCTGGAGATGGCAAAATCCTCTAAAATGTCGAGGTCTCTTGAAGACTTGAGAAGCTGTCACAAGGTCACTACGAGCCCATCCTGCCCCTTCACTTTGCCTTCCTGAGTTGGCCCCACTCCACTTGGGGGTCTGCATTGGATTGTTGGGGATAGGCAGCAGGGCTGAGGCCAGGTAGGCCAGCTGCGCCCCTGTCACCTGGAGGAGGGCCAGCTCACTGCCCAAGCTCTGGCCTAGGGACCTTGCCGCTGACCAAGAGGGAGGACCAATGCAGGGTCTGTGCACCTTCCCTGCTGGCCTGCACACAGCTGCTCAGCACCACTTTCATTCTGGACCCGGGACCTTAGGAGCCAGGTGACAGCACTAACCAGACCTCTAGCCACTCACAGCTCTTTTTAAACAGCTTCAAAATATGCAGCAAAAACCAACACAACAAAACGAGTGGCACGATTTATTTCAAACTAGGCCAGCTGGGATTCCAGCTTTTCTTCTACTAGTCTGATGTTTTATAAATCAAAACCTAGTTTTCCTTCTCTGACATTCTTTTTTTTTTTTTTTTTTTTTTTTTTGGCCAAATCTCGTGGTGTTTCGCAGAAAAAAATTTCAAATGCGGTTGAGTATTCTTTTTTAAATGCAGATTTTCAAAACATATTTTTTTTTTCAGGTGGTCTTTTTTGTGTCTGGCTTGCTGAGTGTAAAAGTTGTTATCTGGACGATTCTGTCTCTCTGCTCCAAAGAAATTTTGGAGTGAGTGGCAGTCCTGCGCCAGCCTCGCGGGACACGTGTTGTACATAAGCCTCTGCAGTGTCCTCTTGTTAATGGTGCAGTTTTCTGCTTTGTTTTTATTTAAGAAAATAAACGCGACGTATTTAAAGAAGGTTCTTTCACCTGGGAGCAAATGAACAATAGCTAAGTGTCTTGGTATTTAAAGAGTAAATTATTTGTGGCTTTGCTGAGTGAAGGAAGGGGAGAAAGAGGTGGCACTCCTGGTCCCGGCATGCCCTGCGCCTGAGACTGGCTGGGAATGCTCTGACCCCTGTGAAGGCACAGCCAGCATTGTGGCCTGAGGGAGGCCCTGCTGGGACCCTGATCTGGGCCTTCCTGTCCCAGGGCCTGTGGGCAACCATGTGGAAAGGACCTTCGCCAAGGGCCGTGTGTAAATACAAACTGCGCCATGGAGAGGAGAGGCACCACCGGAACCCTTGCTGGGTCTCCCTCCCTCTCTCCGTGCAGTAGCTTTGTGTCTGAGGTCAGTGCACAGAATCACAGGCAAGGATGTGAAGAGATGTACGGGGGAAAGAGAAGCCGGTGATTGGATGAAAGTCAAAGGTTGTCTACTTTAAGAAAATAAAATACCCTGAATGGAGCCCAGCATTGTCCTGGTGTGCTATGTGTGTGGCTGACCTGTGGCTGGACTTGGTGCCATCTGGGAGGGCAGCCGGGGACACCTCTATTCTGAGGTCCCATATTCCAAACCCCACCCCTATACCTCCATACATTTAGGTAGAGTCATTTTGCAATGAACATCAAGAATAAACATCACAAGAGGAAAGAAACTGCAAAGAGGGGAAACCTGCCAGGTCCATGCAGTCCTGGTGTGGAGGTTTGTGGGTGATGATGACTCCTGCCCCTCCCGCTGCCCCCAAGACCCCACCCACCACTGACCCAGGCTATGCCATACCCTAGACCCCTCCCACCATGTGGACACCTTGGCCAAGGTCAGAGTCATCCTGCAGAATGCAAGAGGTGCCCTGAGGGCCTGGAGGGTGCTTGTGCCCCCAGTAGTGTAGGGCAAACCTTGTAGGGTTGTGGGGAGGAGGGGTCCCTGAGCATGCAGTGCTTGCTGACTGGCTTGTGTGGTTAGAGGTATCTAGTTATAGTGGAAAAGTGCTGATCAGAAGTCAACGGAATGCATTCACCAAGGGTCTGCTTCGAACCAGACACAGAGCCGGGCTCCTTACTAATGATTTTATGTAACACCCCACCTCGGCAGGTTGCCAGAGGTGCCCATTTTACAGACGAGGAAAGGTGCCTGAGGCCAGGGAGCAGTCAAGCCAGGATTCACCAGGCCAGGGAGCTGTCCTGCTCCCCCTGGAGCTGATCTTTCCTGCTGCCGGGGTCCTCGCCTGGATCGGCACCTGCACAGGACAGAAACCTACAGGGAGCAGCACAGAACCACCCTGCAGCCTCCTCAAAGCAGGACCTCAAGCAAAGTGGGGGGTTGGCAGGCACACACACACATGCACACACACAAGCACATGCACACGTACGCAGATACACACGCAGCCTTGGCACTGTCACCGCCCCATCCCCACTCCTAAGCCCACGCAGGGACTCCCTTCACACCTTCCTACGTCACCAAACAGCCAGAACCCAAAGGGGCTTTTGTTTCTGAAGAAATAACGTGTGACTTAAAATCGTTGAGACTTATTTTGTGCTTTTAATGCCAACTGTGAAAAGAGCAGTAATTTCACTGTGAGCATCTTTAATCTAAAAATACATGGCTAAAGGGAGAAAGGGATTGAGCCTCACTTCCTAATGTGTGCAAAGATCAGAGGAGGCCTTCCCTGGAGCGTGGTTTCTCCTGGTTCCCAGAACCTCGTCAGGAGTCTCCAGTTCCCCCATAGGCTGCAGAGAAACCTCGGGCGCGGTCGGCCTCTCTGGCTCTGTCCTCCCCTGCAGTTCACCTGCACTGGTTCTCCTCCTGAACCTGCCTTGTTCCGCTCTTGCTCCCAATGATCCCTTTGCCTGACATGTCCTTCCCCATCCTCTCAGCTCAAAGTCACCTGGGCGGCTTCTTGGAAGTCTCCTCCTTCCCCACATTCCATCTGCCAGGGCTCCAGGGTCGAGTGGGAAGGGGTGTTGGAAACTCCATTGAGCAGCTCAAGGCCGGCACCTCTGATCCACCTTGTTCCTCCAAACAATGCCCCACAGAGACGGCACATGCTGAGCTGGGAGGGTCCAGGAGTCTTAGCCCAGGGGAGGTAAGCACCAGGACGCACCAAGGGAGCTGGTGAGAGGAGGCTACAGCAGGTGGCAGGGTGCCTGAAGGGGAGGCTCTGGGGACGGCTGGACCGGCCCTGCCCTCTGCAGGTGACTAACCCCGCCTTGTCCTACTTCATGCAGCCCCAGACTCCTTTCCCAGGACCCACCATCATGTGGCTTCCTGTGGGATATTGCCATCCTCACCTATAGCCCATGTGGTCACCTGGTTTGCAATGGGTCAACAACAGTGGTCACGATAATCCCAGCTCTCCTCCGTGATGGCTCACTGCGGGGGCACACTCATGGGAGGCCAAGATGCTTGATTCCATTCTACAGAAGTGGAAGCAGAGACCCTGAGAGGCGATGACTTATCAGTATCACACAGTGTGTGACAAGTGACCCCCCCAGGCCAGGACCTGAGGGGCTTTACTCTGTCCACATTCCCCAGACCCCCACAGCGGCCATAGGCCCTGGCACCCTACTTCCAACATCAGCGATCCAGAACAAATGGGTCCATCTGGCTCAGGGGACAGTGCCAGGAAGGGCTGCACTGCACCATGAAGACTTGGGGCAACACGGAGGCTAGACTTTGCCGTGGACACTCACCTCACCCAGTTGAGCCCGACGAGAGGGGGAGGCCTGGCAGTCCGGGAACCAAGAGGCCGGAGTGTCCCTATCGGTGACCATCATTCCTGCCAAGTCTAGGAATCGGGTACAACTACCCACCAAAGACTGTCAGGCCGAGGATGTGCCTGGGGTCCTGGTGCACCCTGCCCTGAGGGCAGGCAAGACAGAAAAGGGCCTGCTCCTCTAGGGCAGCTGGCCTCCACCCCTCACCCTGTGGCATCAAGGGTAGGAGGAGGCGGGGGCTGCTCTGGGCCCATCAAAGGATGCTGTGTGTCCACGGGTGGCTGCTGAGGAGGGACGGTGCAGTGGTGGCCCGCCCAAGGCCACTAGCCTGGGATGAGGTGCACCGCTCACTGCAGCACGAGCACCTACTTTGCTTCTCCAGCAGCCCACATACTGGGGTTCAGATGAGATTTGGGTGCATTCTGGGTGATACGGCTGTAGACCCCAGTTTTCTCCCTAGCCTAGATGCTATGACTCCAGGGATGTCCCCTGCACTCCCAAATGACTTGGATTAAACTGCATCCAGACATTTCCCCTGCGGCACCCTCCCACTCCCAAGCCCAGTTCTGCTCCTTTCCGAGGTCAAGGAGCCAATTTCCACAGGCAGGGCCCAGGTGCATCCTTGCTGCCTCCCTCCTCCTCCCAGGCTGGTGCTCTCCCCTGGGCTGGGAGGGTCATCTGTCTCCACCCCTAGGCTGCACACATGTGGAGTCAGGGTCAAACAGGCCCCATCATGCTGCTGCTAAAGCTGGGCTGGGGTCTCAGAGCCTGGCACAAGGAGAGGGTGACTGGAGGCAGGGCCAAAACAAACTCACAGGTGTGCCCAGTCAGAACCGGTGGGATGGTAGAGGGATACTTCCGGGGGCCCTGAGCTGTTCAACTGCACCCCAAATCTGGTTAGAGAAGAATTGTCAATTTCAGCCACAGAACTCTCTCTCCCACAAAATGAAACCTGTTTTCTCATGGGGTTAGACAGGCTACGGAGCAGAAGCGGACGCTGTGCGTCACTCAGGGCCCAGCTGGCAGGGAGCCTGGGCTGGCAGCCTGTGTGTGGCATCTGCTTCTACAATCCTAGTTTCTCCTCTCCTGACACGGCACCACCACGGGGCATGAGAAACCAGCCTGGAAGGAACTTAGAGAAATGCGGAGCCACCGCTACCTGTGGCTGAGCGTGGCACCGTGGACCCAGGGCCCCTGCAGGGCCAGGGCCCACCTGGGACGATCCTCAGTCCTGGGGTGCCCCCTCCTGGTTACTCTGGGAAATCATGCAAGTCAGACCTGGCCAGAGCAAAGACTCTGAAACCATTCTCCCACAGACACCCATGACTCAGGGGAAGAGACGGAGGCACAGTGGCCAGAACAGAGCAGGGGCCCAACACATACTGTCAAATGAATGAATGAATGAGCAAGCAGGTAAGTGAACCGTAGCAAGAAGACAACCAACAAGTGATCCTTTAAGATATGACATAAAACCTACTAAACAACCAATATTTCTTGAGCGCTACCCATATGCCAGGTGCCCTGCCAGGTGCAGAGGGTGCCATGGTGAAAACGACCTTCCAGTGTGGCCACTGATAGGAAACCATACCAATGGGCACCAGCATCCACTGGGAGCCAGCTAAGCCCTGCTCAGAGAGTGTCCCAGCTTAGCCACACAGATGACACCCACGCTCCCATAGGTGATGCTACTGCCCAAGGCCACATGCTGGCAAGAAGAGAGCCACTGAAATAGATGCCCTCGCCATCCCCCAGGCCCCCACCCGGAGGCCCATGAAGGACACCACAAGGGGCACAGTCACACTGGCTAATCCAGAGGCCACAGCATTCAGTGTACCCCAGAACGGATCTCCTGGGCACCCGCTATATTGCCCCCTTCCCTTCCTCCCTCTGCTCATTGTCCAACTGTCCCCTGCATAGCCAGTGTCCCAGGCTTCCCTTCTGGGCCCTTCACAGATCACGAGCAGCACCCAGCAAACCCTGTGATGAAGGGCCGAGGCTCCCCACCCTGACCCCCAGTGAGGTTTTTGTTTGTGAGCTTGTCAGCACCACAGCTCCCTACCCTTTTTTTTTTTTTTTTTTTTT
>NC_037678.1:28239900-28242816 GCF_003255815.1 Theropithecus gelada | reverse complement strand
TTTTTTGTATTTTTAGTAGAGACGGGGTTTCACCGTGTTAGCCAGGATGGTCTTGATCTCCTGACCTCGTGATCCACCCGCCTCAGCCTCCCAAAGTGCTGGGATTACAGGCGTGAGCCACCGCGCCCGGCCCCACAGCCCCCTACTCCTAATGGTGCACCCGGTGTTTGTGGACTACAGAAAAAGCCAAGGGGAGGAGATGGGGAAAAGCAAACTCCTACATTTTAGAAGAAAATACGGCAGAATATCTTAATGAGTCAGGGTAAAGAAAGAAAGATTCTCTTACACGGCACCCAAAAAAAAAAAAAAAAAAAAAGCCAGAGGAAAAAAATTGATGAAATTGACTACATTATTCAAATGAAAAACTGCTAGGGCCGGGCGCGGTGGCTCACGCCTGTAATCCCAGCACTTTGGGAGGCCGAGGCAGGCAGATCATGAGGTCAGGAGTTCAAGACCAGCCTGGCCAACATATAGAAACCCCATCTCTACTAAAAATACAAAAATTAGTTGGGCATGGTGGCGCATACCTGTACTCCCAGCTACTCGGGAGACTGAGGCAGAAGAATCACTTGAACCTGGGAGGTGGAGGTTGCAGTGAGCTGAGACACACCACTGCCTTCCAACCTGGGTGACAGAGCGAGACTCTGTCTCAGAAAAAGAAAGAAAAGAAAAAGAAAAGAAAGAAAAGAAAAGAAAAGAAAAGAAAAAAGAAAAGAAAGAAGAACTGCTGCAGCAGTGAATCAACAAAGGCACAGTGAGAAGCCAAGAAAACAGCCTGGGAAGTGATATTTGCAATGTACGTAACTGACAAAGGGTTGGAATCCAGGATAAATTACACACTCCTTCAAATCAATAAGAAATGGAAAAGCAACTCGGCGACAGAATGAACAGACTCTCTCCAGAGGCACTGCGCAGGAGGGGAATCTGAGGAGGTGTCAGGCAGAGGGAAGATGTTTCCTCTCACCAGGACAGGGACAGTAAAGCCACATCACAGTGAAACACCATAGCACATCTATCAGGCTGGGATATGCCCCGGGCTCTCTGGAGGCCAGAGGCTGGGCTGGAAGCAGTTGCGATATCCAGCAAAGCTGAAGGCAAACACACATTCTCCCTGGTTCAGTGATGCCCTCCCTGGCAGAGGCCCTAGGGGACTCTCTTTCCAGGGTACCAGGAAGCCCTGGGCAGGAACAGCCATGGCACAGTCCTTCTGCAGTACAGGAGTACAATCAACAAGCCTGCCAGCCTGGGATGGGTGAGTGTATCGTGATACATTCAAACACCGGAACAGTGTGCAGTGATGGAAATGAATGAAATACAGCCAGTGGCGCGACATGGATTCATCTCAAAATTTCTATAAATCTCTAATGTTGCTTAGGTTTTTTAAGGTTTTGGAAGTAGCAGAGGGATACATGCAGCGAGATCCACTTACATAGTTTTAAAACATGCAAAGCAAGATTATATATAGTCCGTAAGTAATTATATCTGTGGTAAAATATAAAGATATGCATTTTGAGGACGTAGTCACCAAATTATTGGTGGTTCAAGGAAAGGCAGGAGGAAGAGTGCTCTGGGTGGGGGGAGGTTCACGGTGTGCTTGGACTGTACCTGATTTCTTCAAATAAAAATTTCGAGCAAGTGTAAAATATGGATGTAGAATGTGAAGATTTGGCAATGCTGGCTGGTGGTATCCAATGTTCCTTATCACCATCTCTGTACTTCTGGGAATGCCTTAAATAGTTCACAATCATTGTAAGAGGACTGGTTGAGAGCAGCAAGTCCCCTCTCTCCACACTCTAAGAATGAGCGGACAAGACCCTTGCTTATTCCTCAGGTTCCTGCATGGTGAGCACAGGGCATTCATTTAGCTCAACCCAGCACTGGTCCCCTGTGGATCACCCTAATAAACCAGGGGCTCTCAACCCTGGGGCACGTATGACTATCATTCAAGGTGCGTTTTCAGAAACATATGTGCAGGGCCCCGCCCCCAGAGACTGATCCTGGTGGTCTGGGAGAGGACCAGGGGCATGGTGGTATTTTTAAAAAACCATAGCCCTAGCGTGCTCAACTCCCAGCCCAGATCAGCTGGAAGAAGATGTGCTTCAGGGGCCAAGCAACAATCCTGGACCCTCACGGGCTCTGCTCTGTTGGGCCTGCCTATCTGCGCCTGATCCCATAGTCATTTCTCTCTGAGCCTTAACCCAGGGAATGCTCACGCCTGGTTTTGAACGTTTACACCCCATCCTTTGGCAGGACACTGAGCTATACACCAGGCCAGCGTTTCCACTTCATCCTCACTTCTGGCCTCTGAGGCAGGTACTTTAGACATGGGAAATAACCTGTCCGGGGCACACGGGGAGTGAGGGGAAGGGCAGAGGGAGCCCAGGTTCATCTGACTCCTGGGCTATGACATCTGTTTATCTACCTTGAGCTAAGGTATCCCCTTCACGGCCTCCTATCATGGCCCTTGAAATGATTCCCTCGTCTAAAAATACTCATTGCATCATGCGACTGGGCAGATATCAATCTGCCATAAATCTTAACTCTCTAGCTGTGGTTACTGGGTAGCTGTTACTCTGGATGCCCCATCTAATCAGCGGGGCTGGTGGGCCAGGAACTGTATGCAACATTGCCTCTGGGGCAGGCCTTTTTTATCCCTTAAATGTGTGCTATGGTATTTCACAAAAGAAAACATTTACAGGACATCCCCTTTTAATCATCAGGGAAACATAAATTAAAACCAAAATGAGATACTACTACACACCCACCAAAATAGCTAAAATAAAGAGACAGAAAAAAATCTATGATTGATGAGGATGTAAAGCACCTGGAACTCTCATATACTGCTAATGGAAGTATAAATTGGTACAAATATTTTATTTACATTTTTTTTTTTTTTTTTTTTTTTTTTCGGAGGCT
>NC_037678.1:27955387-28237887 GCF_003255815.1 Theropithecus gelada | reverse complement strand
GAGCCTACCTCTAGGCACCTGGACCAGCTGCATGTATGCCTTGTACAGGTTCCCCCGGCAGACTGGGCTGAGGTCATTCAGCAGGAAGGACAGGGCAAGGACGATGTCGTGCTGTAGAAAGGCGTATCTAGGGAAGGGAGGGTGGATAGTGACATAAGTGAGACCATGCCCTGAGAGGCTCAAATAAGAAGGATCAGGGTCCCTGCTGGAATCTGATCCATGCTATCTGGGGTAGACCACATTCCTCTGGCTTTCTGGGAGCAGAGAAAGGCTACAGGTGCATGACCCATCTCACCTGAACCTCCAGGGGAGCGAGCTCAGCAGGCCCAGCCCACCTTGGCCCCTTGTTCTTCTGGTCTTCCTTGCCACCACATCTATGTACACCAGTTATGCTTGTCATTATCATTATACAAGTTCAGTAAATATTAGGCAAGTCAATTAGATGCGAAGAGAGTTTTCTTTTTCAAATTTTCTTATGAGAAAAAGTTGAATGCTTTGAAAGGACTCAAAATTGAGCCTCAAAAAAAAAAAAAGAGATGATTGGCCAGGCGCAGTGGCTCACACTTGTAATCCCAGCACCTTGGGAGGCCGAGGTAGATAGATCACTTGAGGTCAGGAGTTCGAGACCAGCCTGGCCAACATGGCAAAACCCCATCTCTACCAAAAATACAAAAAATCAGCCAGACATGGTGGCACATGCCTGTAATCCCAGCTACTCAGAAGGCTGAGGCACAAGAATCACTTGAGCCCAGGAAGTAGAGGTTGCAATGAGCTGCGATTGCACCACTGCACTCCAGCCTGGGTGACAGAATGAGACTGTCTCAAGAAAGACCAAAAAAAAAAAAAAAGAGATGATTGTAAAAGATTCTAGATGGCTCACACCTAATCCCAGTGCTTTGGGAGACTAAGGTAGGAGAATCACTTGGACTAGGAGTTCAAGACCAGCCTGGGCAACATGGTGAGACCTCGTCCCTACCTAAAATGTTAAAAGTTCAGCTACACTTGGTGGTGTGTGCCTGTGTTCCCAGCTACTCAGCAGGCTAAGGTAGGAGGATCATTTGAGCCTAGGAGTTTGAGGCTGCAGTGAACTAGGATCGTGCCACTAAAATCCAGCATGGGTGACAGAGCTAGATCTTATCTCTTAAAAAATAAAAAGATTCTAGAAGGGTTTTGCATACAGACTATTTCATTAATGTCTTTGAGTTCTTGCTCTACTTTAAAGAAACCAAAGCTGCAGATCAGATGATGTTATGAGTATGGTTTAAGCAAAAAATAAATAAATAAATAAAATAAAATAAAATAATATATATATATGAGAGAAAACACCAATCAGTGATCTCATATTCAACAAAAAGCCTGGGTCCCACATGAGGATTGGTGAATGCCCTATCATATGTGTTTTGGGTTAAAATGAACGATTTAAAGGAAACCATTTCTTCGGTTCCTTGCCTTGTAATAATTTCTTTTGATTAACCAACTGACTGTTGAGCCTGAATGCATCTGAAAGAGGCCTTCTGAGGTGACATCTGTCAGGGCTGGGTCCAGGAATGAATGAGAATGCATGTGCAAACCCCTCAGCCAAGTGTCCATAGGAAGTGCCCAACCAGCTGTGCCACTGCAGCACTGGTCACAGTTTCACTTATCATGTGTTTTGAATCGTTCTGGAAGAAGAAGTCACCGTGGGACACACAAGTTGCAGGGGTCTTCCCTGACCGTGGGGGCCTCCTTGGTCAGTGCCTAGTCACCCACTCCATGTCTCTCGTGCTTTGAAAGTCAGTTGTGTGGCAGAGCGCGGTGGCTCACGCCTGTAATCCCAGCACTTTGGGAGGCCGAGGCAGGCGGATCATGAGGTCAGGAGATCGAGACCATCGTGGCTAACACGGTGAAATTCCATCTCTACTAAAAAACACAAAAAATCAGTTGGGCGTGGTGGCGGGCGCCTGTAGTCCCAGCTACTCGGGAGGCTGAGGCAGGAGAATGGCATAAAC
Organism: Theropithecus gelada; assembly: GCF_003255815.1. Lineage (NCBI taxonomy): Eukaryota > Metazoa > Chordata > Mammalia > Primates > Cercopithecidae > Theropithecus > Theropithecus gelada. The sequence goes on along the minus strand of NC_037678.1, from coordinate 28,235,899 downwards.
CCGGAAGGCGGAACTTGCAGTGAGCCAAGATGGCGGCACTGCACTCCAGCCTGGGCTACAGAGCGAGACTCCATCTTAAAAAAAAAGAAAAAAAAAAAAAAGATCACCACTGACCTCAAGGGAAATTTAGAAGTTGGCCACATTTCTGAGAACGCTGAAGGAGTGCATGAGCCAGGCCCTTATCAGGTCCTTGGTCAGGGATGGTCACTTCACCACATCTTCCTGCCTTGCTAATGTGGGCACAGCCAGGACCCCTGGCTTAGGCACTCCAGGTTCTGCTAAACAAATCCTTACTACCATTTGTTATAAGTAGGTTGATGTAAAAGTAATCGTGGTTTTTGACATTACTTTTAATTGCAAAACCGCAATTACTTTTGCACTAACCTAATAATTGCTCAGGCTTCAAGGACCTGTCCTCTCAGCATCTGTCCCCCCTCACTGGGGATTACTATCTAATGTCCATATCAGGTCCAGAAAAGTGGGGGGAAAAAAAACAGCAGGAAAGGTGACTTGATCCTGTGTGCCCCTAACCTTTTAAAGTACCTTGCCTGGGTCATCTAAGATCTGCAGAGTGAGGCTGGGATCAGGAGTGTTGCCCAGATCACAGAGCCGGAAAGAGGGGGCTCCCCAAAAGGCTGGGGCTTGTGCCCTGACTTCGCCAGTCTGTCTGCAGTGCCAGCCTGCCCTTTTTGGTACAAAGCATGTGAATTAAGATGCTAGCCATGGCACCACCTCCACCTACACATACATACGGTTCACACAAGGCCAGGGCTACACATAGGATCAGCCACCAAGGCAATGAGAGCTTGGGGACTGGCAGGGCTGAGTGACTTTGGGTTTTGTGAGATGCCTTGGCACTCCTGAAATGATTTGAAGCCTCTCTGAATGGCTACCTGTTTATACCAAACAACCCCCAAGGCAGTCAGCACCTTGCCTTTCTTGTCTTTTCTTCTTTCTGGGCCTGTGCACACTGGGCAGTGGCCCCTTCATCCAAAAGACCTGGGCCAGGGCTTGGGGATGTTTGTGATGTGCGGTTCTGTATTTTTGGGGGGTGGGGACAGGGCTGGTGGGGAGAAGTTCCAGTGAAAACCAGAAAACCTCCTAAACAAATTCTAAAAGAACTGTTAACACTGGGGTTTTGTTTCTAATACAAAGTAAAACTATTGATCGCTGGTGAAGAGGGTGAGCTGAGCTGATGTGGGAAAGCCTCTCCAACCACGTCCACCCTGTTGCCCCAACACCTAACTAAAATACTCTATGAAATCTTTTTTAAGTGTAAAATGTGAAGCTGTGCTGGTCAGGCGCGGTGGCTCATGCCTGTAATCCCAGCACTTTGGGAGGCTGAGGCGGGCGGATCATGAGGTCAGGAGATCGAGACCATCCTGGCTAACATGGTGAAACCCCGTCTCTACTAAAAATACAAAAAATTAGCCGGAGGTGGTGGCGGGCGCCTGTAGTCCCAGCTACTCGGGAGGCTGAGGCGGGAGAATGGCGTGAACCTGGGAGGCGGAGCTTGCAGTGAGCCAAGATCACGTCACTGCACTCCAGCCTGGGTGACAGAGCAAGACCCCACCTCAAAAAAAAAAAAAAAGAAAAACTGAAGCTGTGCTTACACAGGAAAAGGACACTTGCAGGTGCCAGAAACCAAGAACCCAGCCATCATGAACAGGAAGTGAGGCCACCAGCCCAGACCAGATATGCACTTTGACGCTGTTATTTTACCACCTTCACAGGGACAGGAGCCAAAGCCACAGGCCCTATGGGGATCTGGGTTGGGGAACTGGGCTCTCTGTAAAAAGCTAAGAAATGGCAAAATTGTTGCAGAGGTAAGATCTGAACTTTCTTCCCACCTTGAAAGTGGGAAACTCATCTGGGTCCGGTGGCTCACACCTGTAATCCCAGCATTTTGGGAGGCCGAGGCAGGCAGATCACTTGAGGCCAGGAGTTCGAAACCAGGCTGTCCAACATGGTGAAACCTGTCTCTGCTAAAAATACAAAAATTAGCCGAGCGTGATGACACATGCCTGTAGTCCCAGCTACTCGGGAGGCTGAGGCACAAAAATTGCTTGAACCCGGAGAGGCAGAGGCTGCAGTGAGCTGAGATGGTGCCACTGTACTCCAGCCTGGGCGACAGAGTGAAAGACTGTCTCTAAAAAGAAAGAAAAGAAAAAGAGAGAGAGAGAGAGAGAGTGCTCAGAGCTCGGAACTAACATAAAATAAATAAAAATTAGTCTGGAACAGAGGGTCCCATAAGATCCACACAGAGGCAACCCAAACCACCCCCACAGAGTCCTGCTCTGGCTAAATAGAAGCCCCTCCAAAAACTGGTGCTGCAGATAAAACTCCAGAGCACTCTACGCAGCTCAAGGGCATCATCCACCCAGGGGAGAAGTGCGGCTGGCAAGCGTCACACTGGTTTCCGGAACAGCATCCCACCTGCCCACGCTATGGCTTGCCGTGATGTAGAGCACCTCCGTGGTCTTTATCCGCACCATGCTGTTGCCATCCTTCAGCAAAACTTTCAGGTTCTCCATACAGCCTACAAAAAACAAACAAACCAACCAACCCTTGAATGTTTGCCAGTCTCAGAAACCAACTAACCCAGAAGTCAGTAAGTGGGCCAGTTGGGGCAGGAATGTACCAGAGGTTCTGCTGCTTTGGGGCACTGGGGAATCATGTTGGTTATGTAGCATTTCAGAGTCACTGAAGAGGCTCCTGTCTCATCCAACCCTCCTTGTGATTCTCCCTGCACACTTCCTAGCAGTGCCTTCTCACAAAGTCTGCCATGAGATTAAGAAAATGGGCTTTGTCATTTCTTTGACCCCAGGAGAGATATGGGGTCAAATTACAACCCTGTGTCAAACTAGTCACATGACCTTGAGTGGGTTACACCTAGGGATGCCAGATTTAGCCAATAAAAATCCAGCTTTGTCTGGGCATGATGGCTCATGCCTGTAATCCCAGCACTTTGGGAGGCTGAGGCAAGCAGATCACCTGAGGTCAGGAGCTCAAGTCCAGCCTGGCCAACATGGTGAAACCCCATCTCTACAAAAATACAAAAATTAGCCAGGCATGATGGCAGGTGCCTGTAGTCCCAGCTACTCAGGAGGCTGAGGCAGGAGAATCACTTGAACCCTAGAGGCGGAGCTTTCAGTGAGCCATGATAGTGCCATTGCACTCCAGCCTGGGCAACAGAGCGAGATTCCATCTCAAAAATAAATAAATAAATAAATAAATAAATACAAATTCAGCTTTATTTATTTATTGGGCAAACCTAGACTGACAATCCTTCTCTGAACCCTGCTTTTCTTATCTCTGGGTTGAGAATGGACTCTCCCTTGTAGGTGGCCTTTCTGAGGATTAAGATAATCCAGGCTGTGTGTGGTGGCTCACATCTATAATCCCAAAACTTTGGAGGCTGACCTGGGAGAATCAATTGAGGCCAAGAGTTCAAGAACAGCCTGGGCAACATAGCAAGATCTTCTTTATTAAAAAAAAATTTAAAAATTAGTCAGGCATGGTGGTCCATGCTTGTAGTCCTAGTTACTCAGGAAGCTGAAGCAGGAGGATCTCTTGAGCCCAAGATTTCAAGGTTACAGTGAGCTATGATTCTGCCACTGCACTCCAGCCTGGGAGATGGCAAGACGCTGCCTCAATAAACAAATATTTCTTAAAAAGAACCTGGGCACTGTGCCTATAGCGGAACTGGCCTGGAGTCAGCTTCAAACAACAGCAACCCTTATTACTGAAGTTCTACCCAGTGTCCGAAGCCATGCTAGGACCCCAGTCGTGGCCACCTGTGCTGTGTCACTCTCACCTATGCTCATGGCCTTGTAGATACACTCGGGGTCATGCATGAGGTCACACAGGGCCATGAGGGCTTTCTGCCTCGTCTGGAGGTCCTCTGACTGCAGCTCCTCCTTCAGCTTGGGCAGGGCCCGATGGCCATAGGCAGTGGTAATCTGGGTAGTGTTGATGTTAACGGGAAACTCCATGGAGTTCTGGGAATGGGCCATCTATCCCCAATGACAGAGGCCTTTCCAAATGAAGTTCTGCAGAAACCACTCACTAAAAGAAACCAAAAAGCTGTCATTATTTCTACTATGATTTAAAAGCTACTTCTCATTTGATCCTCCAAACTGTGAGGGCAGGCAAATGGGTATTTTTACTTTCATTTTACAGATGAGCGAACTGAGGCTGACAGCAATGAAGAGATTTGCTCAAAGTCCCAGTGAAGGTAAGTAGCAGCCCAGACTGCAAACTCCAGAGCCCCCCCCCCCCCCCGCCCCCACAATAGTGCTTCACAGAAGAAACCACTGATACTTTCATCTGGATCTTCAGTCAAAGGCATTAAAGGACAAAACAAACCAAACAAGCAAACTCCGAGATGGTCACTCTGTTTAGTGCTTATCTTGTGCCAGCAATAAGTAGTATCCAACTCAACTACCCCATAAGGAGGGGGCTTGTTTTATCCATATTTTACAAATGAGGAAACTGAGGTTCTGGCCAAGGAGTTTACTGGAGGCTGTGAAACTGGTAAGACTAGGAGCAAATATTGAAATCTGGGTCTAGCTCATTCACTGCCAGGAACCCATATTCAGATGCTTCTGACACATCCATGAAAAGGAATTAATGTTAAAAGGTGATTTATGGGCCGGGCGCGGTGGCTCAAGCCTGTAATCCCAGCACTTTGGGAGGCCGAGGCGAGCGGATCACGAGGTCAGGAGATCGAGACCATTCTGGCAAACACGGTGAAACTCTGTCTCTACTAAAAATACAAAAAAACTAGCCGGGTGTAGCGGCGGGTGCCTGTAGTCCCAGCTGCTTGGGAGGCTGAGGCAGGAGAATGGCGTGAGCCCGGGAGGCGGAGGTTGCAGTGAGCCGAGATCACGCCACTGCACTCCAGCCTGGGTGACAGAGCGAGACTCCGTCTCAAAATAAATAAATAAATTAATTAATTAATTAATTTTAAAAAGGTGATTTATGGCCAGGCGCAGGGGCTCACGCCTGTAATCCCAACACTTTAGGAGGCCCTAGGTGGGCGGATCACAAGGTCAAGAGATCGAGACCATCCTGGTCAACGTGGTGAAACCCTGTCTCTACTAAAAATACAAAAATTAGCTGGGCGTGGTGGCACCTGCCTGTAGTCCCAGCTACTCAAGAGGCTGAGGCAGGAGAATCGCTTGAACCCGGGAGGGGGAGGTTCCAGTGAGCCAAGATCGTACCACTGCACTCCAGCCTGGCAACAAAGCAAGACTGTGTCTCCAAAAAAAAAAAAAAAGGTGATTTATTACAGACACACACACACACACACACGCTTTCAGCAACTATGCGCAGTGTAGGTTAGTAGTTAAGAACTGGCTCCAGATTCAGGCCATGGGTGACCCTTGGCAAGTTTCTTCCTCTATCTGTGTCTGTCTGCAGCTTCAAAGGGGAGATGATAACAGTACCTCCTTCCCTGCCTCCCAGAATTGTCATATTAACGAATACACCTAAGCCTGGCATACCAGGGCTTCAGATATGTTGGCTGTGGTTATTACTATGGTTGTTATCATGGTTAGTAGAATGGACAGGCCCCAGGCCTGTAGGAATCTACTCCAAAAGGTAAGCCAGATGCTCACGCGGGACACCAGATGACAACAGTAGAAGTGGGGGCCGGGCTGGGAGGGACGTGGCCATGTTTGAGTTGAGCTCCCCTCACAGGAACGGTGGGCGCTGGAGACACAGAGGCCTGCCCTCTTCTAAGGGGCGTGGGCTGAGAGAGTCCGGCCGGAGACGAAAGTGCGTGATTTTGAGTGTGGGGACAGGGCCCTGTGTGAATGGGACTGGGTGGGTCACTGGGCTTCCCGTCCCCGGGCCCCTAGCCCACCGCCGTCGCCTCACCTGCCTCCGCAGCCCTTTCTGCTTCCAGTAGCGCGTGCCAGTGGCCAACCTATTCAGTTGCCAGGCGACATCGTTGCCAGGCGACTCCGGTAGCGTCCCCAGCGCAGCTGTCTACATACTCAGCCCCCACTGCGCAGGCGCAAGCAGCCCAAGGCTGCGGCCGGCTGCAAAGCGGGATCATTTACAGGGTTGCTGCGGGGACCAAAGGCAGCTCAGCTTTCTTCAAAGTACAGAAGGGAAGGGAAGTGACTTATTTACGCCCTTCTCTGTACTGGGTACTTTGCATGCCTCTGATCCTCAGAGTAAATTCATAAGATGGCAACATCTAGTTTAGGGACAAGAACCTCAGAGCAGTTCAGTCGTTTCTCCAATTTTTTTTTTTTTTTTTTTTTTTTTTTTTTTTTTTTTTTTTTTTTTTTGACGGAGTTTCGCTCTTTCGCCCAGGCTGGAGTGCAGTGGCACGATCTTGACTGCAACCTCCACTCCACTCCGCGCCACGCACTCCCCCAACCCGGGTGCAAGTGATTCTCCTGCCTAAGCCTCCCAAGTAGCTGGAATTATAGGTGCCCGCCACCACACCCGGCTAATTTTTGTATTTTTAGTAGAGACAGGGTTTCGCCATATTGGCCAGGCTGGTCTCGAACTCCTGACCTCAGGCGATCCACCCGCCTTGGCCTCCCAAAATGCTAGGATTACAGGCGTGAGCCACTGCGCTCAGCCAGTTTCCCCCAAATTACACAGGCCTGATCTCTGTACCGCCTAGCCCTGCCCATGCCCCTTGCTCTGCAGGCTGACCTCCTGGTAATGACAAAGGTTAGCCCCTGCAGTGGACCCAACACACTGCTGGCCGGTGTAGCTGTTCTCAAAAGCAAGCCAGACCCAGCCACCACCTGCATAAAACCCTCCATGGCTCCCCACTGGTCTCAGGGCTGAGTCCAAACTCCTAGCCTAGTGCTGAAGTCCCTGGGTGATGGCCTCCTCCAGCCATGCTAGACTCTCTCTTAATCCCTCAAATACCACCCCGCTCCTGAAACCTGAGCGCCCTGTAACACTAATTATTACCTCTTTGTCCTTCAGGATGCAACTTGGTGAACACTTCTTCCATGAAACCTTCCTTCTCCCTGAAGGAGTGAAGTATGCGCCATCCCAAAATATGCTGGATTGGTATATTGACCATTTTGAGTTGACAACATTGGAAAAATAGTAGCCTCAGAAAGGGCTAGCTGGGCCAGGTGCAGTGGCTCATACCTGTAATCCCAGCACTTTGGGAGGCTGAAGGGGGAGAATTGCCTGAACCAAAGAGTTTGAGGTTACAGTGAGATACGATCACACTACTGCACCCCAGCCTGAGTGACAGAGTGAGACCTCAACTCTAAAATCAATCAATAAATATAATTTTTAAAAAAGATACAAGAAAAGGCAAACAGATATGCTTCTTTCCGCGTTCAGCAAGCCATAAAGATTCCTCTAGGAGTGGTACCCTCACTGTACCAGGGCAGGAAAATAGCCCTTATCAGCTGAGACTAAAAATTGGGGACTGCAATGGACCTGAATAAATATACTTAACCCTGTCTTCCACTAGGTTTATGCCCCTCATATTATCTCCTAGTGAATCCCCTAGAATTTACTGCCCCTAGCCAGATCCCCTTTGTCCTGCCATTTCTTCGCAAATTTGTCATCCTTTGTCTAAAAAGTATAAAAGCATCTTGCTTTGGCCACTTCTCCAGACTTCACTCTGGTAAAGATCCCCATGTGCATGTAAAACTAATAACATTTGTATGCTTTTCTCTTGCTAATCTGCCTAGTGTCAATTTGGTTTCTAGATCTAAGCAAAGAGCCCACTTAAGAGCTAAAGGAGGCGGGGGCCAGGTGCGGTGGCTTACGCCTGTAATCCCAACACCTTGGGAAGCCAAGGTGGGCGGATCACATGAGGCCAGGAGTTGGAAACCAGCCTGGCACACATGGCAAAACCCTGTCTCTACTAAAAAAATTAAAAAATTAGCCAAGCATGGTTGGTGCGCACCTGTGGTCCCAGTTACTCGGGAGGCTGAGGCAGGAGAATCGCTTGAGCCGGGAGGCGGAGATTGCAGTGAGCCAAGATCACGCCACTGCACTCTAGCCTGGGTGACAGAGTGAGACTCCATCTCCAAAAAAAAAAAAAAAAAGCTAAAGGAGGGGTTCAAGGTGATCTCTAGCTCTTGTCAAATCCCCAAATCCAAATTAGTAAGTGATCCCACAGCTTAACCTTCCCTTCTCATAAATCCCATTGGCACACTCCCCCTAATTCTCTATTTAATTCTTTGCTTCCTGCAGCGGACTCCAATTTCCCTGAGGGTGGACACCATGTCCGTTCTGTTTCCTTGTCTCCCCAGTGCTGGGCATATACCAAGAAGCTTTCAGTACGTGAATGAATGATTAATGGACTTGAATTAAGCTTTACAATATAAAAGCACTTTCACCATCTCATGTGATCCGTTGAAATAGATAGTTGCGTTTATTTTATAGTTGAGTAAACTGAGGTGTGGAAGGTGGAACAACTCACCTAAGTTCACCCCCTAAGCCTCAACCTTAGCAGTGAAACTCACTAAAAGACATTAAACAGAGCCAGGTGTGGTGGCCCTTGACTGTAGTCCCAAGGACTGGGGAGGCTGAGGCGGGAGGATTCCTTGAGCCTCAAGAGTTTGAGTCCAGCCTGGGCAACATAGCAAGACTCCATCTCTTAAAAAAAAAAAAAAAAATACATCGAACATCAGCCTCCAGCACACTTAGCTTTGAATTGAAGATGATTGCGTTAAATCTGTTTACCAAGGATTCCATATTGTGATGCAGAAAAGTTAAGGAGCTGGAGTAAGTATGTTCTGAAACTGAACTCTGGACTTAGAAGCTGGTTCCGCGGTTTTATAAGGGCCACGAGAGGCCATCTAGCCCAAAACAGCTAACTTTCCAAACCGAAACTAGTTCAGAGGGAATCACTGACTCAGGTCAGCTTTTTATTAAGGAAATTAATTTGGTACCGTGGGCTTTAGAAGCCAGGCATATAATATTCAGACAACACTGGATTCAGATCTATGCAGACTAAGGTCAGTAGATGGTAGGCAAGTCCATCTCTTGCAGCTGCAGGGTGCTTGACTCCAATTAAACATCAATACTACATCAGGAGCTCTTATGCCATGACCGCCCCACCCCTCCCAGCCGAGGTGATCACCAGAACCGGCACAAATCTCTCCACTGTCAGCGCCAGCCAGAGCCCAGGCTCCGCCCCCGGGCCTCCACGGCCCCGCCCCCCGCCCACCCATCCAGCACCGCCCTTGTTGTCGTGGTGATCTCTGGCTCTCCAGGGTGTCCGGGAGTCTCCCTGCTGCAAGCCCCGCCCAGACTCCAGGCCGGCTCTCGTTACTATGGTGATCGCTGGTGCAAGCTGGATGCTTGGACGCGCCGCTGTCAGTCCAACGCAGACCCCGCCCACGACGTCGGCGATTCGTGTAGCCCGCCGGTCCCGCGCGGCTCTCGTTGCCATGGTGATCACTGCCGCTGACTCTGGCGGACTAGGCCGCGGCGAGCCCCAGCTTTCGCAGCCACGGGTGGTGAGTCCGCTCGCCCACTCTGTCCGACCCTCCCAGTCACCCACGCCCGTGCTGGCACATCCCGTGGCCAGGGCCGCGAGGGCACCGCGTCCGCGCCCACTTCCCGCCCTTATAACTTGAAATCAGCCTACGGCCCAGGGGCGTCCTCATTTCCGGAGCGCAAACTCTGGGCCAGGCCCGAGCTGGTCGTGGAGGAGAGCCAGGTCAGATGCGGGAGGACAACCGGACTCCGCCAAGGACACCCAAGCGCAACCGGGAGAGGAGCCCGGAGAGAGAAAGGAGACAGAGAGCTGTTGAGGAGGCTGGAAGAGTCAGAGGCCTGGTGAAGTGAGGGCTTTCAGGGAAAAGGCCTAGTTGGCTGAAAGTTAGGGTCCCCAGGCCCACCTAGAGCCTTCATCCTTTGCAGACTAGGAGCAGGAGACCCCTCCCGGCTCTACTTCCACTGCCTGAGCTGTGTCATGCCTCACAGCCCAGTAAGGTAAGCTCAGAGGGGAGCTCCTCCTTGGTAGACACCTGTCAAGGGTAGACCCAGGTCTTCTGACTCCCAGGCAGGGTGGGGCAGACCTGGTTCCCCCATACCATGCTGCCTGCTGTATGCAGATTGAGAGAAATGGCCTCTGCCCCGTATTCCTGATGGAGAGGGAAGCCTGGATCTGGTTTTATTTATTATTCTTGAGACAAAGTCTTACTCTATCACCCAGGCTGGAGTGCAGTGGCACCTTAACAGTTCATTGCAGCCTTGACTTCCTAGGCTCAAGCATTCCTCCCACCTTCCTCCCAAGTAGCTGTGACTGCAGGCACAGGCCACCATGCCCTGCTATTTTTTTTTTTTTTTTTTTTTAGAGACTGAGGTCTCACTTTGTTGCCCAGGCTGGTCTCAACCTCCTGGGCCCAAGTGATCCTCCCACCTTGGCCTCCCAAAGTGCTGGGATTACAGGCATGAGCCACTGCACCCAGCCTGGATCTAATGAAAAGTTCTGTGAAAACTCATGGGTGAGTCCCCAGGTATTTGCACAGCTCCTTAACTGTTTTTCTCCTGATTGGGTCCACAGGACTCTGGAAGAATGAGGTCCTCCCTGACACCTTTGGGGCCCCCCGTGAGCCGCGACCGTGTCATCGCCACCTTCCCTAAGGTAGAGAGTCATCATGTCTGCAGTGCTCTCCTGGCACTGCAGCCACATCAGCTCTCCCCACTCTACACTCATGCCTGGAAGTAAAGCAGGTGAATCGAGGAGGTCTGTCCATTGCCAGATTTACCTTGAGGAGCTGGGAGACTGGCCATTGACTGCCCAAGGCGGGGTAGCAAGTTGACGGTGACACTGGGCAGCAATGTGGCCTGGAGGTTATAAGGGCTAGGATTTTGCAGCCAGCCAGTCCTCTATGTGAGTCCTTCATTCTGATTCTGTCATTAAACTGTGTGGCTTGGCTGGGCGTGGTGGCTCACGCCTGTAATCCCAGCACTTTGGGAGGCCGAGGCAGGTGGAACACGAGGTCAGGAGATCGAGAACATCCTGGCTAACACAGTGAAACCCCGTCTCTACTAAAAAATTTAAAAAAATTAGCCAGGCGCGGTGGCAGGCGCCTGTAGTCCCAGCTACTCGGGAGGCTGAGGCAGGAGAATGGCGTGAACCTGGGAGGCAGAGCTTGCAGTGAGCCGAGATTGCGCCACTGCACTCCAGCCTGGGCCACAGAGCCAGACTCCGTATCAAAAAAAAAAAAAAAGAAAAACTGTGTGGCTATGGGCAAATTACTCAACCTCTCAGAGCCACTGTTACATGTTACATGGAGGTAATTCCTCTCATATTGGGTGCCTAGCTCACGGTATGCAGGAGCTCCCCTGCAGTCATGGTTGCTGTTGTTCTCATTATCATCATTATTATCAAAACAGCATTCCAGTTCCGTGACCCCAAATCCAGGGCTCTCTCTCCCCTTGCCATTCTGCCTCTGTTTTCCGCTGCAAACTCACAGCTCTCTTGTGTCTGTATTAAAATCCAATATTAATTGCAGCAGGGAATACAAATTGAGTACAACCTCCATAGGGGGCAGTGGACAATATTTACCAATATGGCAGATGACCCTGCCCTATGAGATCCAGCCATCCCGTTTCTTTTTTCTTTTTTCTTTTTTTTTAGAGACAGGGTCTTGCTCTGTCACCCAGGCTGGAGTGCAATGGTGCCATCATAGTTCAATCCTCTACCTCCTGGGCTGAAGCAATCCTCCTGCCTCAGCCTCCTGAGTAGCTAGGACCACAGGCATGTGCTACCATGCCTGGCTAATTTTTAATTTTTTTAATAGAGACGAAGTCTTGCTATGTTGCCCAGGCTGGTCTTGAACTCCTGGCTTCAAGCAATCCTCCCACCCAGGCCTCTCAAAGCACTAGGATTATAGGTGTGAGCCACTGCAACTGGCCTTGCCATTCCATTTCTAGGAATTTACTTGGCAGATATTCTGGCATGGGTTTACAATGTGCATAAGGATAGGGGTTGGAGCAGTTTTTTTTTTGTTTGTTTGTTTTTTGTTTTTTTGAGACGGAGTCTCACTCAGTCGCCCAGGCTGGAGTGCAATGGCGCAATCTTGGCTCACTGCAAGCTCCACTTCCCGGGTTCACGCCATTCTCCTGCCTCAGCCTCCCGAGTAGCTGGGACTACAGGCGCCCGCTGCCGCTCCCGGCTAATTTTTTGCATTTTTAGTACAGATGGGGTTTCACTGTGTTAGCCAGGATGGTCTTAATCTCCTGACCTCGTGATCCGCCCTCCTCAGACTCCCAAAGTGCTGGGATTACAGGCGTGAGCCACCTCGCCCGGCCGGGGTTGGAGCAGTTTGTAAGAATAGAAGATCAGATACAACGTAAATATCCTCGGAGAGGAGACTGGTTAAACAAGTCATACATCCTGGCACAGACGTGAGGAAGAATGAGGCAACCTTTTCAGGAGCTGACATGCAACGAGAGCCAAAGTAAACCGTTAAGTAAAAATGCAGGGTGTGGAACAGTGTGCAGTAGAGCGTGTGCAGCACACTCCTGTGTGTGAAAACAAGGATAGGGAGAAATGTCTGTTTGTTTATATATGCAGAAAATATTTCTGGAAGGATAGATAAGCCCGTACTCTCAGGGATTGCGTCTGTGGCTTAGGACAGGTGCGGAGGGAGAGATCATCTCCATGGAATGGCCTTTTGCATCTTGGATTCTGTGGCCAGGCTGGTGAGGAGGAGGTGACTCTAGATAGGTCCTGGGTATTTGGAGTATGTGGCCATTCCTCCTTCCCCCTTCTTTACCTTCCTCCCTAAGTTCCTTCTTCACACACCTACAGAGAAAGCCTTTGTGTCTCAGACCCGTAGACAATTCCCCATGGGTTTTCCATCTCAACAGAGGCTCAGGCAATTGTTTTCTCTGCAGAGCTTGACAGTGGCAACTAGGGATGATGGAGACTGGTCTTTCTTGAGTCAAAATGAAGGAAAGTGTGATTGGCATAAAACACTCCAGGTATCATGACATGAAGAACCCATTGGCAAAGCAGATGGTGAGGATCAGAGTTAAGCAGGGTTGCCTGACATCACACAGCTGTGCCTGGTACCTCTGGGATTTGACCTGGCTGTGTCTGGCTCCAGAGCTCCCTACCCCAGGGAAGCAGTCTAGGGAATCTGTCCTGGTTTCACAGGTGGCATTCTCCCCTCTTGCCCATAATAGTCAGGGATCAAGGCCACTGCTGGCCAAGTTCATCCTGCACCCCAGGGCCCTGAGAAATTCACAGCCAGCTTGGGCAGGGTCCTCAGACTGCTTGCCAGGCAAGTCCTTCCCTTTACTCTATGTGCCTCAGTTTCCCTGTCTCTGAAATCAGCTCACACTTCTTACCCTGCAGCCTTCATTACCATAGTCTTCCAGTCATCCTGTAATGACCATTGTGTCTGGGCCAGTCCCCAGCTTAAAGCTGTCATGGAAGCTGACAGAAAGAAGCAGCCAGCTTGTTCATGGTAGCTGCCACTCTTCTGCAGAAAAGCAGACTATCGGGCTAAGCTGCTCACCTGCATTATTCAGTTACTCCTCCAAAGACCACATGAAAAGGTGCTATTATGAGCATCCCTGTTTAACATTTGAGGAAACTGGAGCTCAAGAAGGTTCTGTAACTTGCCCTTTGCTAATCTCCTTTCACCATCACTGCTGCCTCAATCACTGAGAGGGCAGATGGGCCAGGCAGAGCCCAAATCGATGGCCAAGACACTGGGGCTGGGGGAGGGGAGCTGTGGATCCAAGCAGCATCCAGAAGGACAGAGCAGGTGGCTGTGACTGTGCAGGGGTGGGGGGCGGGGGGCGGGACCATTGCCATACACAGATCACACCAACGGCCTCAACGGTGTCCTTCTCCGCACATCCTTGCCACATTTTGTATTTAGCCTGGGCCAATCCAATGGCAAAAAATAATGGTCATCTTTAATTTGTTTAATCTCATTTTTTTCTAATTACACACCAGGTGAGGGTGGCTGGGGTATATGCAGTTTTTTCTGACCCTGAGGCCCATGCTCTTAAACCACTGCTCAGGTCTGCCTTTCAAGAAATGTGGGCCGGGCGCGGTGGCTCAAGCCTGTAATCCCAGCACTTTGGGAGGCCGAGACGGGCGGATCACGAGGTCAGGAGATCGAGACCATCCTGGCTGACACGGTGAAACCCCGTCTCTACTAAAAAATACAAAAAAACTAGCCGGGCGAGGTGGCGGGCGCCTGTAGTCCCAGCTACTCGGGAGGCTGAGGCCGGAGAATGGCATGAACCCGGGAGGCGGAGCTTGCAGTGAGCCAAGATCATGCCACTGCACTCCAGCCTGGGCAGCAGAGCGAGACTCTGTCTCAAAAAAAAAAAAAAAAAAAAAAGAAATGTGGACAACAGAAAGCGCCTTCTAGGACATTTTCCAGGCACATGTATGCACGTTTTAAAAACAAAATGTCATCAGAGATTCATGGAAGGTATGGATTAGAGACAGGGTCTCACTCTCTCACCCAAGCTGGAGTGCAGTGGCATGATCATAGCTCACTGCAGCCTCTATCTCTTGAGCTGAAGCAATCCTTCCACCTCAGCCTCCTCAGTATCTAGGACCACAGGCATTCACTCCTGCACCTGGCTAATTGGATCTTGGAGGATCTGGGCACCAAAAGAGCTCCACTCCTTTCCACTTGAGAGGGTTGAGGCCCAGAGCAGACAGAGGCCTGTCACATGCATGCAACAAGGGGACCACGACCCCAGGTGAGACCCAGATCTCCGAGTCTCTGCCTGGGCTCGCCCCTCTGGACTCACAAGGCCCCAGAGCCTCAAGGCTGAAGAAATAGAGGATACACATGACAGGCGGGTCAGGGAAAGCTATTGAGGCTGCCAGCTGTGAGGCCTAGGAAGGAAGGCTGGGAAGACCGTCTCCCCTCACTGCTTTGCTACGGGGAAGGAGCCGCAGCTTTGCAGGATGATGTGTCTGTCTGTCTCTTTGCAGTGGTACACGCCAGAAGCCTGTTTGCAGCTCAGGGAGCACTTCCACAGGCAGGTCAGCGCTGCCTGCCAACGCAGAAACACGGGGACTGTCGGGTGAGCCTGCAGGGTGTGGGATGGGGGAGCAGGTGGCAGGAAGGAATGAGTGCATGAATGCACGTGTGAAAGAATGAGCAAGTGAAACACACACACGAGGCTGGCGCAGCCCTGTACAGGCCTGAGGATGACTGGGGTTTTCATCTGGCTTCAGTTAACACACCTGCCACATGGAACAACTTTCCCTCTTCTAAGTCACGCAGGAGATTTTTCGGCCTGAGGTCTCGGCACAAGTCCATTTCCTCTGTCTGAAGTGTCTTTCCTAATCCCCTCACTTCCCCTTCCCCTTCCCCTTCAGGTCTCAGCATAAGTGTCAAGTCCTCTAGGAGGCTTCTCTGACCCCCCACTACCCTTGCCCCCAAGCCTGGACTGGGGAGAGTACCCTTCCTGGGTGCTCTTGTGCCCCCAAGAACGTATCTCACAGAATTGCAGGCTGGATTTCTCACTGGACCTAGCCCAAGAGGGCGAGGGCTGTGTCTGCCCTGTTCCTGCCGTGGCAGCACCTGCCACCACCGGCACAGGGATTGTGAAATAGTCATTCCTTCTTTTAACAAATAGGTACAAGGGCCTGCTTTTGCCCCTCTTCCTTAGGAGCTCATACTCTGCTCAGGGAGTTGGCTGAGCTCACAGGGGTCACACAGGTGTGACGAGGCTGCCACAGAGCACAGCTAGAGGTTACCAAACTGCAGAGTGGGTGAGGCAGAGCTGAGATCAGAATGGCCGAAGTGGCCATGGTGGTGGAATGAGAGTAGTGGCATCTGTTGGGGAATGCTGGTGCCATATCAGGTGCTTCACGCAGATGATCTCCCTGACCCCTTATGGCAGCACTGGAGGTGGGGAGACTGAGGATCAGAGGGTACCTGCTGCAAGACCTTGTCAGTACCTTTACTCATTCATAGGAGAAATGGAGTCAGAATGAAAGGGCCCTCTGGGAGCAGGGTAGACACAGTCCCTGCTCTCATGGACCTGGCGAGGTGACCTGCAGCCCAGGTCACCAGGTGACACAGTGGTGCCCTCTTGCTGTTTACAGGCAGAGGAAGTGCCTGTCAGATATTTACCCAGGTTGGTTGCTGTGACCCGTTTGCCTCCTTTGGGATGAGCTGCAAAAACTCTTAAGGTGTTGTCAGTAGTCCTGGGAAGCTGGAACAATGGTACCTGTAGTCCCAGTTACTCAGGAGGTTGAGGTGGGAGGATCATTCAAGCCCAGGAGTTTGAGATTAGCCTGGGCAACACAGCGAGACCCCGTCTCTAAAAAAATAATAAACAGTCCGAGAAACGCCTCTGCACAGAGTGTAGGACACACACAAAGGGTGAGGGTGGCGGCTGCTCTTGGGGAGCAGTGACCCCCAGAGAGCCCAAGAACCTCAGAGCCGATTCGCCTCAAGCCACAGCCCAGATGTATAGAGCCTGAGCCCTGTTCAGGGTGTGCCCCTTGGCCTGTCTGACCCTTACAGATACCTCTAAGTGAGCAGGGCATGGTGGTGTCATGGTCACGGAGTGCCTGCTTGCAAGAGGCCAGAACCCACATGGGCGCACAGCCCCAGGGGGTGCATGGGAGGGTGAGGGGCTGCCCGTCCCTTGTGCTGGGGTCTCCCTGAACGTGGACCCTGTGTCTGCACCCTCAGCACAGCTCCCCCACAGCATAGACATGCCCATGGCTACTGGTTGGTTACCACAGCCGCACCCTGGCCTCCTGCCTCTGCCCCCTCCTCCTGTGACTTGGCCTTTTTTTATGCCCATTCCTAATTCTTAGGATGGGGACTTTGACCAAATGTGGTGAGGGGTGAAGCTCTAGGGGAAGCAGAGTCCCCAGCCTCTCCCGTCTCCCCTCTGGGGAGTGTGGAGGGGGACACAGTGTTTCCGCAGGGTGGCCCATCCTGCGTCCAGGAGTGAGGGGTGTCTCACCAGCAGAGAGCTCAGGGAAGGAAGGGGCTGTGAGTGTGAAGACACCCTGGAAGGCATGCCCGAGGGCAACACGGCCATATTTCTCACAGGCTCAAACTCTCCAAGGTGGTGGTGGTTGGCGATCTCTACGTGGGGAAGACCAGCCTCATCCACAGGTACAAGGCTTCCTCTGCCCCGTCGGCCACCACCCCCAGCACCAGGTTGTCATACCTTTGCCTGGGTGGCCCAGATAGTATCAACATAGTGGAAACCATGTGGCTTCCAGGAACTGCCGGGCCTTAACCTGCTGGGAGCCAGATAAGAGGGGGTACAAGAAATCGGGGAGATGGCAGGGCTGGGCAGACATTGTGGCATCCCAGGAACCTGGCGCTTGTCAGACTGTCCCCCTGGGGCCAGGGCTCTCCCCTCTACTGCCCTCCCTGCAAATGGCTGCTCAGTTTCGTTCAGTTTCTAACTCGCAGCTTGCCTTCCGAGCTCCTGCAGCCTCCCTTTCCCCACCTTGTCCTTGCTGGCTGCCCTGCCCACCCATGGCCTGTGTGGACCATCACTTCCTGATGGGAAGTGGACCTTATTTGCCTAAAGACCTTCACTGTCACAAGTGAAGCTTCCGGGCACATTTCTGTGAGTACACCCCCCGTGACGACTTCCTTATCCCCCACAGGTTTTGCAAGAACGTTTTTGACCGAGACTACAAGGCCACCATTGGGGTGGACTTTGAAATTGAGCGCTTTGAGATTGCTGGAATTCCCTATAGCCTCCAGATGTAAGTCGCTGTTTCCCCCATGACTCGTGGGCGGCTTCCTAGGGGCACCTGAGAAAGGATTTGGGGAGCTCCTGCACTGTGTCCATGTCAAGGAGGACTGGTCTAGACAAGCAGAGCCTGGGGGTGTTGTGTGACACTCAGCTTCCCAGCTCCCAGAACCCCCAGATGCTCCATCAGTCCCAAAGTTGTCTCATTTTGGTCATTGGCTCTGGGGAAGATGCCCACAGCCTGACCTGCTCACCTGCCCATGACCTCCCCAATCCCCACCCTGCTCCTCTCGAGGCCCTGGCTCCAGTCCCTCCCTGACCTGGGCCTCCTGTGATCCCACTCACCAGGCCAGCAGAGTGGCCTCCAGCAGGTCGCTTCTGAGCTCTGAGCC
The DNA here is from genome assembly GCF_003255815.1 of Theropithecus gelada. NCBI lineage: Eukaryota > Metazoa > Chordata > Mammalia > Primates > Cercopithecidae > Theropithecus > Theropithecus gelada. Next base: position 28,217,825 of record NC_037678.1, on the reverse strand, counting down.
TCTGTTCCCACCTGTAAAATGGGGTCAAATCCAGTCCCTGCATGCCAGGCTTGGGCAAGAAGGGCTGAGATGGAGTCCACAGCACCACATCCTTCCTCAGGTCTGAGGCATTCGTCTTCCTCCTCACACTGAAGCCTTCACTCCCTCTCCCCTGCCTTGCTTTCCTTCCACTTCTGTCTTTTTTTTTTTTTTGAGATAGAGTCTTGCACTGTTACCCAGGCTGGAGTGCAGTGGCGCAATCTCGGTTCACTGCCACCTCCACTTCAAGCGATTCTCCTGCCTCAGCCTCCCAAATAGGACTACAGGTGTGCACCCCCACACCCAACTAATTTGTTTTTGTATTTTCAGTAGAGACGGGGTTTCATCATGTTGGCTAGGCTGATCTCAAACTCCTGACCTCAAGTGATCCACCCGCTTCAGCCTCCCAAAGTGCTGGGATTACAGGTGTGAGCCACCATGCCCGGCCCACTTCTGTTTGTCTTCCTTGCTAGGCCCTGGGAGTCTGACTCGCGATGGCCCCCACTGGCCTCAGCCCTTTCCTCTGCCTTCCTTCTGAGTGGCCCAGGGCTTACCCTCTCCCACCCCAGCTGGGCAGCTTCCCTCTGCCCCAGCACCTGGAGAATGCTGCAGGCCTGCCTGGGCCCGGGCCCTCACCTCTACTCTCCTGTGAGACCCTTCCATGTTCCCCTACATGGCTGGCCCTGCCCCCCATCTCCACTTCATCTCCACTTGCCTGCTGGCATTCACCAAGCTCCTTCCTGGTACCTGAGTTGGTTCCTCAATCCTCCATGCCCTGCCTGGACTGAGCCTTCAGATCCTATGGATGTCAGCTCATAACTCTGTCAAGATAGTGCCCCCTTCTCTCAGAACTTCCACAGCCCCAGCAAAGCCCTGGAGATGGAGGATAACAAATCTCGCCCAAGGGAGAGTACAGGTCAGTCAAGAGCAAAGGAGGCTAGGAGAACACAAGGCTGCAGGACTGAGGGATCCAGAGAGCTGAGAAGAGCAAAGGACTGGTAGGGGTAGCCCAGGCGGAGCCGGGAAAGACTGGCTAGGGGCTGGGCTCACCCGTGTGACCACAGGCCATATCTCATTAGAGGGCCCTGAACAAAACAGGGACACTGCCCTGGCTCAGCCTCTCATTGTCTTACATTGAGGCCTTCGCCAGCCTCCCCACAGGCTCATCTCTAGGCCACCACCACCAGCTCCTCCCCCAGAGTCTTCAGATATGAAAGAAAATATGAATTAATTAATGAAAGAATGAAGACCAAACCTTCAGTGTCATGCTGGATCACTTGAAAAAAATTCAGACCATGGCCAGGCATGGTGGCTTATACCTGTAATCCCAGCACTTTGGGAGGCCAAGGCGGTCTGGAGTTTGAGACCAGCCTGATCAACATGGAGAAACCTCATCTCTACTAAAAATACAAAATTAGCCGGGCATAGTGGTCCAACTTGGGAGGCTGAGGCAAGAGAATTGCTTGAACCTGGGAGGCGGAGGTTGCAGTGAGCCAAGATCATGCCATTTTACTCTAGCCTGGGCAACAAGAGCGAAACTCCACCTCAAAAAAAGAAAAAAGAAAAAAATTCAGACCATTGATGTCTTGTTTGTGATTTGTCTACTTTGCAGTTTATTGAGAAAAGTTCAATTTTGATCTGTTGACCTTAAAAAGCAATGAATTGGGGAAGAATTTTCAGACTCAGCCCTGCATAGTGACTCCCTGCTTTGTTCTAAACCAGGGCGGGTAGATCTCACTAGGTGCTCTTTCCCCTCTTCTAGACTGTGCCCATGGCAGACATCATTAATCGATTGTTGTACTCCTTTCCATGGAGCCAGAGCTTAGCTTCTAATTTCTTCTCACTACTGTGCTCCAAAGAGCTGGAGTTAACTCCTGAGATCCACCTGTTGCTCCCCTGTTAGGTATCCCCAACCCCTACTTTGGGACCTGCAGCATGGAAGGTGAAGCAATGCCCCAGTCACACCCAAGCAAGTGGTAGAGCCACTGCTGGAGGCCCAGCCTGGAGCCCCAGTGCCATTCACAGAGCCTTCTCTACAAGTGGACTGCTACATCTTCAGAGCGAGGCATGTCTTGGGCCATATGTTCCATTTTAATGTCTCATTCAGAAGGGAGTGAGCTGCAACTAATCCAAGCAGCAGAACAACTAATGCCACACCCTTCCCCACTAGGAATGAGAGAAGTCCACTGGGGGCACCCTAGGAAGGGATCATAAGGAGCTGGGGGTAGGGACAGCTGGCTCACAACAGGCACTTCCTGAAGCCCATGCAGCTGGCAGAGGCCCTTAGGGTCTCCCACCCATGGTCCCGTAATCTGTTGGCTCAAGACACTGTGATTGTGTAACCTGACATCATTTCCCTTTCTTTCTCACCCACCTCACAGCTGGGACACAGCTGGGCAGGAGAAGTTCAAGTGCATCGCATCTGCCTACTACCGGGGCGCCCAGGGTGAGCAACATGCCACGTCGGGGCTCTCAACCGCGTGCAGCAGCGGGGTCTCTGCCAGGCTCCACAGTGGGAATCCCAAGTTCTCTGCACAGGCACCTGTTTTCTGTCCTCCAAGACCCACTGAGAAAACCCCCAGGCCACTACTTGGGAACAGGGAAGCTGCCTTCATCCCCAGGCCCTGGCTGACCTTGGCGATCACACCCTTTAAGGACCCTGTGGTAGTGGGTGCTGGCTTTAAGTCTCACCCCAGTTTCAGCTCATAAAGATGCTCAGAGATGAAAGTGCTTTTCCAGAGGCTCAGAGAAGGGCAGCGCTGGACTCCAGGGGCAGGTGGGAGGAGGCTTGTCTTGTCTTAGCAGAGGGGGCTGGGCCAGGGAGGAGGAGTGAAAGGAGGACCTCGGGAGGACTGGCAGGTCCCACGTGGGGGCCAGCAGAGCTGGGTGCCCACCACTTCCATGGCCAAGGGCAGCCAGGTGGTGCTGGGCAGGGCTCACCGTCAGCAGGGGGCGGCAGCATAAGCTCCTATCACCTACCCCACCTTCCCAGGAAGAAGACAGAAATGGATTTCAGTGGGAGATGTGAGAGAACCTCAAAAGTATCCAAAACCACACTCAAATTATAAGGCACCGTTATGTCTACTCGGTAGTGGTGAAAAAGTTACAACATTTTATTTTAGACTTAAAAGAAGCAAAAATAGGAACAAACCATGCAGCCCTCAGCTATGGGTTGGAGCTCCAGCTCTGCCCTGGCCGCATGGCCTCCTGCGCCCTTTGCCTCTTTGGGCCTCTCTTCTCGACAGGATGCTTCTCCCCTGGGAATAACAGGTGCGAGGCGCCTGGCCCACCTCTACACATGGCAGCCTGGCTGCTGTCATCCCTATCCTGTTTTCCCCTTCCTTTCTCTTCCCACCTGCCTTGGAAGGGGTGTGGGTCTCCCTGAAGCCTTAAGCCAAGGTGCAGAGGAAGCCCCTGTCTGGCCCTGGTCACACCCCTGGGGGCAGTAGAGAGCATTTGCCTGTAATGTCCTCCACCTGGGGGTCCCCTCAGGACCCCAACAGGACCGGGGTGTGGCCAGTGATGAGAGGAGCTGAGGGCCCGGGCTGCATCGCCCGGTTTTCTGCGTAGCTGGTTCCCTGGAAGTTGTTTCGCTAAAGTGGGTTGTTGCAAACCATCACTGCTGTAGCTGCCACTGGTTGAAAGTTGGCCCTGTATCGGGCCCTGGACTAACAGCTTTTTAAAATGGCTGCTCTTGTTTAATCCTCACAGCAACCCTGAGAGCTAGAGGTCTCATCCTCACCATTTTACAGATGGGGAAACTGAGGCTCTCAGCAGTTAAGGCCCTCACCTGAGCTCCCTTCGCCATAAGTGGCAGAGGGTGTCTGATGCTAAAGCCCATGCGCTCACTCCATGCCCACCTTGTCCTGCCTCCCTGGATCCCACACTGAGGCTGGGCTGCCGGGTGCAGGCTGGAGGGTCCTGGTTGGGGACAGCCATGGGGTATCTCCTCCTCAGCCTCCACTGTAGGAGGTTCCAGTGCTGAGTGCCTGGGGGGCTGCCCTGGCTGTTCCTTGGGAGCTGGGCACCTCTTGGGGAGCCTCCTTGCCCGCCTCACCTGGCACTGATTGGCTATTGGCTTTTTCCGGGTGTCCAGTGATCATCACGGCCTTTGACCTCACTGACGTGCAGACCCTGGAGCACACCAGGTAAGTCTGGGCTCTGTGGCCCCTGCAGTCTCCCTGGGCTCAGGAAGCTGCCTGGAAGGGCTCCCAGAGCCCGGCCAGTGGACCCTGACCCCATGGTAGGTGTGAGTGACCGGGCCCCTTGTCAGAACCAGCTGCCCACGGGCCACTTACTATCCAGCTGCCTTTAACCCTAGAGATTTGTCCCCATTTATTCTGGAGGGGTCAGCACATGAGTGTGAGCCCAGCACAGCCGCCCCAGGCGCGTGCTCAGAGGGGCCCCAGCCTGCTTCAATACTCTGCCTTTGCCGTGTTGCAAGTCCTGATACTTTTTGAATGAGGTGCCACACATGTTCAGTTCACTCTGGGCCCTGAAAACTGTATCGCCAGTCTTTGAAGGGACATGAATTTGGTACTTGCAGTCTCGAGAAGAGAGAATTGGCAATGTGACCCATTCAAGAGGCCATCTACTTCTGCTGGGAATTGGCCAGCTACTGGAGCAAAGCCCTCTCGCCTTACCTTGGTCTGGGGCATTCGCACCCAGCATCTTCCAAACCCCGTGAGGGAGGCGGGGGTGACTGTTCTAGTTGATAAACGTGCAGGACTCACGCAAGGTCTCACCGGGAGAGGCCAGAGGGGGGCCAGGAGGGGTCTTCACCACCTCCAGCCAGGGCTCTGGTATTCCCAACCCTTTGGGTCCAGCTAAGGCCCTTCTGGCTGGAGGTGCAGCATCCTCTCAGCCAGTGTGGGCCAGGAAGCCCTCCTTGTCCCTCCCAGCCCAGCACCCCAGCCCTGGGGAGGTCCCAAGTGTGCTCTCTGCCCCCTGTTTGGGGTGGGAGGATGGGTGAATCTCTCAGCCTCTCCCCCTTGCACTCCAGGCAGTGGCTGGAAGATGCTCTGAGGGAGAACGAGGCAGGCTCCTGCTTCATCTTCCTCGTGGGAACCAAGAAGGACCTTCTGGTGAGCAGAGTGGCACTGGAGGTCTGGGTGGCCCTTGGGAAAATGCCTTCCCTTTCAGCCCTCATTGGAGGAGCCATGGCGGGGGAGGGAGGCGGCACAGTGGGAAGCAGGCAGCGGCCTATCCCCCGGGGCCTCCCTGCAAGAGAGCCCGGGACGCTGGGTCAACAAGGGCTGTTTCTCTCAGTCAGGAGCAGCATGTGAGCAGGTCGAAGCAGAGGCCGTGCACCTGGCCAAGGAGATGCAGGCCGAGTACTGGTCGGTGTCGGCCAAGACCGGTAAGTGGGCCGGGGCTGTCAGCATGGTGGGGCAGAGCCCGGCTCTCGGGCCAGTCCCATGGGGCCTGCCATGCAGCATTTCCCTCTGCAGCCAGCCGTCTGTTCCCTCTGTGGCCCTGTGCACACTGGCATCACAGCCCTGCTGTGCTGGTGCCTGGCAGCGCCTTTCATTGCCTAAGAGGAGCTGCCTCATCTCTAGAAGGAGGCTGGGAGGCCTGCCCCACAGATGGGGGAATAGTGACTCCAACCCTGTGTCTTGCCGTGCTGGCCCGTTCTCCAAGGCAACCCCATAACTACTCATGAGGCAGGTTCCATTTTATGCCTGTGAAGTAACTTCCAGGGTCACAGGGTGGCAGGACCAGGACCCAAACACACTCTCACCTGTAACCACTGCACTGTCCCGCCTCCGGCCCTGAAATGCCAGGCATGTGACATCATCTGGCATAGAGAAGGGCCCAGTGACAGGGGCTCCACCCCTTCCAGTATCACTGTGGCTCACAGACCCCAGCTCTCACTGAACACACTGCCCACCGGGTCTATCCCTGGCCATACTGGGCCCCCAGCCCAAGGCAAGATGCCCAGCATCTTTGAACCTCCATCTCCTCATCTGGAAAGCAGGTGATGCCATCCATCTCCCTTTTTTGTGAAAAAACGTTTTAAATTACAAAAGCCATGTGTATTTACTGAGGAAAACAGAAAATCCAAAGACACAAAGAGCAGATGGAAAACACAGGTTGTTGGGGGATGAAATGAAGTCATACACAGGGCCTGGCACATAATAGGCCCCCAAGGCTCTGGGGACTCAGGAATTGGGCCCAGTAGTCTTTACCCTGTGTAAAAGGGGACAGCAGATATCTAGTCGGAGACTGGGTGAGCACTGAGGGTTGGCGTCACAAGTAGAAGCACCACTTCCCGTCCAACACAAACAACTGGCAGTGTCTTCCACTGCTCCTTCCTGACAGTGAGAACTGCTCTGTGAGACCCTCCCTCCTTTATCAGAGTAACAGTAAGTTCACCAACAGCTCACTATGGGCAAAGCAGAACTGCCCTGTGCGGTTGTGCAGGTTGCTGGCTGCACAAGGGCAGTGTGCATGTTAAGGGCTGGAAACTGGCCTGCTCTCTGATGGGCAGCCACCTCTACCTGGAGGAGGATGCATAAAGGCTCCGTGTGGGGGCTGACAGCAATTCAATCCTCACAGCCCCACCGGACAGGTATGGAAAGTGACAGGAGGGCAGGCATATGTCTGTCCTGAGTTCCACATGTTCCAACACCTGGGCCATATTAGCATCTGATTGGAAGAGGAGATGCTGGGAAGCAAAGGCTCAGAAGTTTGAGGGAGTGGCCCAAGCAGGCAGTGGGGTGGGAGTGGGGAGGCTGGAGCCAGGTGGGAAGCCAGGCCAGTGGGCCCTGCTGTCCATGTGACTGGGTGGGGCTGTGCCCTCCTGTGGTCACTGTTACTGTCAGGGTGCTCTAGAAAGGGCTACGTGCCAACCTGAAGGTGGGCTGGCCTGGCTTTCACACCCAGATGCATTAAGGGGCAAGGACAAACACTGATGAGGTCCTGGCTGTCTTGTGAGCCCACAGGCGAGAACGTGAAGGCATTCTTCAGCCGTGTAGCCGCCCTGGCATTCGAGCAGTCGGTGCTGCAGGACCTGGAGAGGCAGAGCAGTGCCCGGCTCCAGGTCGGCGATGGAGAACTAATCCGTGCGTATAGATGTGGCTAGGTTGGGCTGGGGAGCAGACTGGAGGCCTAAAATCCACATGCACCGTCCTCCTGTCACCCGAGACCCTCCCATTTTCTGAACTTGTGGCCCTCTCCTATCCCTTGACTCTCCTCTCAGGGTGTCATTGCAGCCTTGGGCCTGTAGCCTCCCTGATCCCACCTGCCAGGTGAGAGCCTGTCCCTAGCCCTCCCTGGTCTCCTGACACATGGACCTCATGGGCATCTATTTGGTTCTCATGGCCCGGGCTGGGCATCCCAGGCCCTGCAGATGTGTCCTGGCCCCGGCTTTCCCAGTCTGCAACTTTGCCCACTCTGTTCCAGTGCCTGGAATACCCCTCAGCCTCTTGTCCTGTGTCAAGTCATTCAGGCCTTGAACAACAGGGCCAGGAGCTTCAGCTCACAGCTCTGACTCTCAGGGCCGGCATCCCCTGCCCAGTGTCAGCTACAGGATTCTTGGTTGATGCTAAATTACTTCTCACCTCCTTATAGGAATGGAAGGGAGTCCACCTGAGACCCAGGAAAGCAAGAGGCCCTCCAGCCTGGGCTGCTGCTAGCTGGAGCCTGCGTGGAAGGCCTCTGCTCCCTGCACGCACACGGACGGGAACTTCTGTGACTGGAGCGGAGACTGGAGCCCGAGCTCTGCAGTGGGTCTGCCCTCAAGCTGTAGTTCCAGTCCCTCCACCCATCCACTGCACTCAGCCCCAGGGCACAGTCACTTCTCTGTTGCAGGTTGGGCGCTAGAAAAGGCCCCTGCTGGCTGCCTGGGAGCCCCACACCACCAGGCCAGTGCAGGCACTGTGGTGGTCCCCTGAAAGGCCAGTCCATTTGCAGGGTCATCAGTCACCTTTGGCCTCAAGAGGCCTCAGAACTGCAAAGTCCTGCACTGGTCTATACCCCTCGGCCATGGCTCACACCAGCAGTCAATCCTGCACTCTCCCAGTGATCTTGGATGTGTCCCCAGGATCCATCACAGTGTTCCAGGCAACGTGGACTTGTCAAAGTCAGCACCTGAGGGAGAGGCCACATGCCATTCCCCCTGGGAGTTTTCTCTTGTCAGCAGGACTTACAGTTCTGGGTGTCAGAGCTTCAGGCCTCACTGTCCTTCTGCCCCGGATGCTCAAGGTTCCGGGGAAGACCAGCACCTCTGGAGGACAATGGACAAAGTCTCTTAGACCTATTCTGGCTGAAGGGTTGTCTCTGGCACCTCTGAGATCCCTAGGTCCTGCCCTCCTGGTCAGTGGGCCAGGATGTGCAGAACAACCACTCAGGCCTTTCTGGCCCACCTGGACAGTGCATTTACGTGTGTGCTGCGGGAGGAAGGCTGCACAGCTGCCCTAGGGTAACTCACTCTGCAGCCCTTGAACGTGGCACTGCCCACCTCTGGCACTCAAACTGGGCCTATGCCCACTGCTGCCTCTCCATCCCTCTCTCATTGGCCTGCACATCTCTTAGGACCTTTGTAATGGTGTCCATGCATCTTTGGAGGACTTCAGAGGCCCTGCCGAGTCCAGCATGTTCCCGTCTCCGACATGGCCTCCCCCTGCACACGCAGAGCAGGTGGAAATACTCAACACCTTGCCCAGCGTCTCTGCCCAGCATGCTTGTCCATGGAATCTTCTCACAGCTATGAACCAGCCCCACCGCCCCATGCTCCTGTTGCCTGGCTATGCCCACTCATCCCACCCACCCTGTGCTGTTGCTTCCTGTAGATGGTGAGCACCTTGCGGGCAGGCTTCTGATCAGTGCCATTCTCCTAGGGCCTGGCACACTGCAGCTGCCCTGTAAATGCTCAGCTCAGCGATTGCCAAATACCAGTTAGGGAAGAACACTGGCATCTTTTTCTGTTCATTCTCCCTTGGACATATTTTTTGCACATTTTTATATAAATGACTTTTTTTTTGAGATGGAGTTTTGCCCTCGTTGCCCAGGCTGGAGTGCAATGGTGCAATCTTGGCTCATTGCAACCTCTGCCTCCTGGGTTCAAGTGATTCTCCTGCCTTAGCCTCCCATGTAGGTGGGATGACAGGCATGTGCCACCACGCCCGGCTAATTTTGTATTTTTAGTAGAGATGGAGTTTCACTATGTTGGTCAGGCTGCTCTCAAACTCCTGACCTCAGGTGATCCGCCCGCCTCAGCTTCCCAAAGTGGTGGGATAACAGGTGTGAGCCACCATGCCTGGCCATAAATAACTTTTATTTATTTATTTTTATTTTATTTGCTTTTCTTGAGACAGAGTCTTGCTCTGTCACCCAGGCTGGAGTGCAGTGGCACCATCTCAGCTCACTGCAAGCTCCGCCTCCCGGGTTCACGCCATTCTCCCGCCTCAGCATCCTGAGTAGCTGGGACTACAGGTGCCGGCCACCACGCCCGGCTAATTTTTTATATTTTTAGTAGCGATGGGGTTTCACTGTGTTACCCAGGATGGTCTCGATCTCTTGACCTCGTGATCCACCCGCCTCGGCCTCCCAAAGTGCTGGGATTACAGGCATGAGCCACCTTGCCCAGCCTCCATAAATGACTTTTAAAGGGGTTGTATGTTTAGTGTGAACAAAGACAGTACAAAGCATATAAAATACAAAGTGGAAGCCCCCCACCATGTTGGCTGCATCCCTGAAGTAAGCTCTGCTAACAGTCGGGACAATTGCTTCTGAACTCTGCGCCTTTGCCTGCACAGCCAGTGTTGATGGCTTGTTTGTTGTTTTTACCAGAGTGACCTCCTTCTGGACATACTCACTGGCAGCCTGCCTTCCTAGGGAGCTGGCGCTGAGCCCTCTCCCTGTTGGCACACGAAGAGCCTCCTTCCTGTAGCAGCGCCCAGTTTTCCTTCATGTGGGCGGATCGCAGTTCATTTGACCCTTCCCATTCGCAGGCCATCCGGCTTGTGTCCAGCTTTTAGCTCTTACCGATGGTGCTGCAATGGCCGTTCTTGTAGTTATAGCTTCGCATACTCAGGAAGGCCTCTGGACTGTGGCCCCCAGCCTCGTCCACTAAGTGCAGCCTGTGGTCGGGCAGACAGCATTGGGGTCCATTAGGAAGACCAGGTTCACTGGGCATAAGCTTCACAGGACAGGAGAACCTGGCCATGGTGGACTGTCGTTCTCCACAGCTCCCTTCCCTTGCCCCTCAGGCCTCCAGGATGTGTTTATGGGGGGCACAGGGGGTGGTGTCCAGCTGTTGGCAGCTTCTGAGCTAGAGCTGCACTGCCTCACATGCATTATGTAAATGGTCCTTGATTAAATCCTCCTATTACCTCCGGCAATGTGCCAACTGATTCCCGCGCATGCTGACTGACAGCTGTGGCTTCTCCAACTTTGATAGTTGGCCTGGGAGGACAGAAGAATAAGGTTGCCAGGGAAACGCAAGGGGCTCAGTTGTCCCCCCACCCCAAGTTGATGCAGCATCTTCTCGGTCAGAATCGCTTCAGAGTGGTTTGCGCACCCTCACTTTGATGATTTAATGAAGACATTTCCTTCATTCCCAGCATCGGGCAGTAAGTTTCCTGGACAGAGGCACTTTCTGTTGGTCTGGTCCTGCGGGCCCAGGCAAGCAGCCCCCTGCAGCCAAGGCACAGCAAGTGACCACGGTGACTACATCCAAGTGCTGCTGAAATGCCTTTTCCCTCCTCCCTGTTTCCCCGGACCCTTCCCTGTTCTCTGTCCGTCTGTGTGTCCTTCCATTCATCTGTCTCTTCTGCTGGACACATTTACCTGAGGCAGGTCCTCTCCTGTCACTTCCTGGCTCCCCAGGACTAGGTCCCAGGGTGCTCTCGCTCTGGCACTCGAGGCTCCTCACCACCCAGCACACCCCACCCCCACAGGCCGGTGCTCCAGTTTCATCCCTGGTCACAATGCAGTCTTTGCAGATGCCAGGCCCCTCTTCTGTGCCCAACAGCTGGGACACCCCTACTCCCAGAGGCGTTTGTGGACACCCCCACTGCTCTCGCAGCACTTGATACCTTGAGTGTGACTGGTCACATCTGGGCTTTCTCCCCTACCCATCTGTGGAACCCCAAGGACCAGGACAGTGACCTCATCACATCTATTGTCTCCCCTCGCACCTCCAGGAGGAAGGGCCCACAGTAGGTGCTCAATAGATGTGTAAAGAAGGCAGGGAGGCAAGGAGGTTGCTCAAACAAGACCATGCTCCCAGCAGACAGATTACACTCTGAGCCAAGATGCCACCACATGAACCTTAGACCTGCCTGGGGAACATTCCTGTGCTTGGCTCTCCTTGGTGGCCAAGGACAGCTGTGCCTCATCCCTCACTTGCAAACCCCAGTCCTGTCTGACCCAGAGACCCTCACAGGGCATCAGCCGGTGAAGGCGGTTTGGGGCCGGAGGATATGTTCTGATATTGGAAAGAGCTTGGTAGGAGCCAGCCACAGCAAGTTTCAGGGCAGAACCGAACAGGTCTTGCTCATGCCACTAGAGAGGCTCTGGGCACAGGAAATAATTGGACTTGGGGCAGAAAAACGTTTGCGCTATTTACTACTACGTAACAAATCACTCCAAAACTTCATTGCTTAAAGCAACAAGCATTTATTATTTCTCACGATTCTGTGATTTGACCAGCTATTCTTCTGCTCCCTGCTTGGTGGCTGGGCCACTAAGATGGCTTTCCCAGAGTCCAAAATGGCCTCCCTCATATGGCTGGCAGGTGGTGTGGCCCAGCATGAATGTTTGGCAGGGCCTTGCCACATGGCAGCTTGGGCTTCCTCACAGCATGGTGACTGGTTTCTAAGGACTGTTTCCAGGCCGGGCTCAGTGGCTCACGCCTGTAATCCCAGCACTTTGGGAGGCCCAAGGCAGGCGGATCGCAAGGTCAGGAGACAGAGACCATCCTAGTTAACATGGTGAAACCCTGTCTCTACTAAAAATACAAAAAATTAGCCAGGCATGGTGGCGGGCGACTGTAGTCCCAGCAGCTACTTGGGAGGCTGAGGCAGGAGAATCGCTTGAACCCCGGAGGCAGAGGTTGCAGTGAGCCGAGATCGCGCCACTGCACTCCAGCCTGGGCAACAGAGTGAAACTCCAACTAAAAAAAAAGCCCGGGCATGGTGGCTCATGCCTGTAATCCCAGCACTTTAGAGGCTGAGGTAGGCAGATCACGAGGTCAGGAGATCAACACCATCCTGGCTAACACGGTGAAATCTCGTCTTTACTAAAAAAATTAGGTAGGCACCTGTAGTCCCAGCTACTCAGGAGACTGAGGCAGGAGAATGGCGTGAACCCAGGAGGCGGAGGTTGCAGTGAGTCAAGATCGCACCACTGCACTCCAGCCTGGGCGACGGAGCAAGACTCCATCTTAAAAAAAAAAAAAAAAAAAGGAGTGTTTCCAGAGACAAGCCCCAATGTGCATGTGCTCATAAAGCCTCTGCATCACACTTACTATAATGGGGCATTTTGGCCAAATATCCAAAGCCCAGAGTCAGTGTGGGAGGGGACTTCATAAGGGTGTGAAGAACAGGAGGTCTGATGCATTGGGGGCCAATATAGGGAACTAAGGGAGACAGTGAGAAGATGGAGGGCCGTGTCCCAATGTCCGCTCCGTTTTTGTCCTGAGGCAAGGCAAGGGCTTTCTCCCTATGCAACAGCTCCTTACCCTGACCTTTGCCAGTGAACTCAACGTAGAGGTGCTTCCTCAAGGAAGTCTGCTTTGACTTCTCCAGTTGGGTCAGGTTGCCCTTGATCCCTATCCTGGTCTCTTGAGGCATCCTGATTTACAATTTTCTTACCGTCCTGGTGGCCTTGGTGGCCTGCCTTGTGCACTGCTGCGTCCCCAGCACCAGTAAGCCTCGGAATGAGTGCGTGGCTGGTCTCACAGTGCAACCTCACACGATGTTGTTAACAATTGGTGCTCTCTCTACATCTTGGCTCCCAAGAGGGAGAGGCCAGAGCCCAGGTTACCCCTGACCCCGGCAGGCACCACCACCCACCACCAACTTGAACCCACTTGCAGTAGGAATTCTGACCCAGCGTTCCCCAAAGTAGAAGTCATCCAGGAGCGGGGTGCCTCCTGGGGGAGTAGCAAGAGCCCCCATTTATGGAGCATGCTCTTTGTGCCAGCCCTGTGTGCAGTGAGTTGCTCTGGAAGCTCGTTTAATCCCAGCAATGCTGTGGGCTCATTACCACCCCCGCCCTGTCCCCGCCTAACAGGTGGGGAGACCGAGGTGCAGACAGCTGAAAAGATGGCACACACCTGAGCAACTTCTCCTCCTCAAACTCCTGGTCCCTCCCCTGCCTCTGTTCCCAACCCCACTTGGAGTCTAATCCCAGTGGGAATCTGCTCCAGGTGCCCTCACCCCTGGGGCTCAATGTCCGTCAGTCAGGTGGCCCCGCACACTGCCACCCAGGGTTGAACCCCAGGAGTTTATTCGCATGGCCCCAACCAAGCTCAGCTCTCCTCAGGGTCCCCTGGCTGAGCCTTCCCCTTCCCTGCCGCTCCCTGCACCCTCCCAATGTGAGTCTATGAGTCCATCCTTCCCAGCCCACCGGCCACGGTGACAAGCTCCACGGGGACCGGAGCAGGGCAACTGCTCTCAGCATCCTTCAACCCTGTGCCCTGGGCGCCTGCCTGTCTCCCCCTCCTCCCAGTCCTGCTGCAGGCCTCTGGAGTGGAGACGAGGCTACCAGGATCCATTCGACTCGCATTTCAGCCTGGGGGATGGGATGGGGACCACTGCCAGACAAACCTCACTCTCTGGAGGAATGCAGGGCATCTTAACCCAGGAGAGCTCAGGTCACCTACAATCTAGGTAACTGAGTATTGAAATGGACAGAGGATCGGTTAAATTGACACGTTCACTCATTCATTAACTTTTTTTAATTTTTTAATTTTTTTTTAGGCAATACAGCCAGGGGCTCGCTGTGTTGCCTGGGCTGGCCTCAAACTCCTGGGCTCAAGCAATCCTTCTGTCTCAGCCTTCTGAGTAGCTGGGACTACAGACACGCACTACTGCACCTGGCTTCATTTACTAACTTTTTTTTTTTGAGATGGGGTCTCGCATTGTTGCCCAGGCTGGAGTGCAAGGGCGTGATTATAGCTCAGTGCAGCCTCAACTTTCCATCATCAAGCAATCCTCCCACCCCAGCCTCCCAAGTTGTTGGGACTACAGGCATAAGCCAGCATGCCCAGCTAATTTTTAATTTTTTAAAGAAATTTCACAGAGACAGGGTCTTACTGTGTTGCCCAGGCTGCACTAGCTCTTATTTATGCATTCAGCTTTTCTGGAGCCCCCTTCCTGGCCCAGCCCTTTGCATTCACCCATTCACTCCTCCCACAGCCCACATGGCAGATGCCAGCCCGACCCCATTTTCACAGGTGAACCAGGCTTGGCATGGGGCATAAACCCTCGGTCCACACAGGTGGGGCTAGACTGGGAGGCAGCTCCCTCCAGCTCTTGGAGCCCTGGGCCCCTGGGGATGCTGGCAGGTAGCCAAGGAATCCTAGGCTTGGAGGGGACTGCAGAGGGACCCAGCAACCAAGGGAGCCCAGGGCAGGGATGAGAGAGGACAAGTGGGGGTTTTCAGAGGAAGAAACTCACAGCACAGAGAGGGACCCCTCCTCTCCTGAGAGAGAAGCAGCTCCTGGAGACTGGGTGGACCCTGGGCGCCCCCCCCACCCACACACACAGACACCTGCCATTTCAGGCACTGTCCGAGATGCAATGCCCTCCCAGCAGTTCCCAGGCTCCTCTGCCATCTGCTGTGGCCTGCCAATGTCATCTCCCATATGTCAGCCTTCTCCTGAAGGAAACTGATGAGCAGCCAGGATGTGTGACTGTCTCATGCTCCTTCCAGGCAGCACAGACCCTTCCTGGCCTCCTCCCCTTTGTCTAGGCACCCCCTCAGTATTCAGGGCCACCAGCCAGTGTCTAAGCCTGGGCCCCAGGCAGGTGAGGAAGCAGGCATGGGACTCCTGTCCCTGGGCGACTGTCAGCAGGCTCACCCCTTGTCTTCTGGGACATATGGTGGGTGGTCTAGGAGGCAAACCAGGCCTGGGCTTCCTCTTCCCTGACAGGTGGTTGGCACCCCTAGCCTGAGGGTGCTCTGGGCCTTTGACCCCTGGAAGCCACAGCCTGGACCAACTCACTGGCCCTGTCTTCGGGAACAAGCTCATCTTGTCCCAGCAATTTTGCCTCCTGTGAAGGCTGCCAACGGTGGCCAGGGGACTCCGCTGGGATTCTCCTGGCTGCAGGGACCTCATCAATATTGATCCTGCGGAAGGCAGTGGAGTTCCTGAGGCGGGGCCCAGGTCTGGAAGGGCAGGCTCACAGCCCCAGTCCCTCGGAACCTGTGACCAGCAGCTCCAAAAGAGCTTGCTTCTCACTGGACAAAGATGGCCCTCAGAGCTTTGCTCCACACTCTGGCTGGGGGCGGGGATAGAGGACAGCTGTACTGATGGCCCAGTTTTCTCATCTTGCCCCCAGCTCCCTAGGGTTGACAGATGACAGATGATGGATGATAGATGATGGATGGTGGTCACATGGCCACATCCCACTTGAAGGGAGTCCTCCTCTGGCCTCCAGCCTCCCAGGTGGGTGGGGACAGGGGTGGAGACAGGGCAGAAAAGGAGCAAGAAAGAATAAAAGCTCACCCAGGCTTTTAAGTCGGGCTCAGGCAGAACTAAGTGCAGAAAGCCCAGCCATCTACAATGTCTTGCTAGATGGTACAATGATTAAAAGCACTGATTGTGACTCAGGAGGTTGGGCTCAAGTCTGGGCCCCCAGTTATTGCTATGTGACTTATGGGGGGGTCACTCTCTGAGCCCCTTTCCCTGCCTCTTGTTGGGGTGATGGCTGTGGAGGTGGAAAGAAATCACGCTGAGGGACCTCAGTTCCAGGCTGGGCCCCTGGTGAGGGCTGGGTGGATGGGACTCCTGAAGACTGTATGACCCTCATGAGCACAGCCATTGCACCCACCCACATGGGGCCTTTGGGTGAATTAGAAAAAGGCACCTTGGCTGGGTGTGGTGGTGCACACCTGTAATTCCAGCACTTTGGGAGGCGGAGGTGGGTGCATCCCTTGAGCTCAAGAGTTTGAGAACAGGGCAACATGGTGAAACTCTGTCTCTACAAAAAATATAAAAATTAGCTGGGCATGGTGGTGTGTGCCTGTAGTCCCAGCTACTTGTAGGGCAGAGGTGGAAGGATCGTTTGGGCCCAGGAGCTTGAGACTGCAGTGAGCTGAGATTGTGCCACTGCACTCCTGCCTAAGCAAGTGAAACAGCTTTTTTTTGGTCTAAAAAAAAGGCAAAGAAAGAAAAAGGCACCTGTGCAGTTCCCCAAAAAGTAAAACATGTAATTGCCACATGACATGGCCTGGAAATTCCATCCCTAGGTATATCTTCCAAAGAACTGAAAGCAGACTTAAACAAGTACTTTGCCTTAGTGGGGACTGCCATAGTCTAGGTGGTTTTTAAAACACCAGAAATTTATTTCTCACAGTCCCGGAGGCTGGAAGTTCCAGATCAGGGTGCCAACATGGTTGGATTCTGGCAAGGACCATTTTCTAGGTCATAAACTGTAGAATTCCCACTGTATCCTCACATAGCAAAAAGAATTTGAGAGAGCTCTTCAGGGTTCCTTTTATAAGGCCACTAATCCTGGCCAGGCACGGTGGCTCATGCCTGTAATCCTAGCACTTTAGGAGGCCGAGGTGGGTGGATTGCCTGAGCTCAGGAGTTTGAGAGAAGCTTGGGCAACATGGTGAAACCCCATCTTTACTAAAATACAAAAAAAAAAAAATTAGCCAGGCATGGTGGTGTATGCCTGTGGTTCCGGCCACTCAGGAGGCTGAGGCAGAAGAATTGCTTGAACCCGGGAGGCAGAGGTTGAAGTGAGCTGAGATCACACCACTGCACTCCAACCTGGCAATAGAGTGAAATTCCACCTCAAAAATAAATAAATAAGGCCACTAATCCCCACGAGGACTCCACCCAAGACTTAACCACCTCCCAGGCACATTGAGGGTTAGAATTTCATATATATAACTACATACTTCCCCCTCAGAGATGGGGTCTGGCTATGTTGCCCAGGCTGGCATGCAGTGGCTATTCACAGGCACAATCCCACTACTGATTGGCACAGGAGTTTTAATCTGTTGCACGTTTTTTGTTTTGTTTTGTTTTGTTTTTGTTTTTGTTTTTGAGACGGAGTCTCACTCTGTCGCCCAGGCTGGAGTGTGGTGCCGCCATCTTGGCTCACTGTAAGGTCCACCTCCTGGGTTCACGCCATTCTCCTGCCTCAGCCTCCTGAGTAGCTAGGACTACAGGCACCCGCCACCACACCTGGTTCATTTGGTTTTGTATTTTTAGTAGAGACCGGGTTTCACCGTGTTAGCCAGGATGGTCTCGATCTCCTGACCTCGTGAACCGCCCACCTCGGCCTCCCACCGTGCTGGGATTACAGGCGTGAGCCACCACGCCTGGCCGCACTTTCTTTCTTCTTTTTTTTTTTTTTTTCAAGATGGAGTCTTGCTCTGTCCCCAGGCTGGAGTCCAGTAGTGCGATCTCAGCTCACTGTAACCTCTGCCTCCCGGATTCAAGCAATTCTCCTGCCTCAGCCTCCTGAGTAGCTGGGACTATAGGCATGCACCACCATGCTCAGCTAATTTTTGTATTTTTAGTAGAGACGAGATTTCACCATGTTGGTCAGGATGGTCTCGATCTCCTGACCTCGTGAACCACCTGCTGTGGCCTTCCAAAGTGCTGGGATTACAGGTGTGAGCCACTGTGCCTGGCCTGCACTTTCTACCTGGGCAGGTTTACTCTACCTTAGGAAACCTGATGGTCATCATACTGATGCTGAACTTAGTGCAGACACCTGATGGGCATAGTGACTAAAGCCCAGAACTCCTAGGTTCAAGCAACACTCGCACCTCAGCCTCTGGAGTAGCTGGAACTACAAGTGTGTACCACAATGCCCAGCTGGAATTTCAACATACAAATTTTGGGGGACACAAACATTCAGTCCATTGTGTACACGTACATACACGTTCAAGCAATATTATTTATGCCGAGTGCGGTGGCTCACGCCTGTAATCCCAACACTTTGGGAGGCAGGGGGGTGGATCACCTGAGGTCAGGAGTTTGAGACCAGCCTGACCAACACGGTAAAACCCCAGTCTCTACTAAAAATACAAAATTAGCTGGGCACGGTGGTGCGTGCCTGTAATCCCAGCTACTCGGGAGGCTGAGGCAGGAGAATCACTTGAAACTGGGAGGTGGCGGTTGTGGTGAGCCGAGATCTTGCCATTGCACTCCAGTCTGGGCAATAAGAGCGAAACTCTGTCTCGAAAAACAACAACAACTACAAGAAAAAAAAAAAAAAACAAGCAATGTTATTCACAATACTGAAAAAATAGAAGCCAGGATCGGTGGCACATATCTGTAGTCAGCTTCCTATCTACCAGGCCTGTCCTCAAGCACCTGGATACTGGGAGGAAGAAAAAAAATTGTTAAAAGCACCTTTCTCAATGCATTTTATATCCATCTGTTGAAACAACTGCCATCATAAACTGATTTTGTAAGAATAAGACATGTAGGCCGGGCACGGTGGCTCATGCTTGTAATCCCAGCACTTTGGGAGGCCGAGGCGGGCGGATCACGAGGTCAGGAGATCAAGACCATCCTGGCTAACACGGTGGAACCCCGTCTCTACTAAAAAATACAAAAAATTAGCCGGGTGTGGTGGCGGGCGCCTGTAGTCCCAGCTACTCAGGAGGCTGAGGCAGGAGAATGACGTAAACCGGAAGGCAGAGTGTGCAGTGAGCCAAGACTGAGCCACTACACTCCAGCCTGGGTGACAGAGTGAGACTCCGTCTCAAAAAAAAAAAGAAAAAAAAAGAATAAGACATGCAAATGGAATCATACAGTATGTGGCCTTTTGTGACTGCTTCTTTCACTTAGCATAATGTTTTCTTTTTTTGAGACTGAGTCTGGCTCTGTCGCCCAGGCTGGAGTGCAGTGGCCGGATCTCTGCTCACTGCAAGCTCCGCCTCCCGGGTTTACGCCATTCTCCTGCCTCAGCCTCCCGAGTAGCTGGGACCACAGGCGCCCGCTACCGCGCCCGGCTAGTTTTTTGTATTTTTAGTAGAGACGGGGTTTCACCATGTTAGCCAGGATAGTCTCGATCTCCTGACCTTGTGATCCACCCGCCTCGGCCTCCCAAAGTGCTGGGATTACAGGCTTGAGCCACCGCGCCCGGCCCTATTTTAGTTTTGAGATTTAAAAACATAACATGGATTGGGGATGATGGAAATGCTTGTTATCTAATTGTGGCGATGGCTTCAAAGTATACACAGATGTCAAAACTCATCAAATCGCACTCCTAATACGCAGCTTATGACACTTTAATTATACTTCAATAAAGTTGTGAAAAAAGCTCAGCACTTTGGGAGGCTGAGACGGGCGGATCACGAGGTCAGGAGATCGAGACCATCCTGGCTAACACGGTGAAACCCCATCTCTACTAAAAAATACAAAAAAACTAGCCGGGTGAGCTAGCAGGCACCTGTAGTCCCAGCTACTCGGGAGGCCAAGGCAGGAGAATGGTGTAAACCCGGGAGGCGGAGTTTGCAGTGAGCTGAGATCTGGCCACTGCACTCCAGCCTGGGCGACAGAGTAACACTCCGTCTTAAAAAAAAAAAAAAAAAAAAAAAGGCCAGGTAATTGCACTTTGGGAGGTCAAGGCAGGCGGATCACCTGAGGTTGGGAGTTTGCCACCAGCCTGACCAACATGGAGAAATCCCGTCTCTACTAAAAAAAACAAAATTAGCCAGACATGGCGGCGCATGTCTGTAATCCCAGCTACTCGGGAGGCTGAGGCAGGATAATTGCTTGAACTTGGGAGGCGGAGGCTGTGGTGAGCCGAGATCACGCCATTGCACTCCAGCCTAGACAACAAGAATGAAACTCAATCTCAAAAACAATAATAATAATAATAGTTGTAAAAAAAAATCTATTTTGTTTTTTAAATTACAAAAGATAGGTGGGTTGGTTGGTTTGTTTTTTGTTGAGACAGTCTCATGCCATCACCCAGGCTGGAATGCAGTGGTGTAATCTCCACTCACTGCGACCTCCGCCTGCTGGGTCCAAGCAATTCTCCTGCCTCAGCCTCTGGAGTCACCGTGCCCAGCTAATTTTTGTATTTTTAGTAGAGACGGGGTTTCACCATATTGGCCAGTCTGGTCTTAAACTCCTGACCTTAAGTGATCTGCCTGCCTGGCTTCCCAAAGTGCTGGGATTACAGGCGTGAGCCATAGATAGGCATTTTATTATGAAGAATTTAGAAAAGCATGATGATGAAGAAAATAAATGTCACCCACTGCTCAGAGACTGCTGTGGAGCCCTTGGTGAAGCCCCCTTCTCCTGCTGAACCCCTCAGAAGGCTCCTGGGATAGCGCTCAGGGCCCATCCAGCCTCCAGCTTCTGCAGTCAAGCTCCAGGGCCCACCTCTGCTCTGCAGGCCTCATGATGCAGGCTCAGCTAGTGTCCTTCCCACTGAGGGAACAGTAGGAATCAGCATGGGGCTCTACCTTCTTCACTGAGTCTTCTCCACTCAGACTCCTGGGTCCCCATAATCTCCCTGGCCAGTCCCTTCTCAGTCTCTCTGCCTCTACTTCCCCCTAGTCCAGTCCCTGTCCCTTCTCCACCCCGCCTCATGCAGGCAGGGGGAAGAGTCTCCAGCCCCGAGGCTACAAACAATAGCGATTCACTGGCAACACTCCACTTTCTCTCTGAGGTCTTCATTGCTCCTTGGTGCCACAGGGTCATCCTCTGTCTGCCTAACGCTGGCTCATGGATGGGCTATGGTGACCTGAAGCCCTATGCAGGCACCTCTGCTTGTCTGTTGTAGTCAGCATCCCAAAGTCATCCCTGTAGCTGGCCTCCCTCTGTTGGGAGAAAAGCTGAGCGTTGGGAGAGAAGCCGAGGCAGGGCTTGCATGTCTGCTAGACTTGCTGGCTCCTTGCTTCTAGCACTCCCATTATCTCAAGTAGCCATATGTTTCAAAGAAAATGCGAAACCATCACAGCTGTAGCTCATTCGCTTGATACACCGCTTCCTTTTAACCCCCACATCCTCACCACCTGCTGCTTTGTTTGATCACCAATAAACAATGTGGGCTCCCAGGGCTCCCCGCCTTCGCAGCCTCCAAACTAGCGTTGGCCCCCTGGTCCCACTTTCTCTCTTGTCTTTTCTCATTCCTTTGATTTCACCCGACTTTGTTGACCCCATGGCCTGGTGTTGGGTCCGATCACCCCAACATCCCTCATTCTCCACACCTACTCCATCTACAAGTCCCATGAGTTTTATTTCCAGAATGCTCCTGAAATCCAACCCCTTCTCCAGGCCACCTTGCTTCTGCCCTACTCTGGGTCACCAATGCCTTCCTCATGAACAATTGCCACAATCTCCAACCACTCCCCCTGCTTTCACCTCCCATGCCCAACCTTCCATGCAACAGACCCCAGCAAGTCACCCACTGCTTCCTGTGTGGTCGAATACAGCAGCCATGGTGGCTACTTCAACTCACTAACACGAAAGCAAACATTCAGTTCTTCAGCTGCCCCCAGCCACATTTCAGATGCTTAGTAATTGCACGGGGCAGCTCATGCCTGCCACATTGTGCAGCACAGATTACAGAACATGCCCATGGTGCTGGAAAGTTCTATCGGACAGTGCAGGTCTAGAACCTTTGAGCAGCTTTTCCTCACATTTAGAATAAAACCCAAACTTTGTACAGGTCTACAAGGCCCTGCCTCACCTCTGATTCCACTTCCTACTGCCCACACCAGCCTCATCTCCCAACCTGGCTGTTCCTCAAACACAACTTTGAAGCCTCCTTGTCCTTTGCCTATCTGGTCCTTGTCCTTAGGACCAGCTCAGGCATCACCTCCCCGGCAAGCATTTGCCAGGACTGTGCCTCTTCCCACAGGGCACATACACCTCTGCTATAGCCGGGCTGTGAATGCCTTATCATTTCCTCCCCCATACACTGGCATCGCTCTCGGTGACCTATCTGCCCTCCAGGCCATGCACACATCTGGTTCCTCATTCCACCAGACCTGGCTGAGCACTTACTCTGAGCTCACTATATGAGGGACATAGGGGAACAAGACAAACAGGTCTGTGACCTTGCAGAGTTTAGATCTAGTTGGAACAGACACTGAGTGGGGGATTACAGAGTGTTATATGTGTCTGAACCCCATGCCCATGCCCCACTACACTCCTCCCTAGGGAGGGATGGATGATAAGAAAACTCTGCAGGAAAGGGCCAGAGGCCCAGGATAGGGGTGCTTTCAGGGAAGTCCTGAGGAGAGAGCAGTGTCCTTGGGGCCAGAAGAGGCTGTCCCACAAGGGAGAGAGCCACTATCTGGACGTGTCCTTGTGCCTAACAAAAAGCCATTTGCTATGCCAAGAGAACAGAGCATGCAAACTCAAACTAAACAGCTTCAGAGTTTATTTAGAGACAGGGTCTTGCTCTGTTACCTAGGCTGGAGTGCAGCGGCGTGATCCTAGCTCACTGAAGCCTCAAATTCCCAGGCTCAGTGCACTCCTCCCACCCCAGCCTCCTGAGCAGGTAGGACTACAGGCACGAGCTACCATGCCAGGCTAATTTTTAAATTTTTTGTAGAGACGGAATTTCACTATGTTGCCCAGGCTGGTCTTGAAGTCCTGGGCTCAAGCGATCCTCCTGCCTCCGCCTCCCAAAGCAACAGGTATTGAGCCACTGTGCCTGGCCTTTATCACACCCTTTTTAAAGAAAAGGCCACTAGGGCTGGGTGCAGTGGCTCACACCTATAATCCTAGCACTATAGGAGGCCAAGGCGGGTAGATCATGAGGTCAGGAGTTCAAGACCAGCCTGGCCAACATAGTGAAACCTCGTTTCTACTAAAAATACAAAAGATTAGCTGGGCGTGATGGCAGGCGCCTGTAATTCCACCTACTTGGGAGGCTGAGGCAGGAGAATCGCTTGAACCCGGGAGGCGGAGGTTGTGGTGAGCAGAGATCGCGCCACTGTACTCCGGCCTAGGCGACAGTGTGAGACTCCGTCTCGAAAAAAAAAAAAAAGAAAAAAAGGCCACGGAGGATGAGAGCACTGCTTAGTATGGCACTACTGGGATTCCAGCCCCTTTATTCCCCACTACCCCAAAGGCAGGGCATCATTTGCATCTCAGTTTCTTCACCTGCAAAATGGGCTATTTTGCAGCCTGAAGGGGAAGGGGATGAAAAGGTCCGCTGGGTCCAAGGGACCAGGATGGCAGGAGGTTAGCAAGGCCTGCAGAGGGCAGCAGTGAGCTGCGCACCGCCCACTGGGCCTGGAAACTGGGTCCCAGGGGTTTTCCAGCAGCAGGAATGTTCTCCAGGGGTACCAATATTAACAGGCAATCACGAAACGACCCCTACACACCATTTATCAGGGTGTGTTTTATGTTTGCCCCATCTAGACATTTTACACAGGGTGCTCTCAACATTTTGCACCGTGGCCCACAGGGCTGGGTGGAAGACAGGACAGCCCAGAGCAGGCAGTGAAACAAAATCTTTGATGGTTCTCTAGGGAAGCCGGGAGATCTGAGACAGGGCAGAGAGAGCAGGGAGTCTGATAAGCACAAAATTAAAATACCCAAACCAGCCTGTCGGGTTAGGGGAAAAGGAAGCAGGATTGGGCACATGAAGAACGGATGACAAAACTGAGGCTCAGAGAAACACTGATGAGATCACACAGCCAGGAGTTGGCAGGGAGACCTGAACGCAAGCAGGGCTGGCCTGGCTACTAGTCTGGGCTCAGTCCCTTAGATTGGACTTCAAAGCATCTGCTCCAGATGACACTGGCATTGGGAGGAGGGCATGAAAATCCCTCACATCCACACAGGGACAACAGCACTTGGAGGTGGATGTTCTTCTCACTTCAAGGAAACCGAGGCAGAGAGGGAGAGGTGGTCAAGACTCAAGCCCAGTCATTCATTTGCCATATCCTGTTTCCTTTTCCCCTAACCCAGTGGGCTGGTTTGGGTATTTTCATTTTGTGCCCATCAGATTCCCTGCACAGTGCTCTCTGCTGTGTCTCAGATCTCTGTGTCCCTAGAGAACCAGCAAAGATTTTGTTTCACTCCCTGCTCTGGGCTGTTCTGTCTTCCACCCAGCCCTGTGGGCCTCGGTGCAGGCTGGCCCCCTTAGAGGGAGGCTAATCAGGGAAGTTCTGAGTCAGGTCGTCTTGGAAAAACTACACTGGCCTCTGGAGCTCAGGTGAGGCCAGGGGACAAACATGGCTTAGCACATGGGAAGGCAGGTGTGGGTACTGAGTGACCTGAGGGAGAAATCCCTATTTATCATACATCATGTGGTCCTGCTGTGAAAAACCCGTGTGGCAGTCACCCACAGCAGATCCACAACGTGAGACGCACGCTGAAACAGGGGTGCTTGCATTGGCGACCCAGCCTGGTCCTCTCTGCCTCGCTGAGTGACCTGCCTGGTCCTGGCCTCTCTGTGAGTTGTGCCCAGCCCTGAGGCTGGTGAAAGGCCGGGTTGTAAGGTGTGAGGAACTCACCTGAGTCTCCATGGAAGGTGCCCTCCCCATCGTTGGGCCAGATCTGCCCGGTCTTGCGGACGCCCACGATGGTGGCCTCGGACACGACAACCGGGCAGTGCCGGTGACGCTTATGGCACTGCGACGTGGTAAGGGGCAGAGGGGGGAGGTTGCTTCTGTCGGAGGACTGCTGCGAGTTCTGCGAAGGAGAGCAGCTCTTGTCCCGGAACATGAGGTAGGTGGTGGGGCCTGGGGACACGCGGCTGTACTGGCCAGAGGAGAAGTCCTCCTGGCCGGAGGGGAGCCAAGTGTTCCTGTTTCAGGACTGCAAAACTGGCCCGGACCTCTGTGTTGGAAAGGTCTTTCTGGACCAGGGAGTCCGGTGTCCTTTTTATGGGGGACCCCTGGGCTGCGAGTTGAACAGTCCAATTCGCCGTTGTTAGGGCCTCAGTTTCCCAAAAGGCACAGGGACGGGGGGAGGGTGGCGGCTCGATGGGGGAGCCGCCTCCGGGGGACCCCGCCCTGTGCCCACGGCGCGGCCCCTTTAAGAGGCCCGCCTGGCTCAGTCAGCCGCGCCGCGGCCACCGCCCCCCGGCCCTCCCCTTCCTGCGGCGCAGAGTGCGGGCCGGGCGGGAGTGCGGCGAGAGGGGGCTGGCCGAGCGTAGCGCCCACTGAGGCGGCAGCAGCTGAGGCGGCGGAGCTGTGCGGCGGTGCGGGAGCGAGAGGCCAGGAGCGCGCGGGCCGCGACCGGGGTCTGGCGGCGGCCTGGCGGAGCAGAGGGCAGCGCGCGCGCCTCGCCGTGCGGAGGAGCCCCGCACACAATAGCGGCGCGCGCAGCCCGCGCCCTTCCCCCAGCGCGCCCCGCCCCGCGTGCCCAGCGCCCCGCGCCGCCTAGCGCCCCGCGCCGCCTCACCTGCCATCAGGGAGTGGGCGGGCATTGTTCGCCGCCGCCGCTGCGCGGGGCCATGGGGGCCGCCGGGCGCCCGGGGCCGGGCCTGGCGAGGCCGCCGCGCCGCCGCTGAGACGGGCGCCGCGCGCAGCCCGGCGGCGCAGGTGAGGCCGGCCGCGCCATGGTGGACCCGGTGGGCTTCGCGGAGGCGTGGAAGGCGCAGTTCCCGGACTCGGAGCCGCCGCGCATGGAACTGCGTTCAGTGGGCGACATCGAGCAGGAGCTGGAGCGCTGCAAGGCCTCTATCCGGCGCCTGGAGCAGGAGGTGAACCAGGAGCGCTTCCGCATGATATACCTGCAGACGCTGCTGGCCAAGGAAAAGAAGAGCTATGACCGGCAGCGATGGGGCTTCCGGCGCGCGGCACAGGGCCCCGACGGCGCCTCCGAGCCCCGAGCGCCCGCGCCGCGCCCGCAGCCCGCGCTCGCCGACGGAGCCGACCCGCCGCCCGCCGAGGAACCCGAGGCCCGGCCGGACGGAGAGGGTTCCCCGGGTAAGCCCAAACCCGGGGCCGCCCGCAGGCCCGGGGCCGCCGCGTCGGGGGAACGGGATGACCGGGGGCCCCCCGCCAGCGTGGCGGCGCTAAGGTCCAACTTCGAGCGGATCCGCAAGGGCCATGGCCAGTCCGGGGCGGACGCCGAGAAGCCCTTCTACGTGAACGTCGAGTTTCACCACGAGCGCGGCTTGGTGAAGGTCAACGACAAAGAGGTGTCGGACCGCATCAGCTCTCTGGGCAGCCAGGCCATGCAGATGGAGCGCAAAAAGTCCCAGCACAGCGCGGGCTCGAGCGTGGGGGATGCCTCCAGGCCCCCTTACCGGGGACGCTGCTCGGAGAGCAGCTGCGGCGTTGATGGCGACTACGAGGACGCCGAGTTGAACCCCCGCTTCCTGAAGGACAACCTGATCAACGCCAATGGAGGTAGCAGGCCACCTTGGCCGCCCCTGGAGTACCAGCCCTACCAGAGCATCTATGTCGGGGGCATGATGGAAGGAGAGGGCAAGGGCCCGCTCCTGCGCAGCCAGAGCACCTCTGAGCAGGAGAAGCGCCTCACCTGGCCCCGCAGGTCCTATTCCCCTCGGAGCTTTGAGGATTGCGGAGGCGGCTATACCCCGGACTGCAGCTCCAACGAGAACCTCACCTCCAGCGAGGAGGACTTCTCCTCCGGCCAGTCCAGCCGAGTGTCCCCAAGCCCCACCACCTACCGCATGTTCCGGGACAAGAGCCGCTCTCCCTCGCAGAACTCGCAACAGTCCTTCGAGAGCAGCAGTCCCCCCACGCCGCAGTGCCATAAGCGGCACCGGCATTGCCCAGTTGTCGTGTCCGAGGCCACCATCGTGGGCGTCCGCAAGACCGGGCAGATCTGGCCCAACGATGGGGAGGGCACCTTCCATGGAGACGCAGGTGAGTTCCTCACGCCACGTGCGTGGGCACAGCTGCACCGGGGAGGAAAACTAGAGACGAGTAGGGGATACAAAACAAGTTGGGAGGGAGGAGTGGATAGGTAACTTTTGAGTGATTATCGGGTGCACTTGTGGTTCACGCGTATCCTGCACCCGAACAAACTCCATTCCCTCCTCCTTCCTGAACGCAGATTGTTAGTGTTTGGAATGGGATTGGGTTGAGGATGGTCTTGTGAGGAATGGGAGGTGGTTTGTTCCTTTCATTCTAGAGCAATGTGTTTGTGAAGTACAGCTTGTGAGTTGGAGGAAGATGCTTCAGGTGGTAACCTCCTTGCCCTGTACTCTCTCCACGCCGGGCAGTGAGGATGGCATAAAAGCCGGAGTCATCTGTAGCGCCCGGATCGGATGCTGTTAGCAGGGACGGATTTATGTCTTGGACACTCTCCGCCACCCCAGTGATCCTGTTCTGGAGGGGTTATATGACAACATTTGTGAAACCTGAGATATGCTAGCTGCTCCCAGGCCATAGAAGTGTCAGGTTTGCTTGCTAGCCAGCAGCCCTGAACGGGCAGGTCACAGCAGGTGAGAATAGGAATTAGAAGGAAGTGAGGCGACAGACAGTTGTGACTCAGTGGGCCACCGAAAATCAACTACATGGGGATTTTATCTGGGGCTGAAGCAGAGCCACACCCGTTCTAATCTGCCTGGCTTTGATGGGAGGCTGCACCCATCATTCACCACCAGGCTCCTCTATGGTGCTAACCCAGCCCCATTTGCTGAGCCTCCAGTGTGCTCCTGCTGTTTCATCTTGCCAAGGATAAGCACCCATCGGGGCTCCCAATCTGTGGTCAGACTCTAGCGCTAAGATTAAAACTATGGGATTGTACACGTTACTTCTGTGCTAGATGAAAATACCATCAGGCGTTCTGGGTGATGGGACTGTGTTTTGAGATCCAGGCACTGTTTGCCGTTGGGGTAAGGAAAGGGTGGGCTGGGGTGTGTGTGAGGCTGTCGGGAATCTCTTGGAGTCCTGGTCCCTGTTAAGCTGATCTGGTTTTCTGCTTCATTGATTTTTCTTTTTCTGCTGATGGAGGAGTTGGATGTGCTTGGTTTGTCGGAATCCTCTTGAAACAAGTGAGGCTATTTTTGGCTCTTAGAGCTGCAGCCTTTTTTGTGATGGGCACTCTGTCCTGTTTGTGTTAGGTACTTCAGTTGCTGATCTTCCATTTGCAGCCGGGGTTTCCTATGGAGTCGGGCTCCTCGACTCTGACCTGCAGTGTGGCCCGGCTGCATTCCCTAAGTCCCTATGTGGGGGCGGGGGTGGAAGGCTGTACTATTCAGAAGCCTGCTTTGCAGGCACCTCAGCTCGTTCCGGGTCTGGAGGATTGCCTTGTGGTTACTGGGCACCAGCCGTGTCTGGCCAGCTGTTGGTCAGGCGAGCCAACTTGAACTGGCTCTCAGTGCTGTGGTGCAGGAGAATTATTAATAAAGAAAATGAGAGGTTTTTAGGGAGATGTTCAAATTGAAATGATAATCTTTGCTGGTGAAGAATTGTGGGTTTCCAGAACCTTGGGCCCAGCCTTTCCTACAGCTCCTGTAGACTTGGCCATGTTGCCCACCACATCACTAGACCCTGAATGCAAGTCAGTAAATGAAAATAGGAATGATTATAGAAGGATGGAAAGCCCAGTGCCTTGAGTCACACAGGGCAGGTCCTCAGGAAATGGCTGAGGAGTTAATTTTACCACTTGGGCCCACTTTTAGCACTTTCTGGATTCTTCTCTGAATGTCCTGAAGGTCCCACAGTCTCTTTCCCATTAGGTTTTATTTTTTTCCCCGTAAATGTTTTTTGTTTGTTTGTTTGTTAAGAGATAGGGTCTGGCTCTGCCATCCAGGCTGGAATGCAGTAGTATGATCATAGCTCACTGCAACCTCAAAACTCTCGGACTGAGGTGATCCTTCCACCTCAGCCTTTTCAGTAGCTGGGACTGCAGGCTCAAACCACTCTACTGGGCTAATTATCATTTTTTTTTGTTTTGTAAAGACAGGGTCTTGCTGTGTTGCCCAGGCTGGTCTCAAACTCCTGGGCTCAAGCATTCCTCCAGCTTCAGCCTCCTGAGTAGCTGGGGTTGCAGGGATGAGCCACCTCACCAGGCCTCTTAGACGTTTTTAGTGACTAAGGTCACTTAAACATCTTTTAAAAGAGATTATTTTCCCTCAGACAGTTTTTCTTTTTTAAGACTTAATTTTTTGGCCGGGCGCGATGGCTCACGCCTGTAATCCCAGCACTTTGGGAGGCCGAGGCGGGCGAATCACAAGGTCAGGAGATCGAGACCAGGTGAAACCCCGCCTCTACTAAAAATACAAAAAATTAGCCGGGCGCGGTGGCGGGCGCCTATAGTCCCAGCTACTTGGGAGGCTGAGGCAGGAGAATGGCAGGAACCCGAGAGGTGGAGCTTGCAGTGAGCCGAGATCGTGCCACTGCACTCCAGCCAGGGGGAGAGAGCGAGACTCCGTCTCAAAAAAAAAAAAAAAAAAAAAAAAGACTTAATTTTTTTAGAGCACTATTAGGTTCACAGCAAAATGGATAGGGAAGTACACAATTTCCCATACACTCCGTACGCCCACACCCCCACAACCTGCCCAGTTAACATCCACCCGAGGGGCACGTTTGTTACAGTCCATGAACCTACCTGCATTGATGCCTCATTATTACCCAAAGTCCAGAGTTTACATTTGGGTTCACTTTTGGTGTTGTACAGTCTACGAGTTTGGATCCTGTTAGGTTTTACAACTCCGGCTTGTTTTAGCCCTGGGCACCTTGACACTCTTTGCCCGGCAGTTTGCTCTGACGTGCATCCATGTGTGGCTGGCGTGGAAAGAGGAATCCTCACTGGCTCAGCCATCTGTCTCTGCCTAACTGTTTACTGATGTTCTTTAGAGGGCTGTGGAGCCTGCTGGTCTGAAAAGGAACAATGAGGAAAATCACTCATGGGGTGGGTGGGGGGAGGAAGTTGCCCTAATGCTGCGCGGTGGTCCGGATCTAATAACTTCAGAATCAGTCTGTTTGGATGAATGGACCGTCCCATTTCCAAGTTGAGGGGCCCTCACGGGAGGGGGCCGAAGCCACCTGTGGGCACGGTGACAAAGTGCTTCCTATAGGGCCCCTCATGGGCTCATCTGTCCCCCTGGGGTGGGGCTGCCCATTTACAGGTAAAGACACAACTGGGAAGCGGCAGGGCTGGGATTCTGGGTCTCTGTGTGAATGCAGAGCTGTTCCATCTGGAACCTGGGGGCCCTGCGGTGTTCTTCCCACTACTCCACACTGCTACCTGCAAAGCACCACTGGGGAGGTTCAGGGGGTCCTTCCAGTCTTTGCACCCTGGGCCCGCCTGTGGGGGTAATGATAGATGGCTGTGAGCCCTGCTGTAAAACTGTGCAGAACCCACAGAAGGAGCGTGTGGTTCTTGCCATCTGGGAACTTACAAGTTACTGGAAGAGAGAGAGAGAGACACACACACACACACACACACACACACACGTGTATGTGTTGAAGGGAAGTGAGATCCGAGAAGCTTCCAGAAGTGGCAGGACTGAAGAGGACTTGATCAGTCAGCGGAAGTTGGAGAGCAGAGAGTAGCCGTTTGCCCTAAGGAAAAATGGCAGCAAAGGCTTGGGGTCACCCACATCTGCCCTGTGATTCTAGACTGTGTGCTTTTCTTTAAATGGTAAAATATACATAAAATTTACCATTTTTGTAATTTTTAAAAGTTTGGTAAAATAACCATAACAAAAGTTCCTATCTTAACCCTTTTAAATTGTTTTTTTTTTGGGGTAAAGCCAGTCAAGTGAGGAAGTGGAACATTTTAACCATTTTTATCCATACAGTTTTGTGGTGTTGACTACATTCATGTTGTTGTATGACCATCACCAACATCCATCTCGAACTTTTTCATCTTCCCAACTGAAACTCTGTACCCATTAAATAATAACTCCTCATTTCCCCGCCCCAACCCCTGGCACCACCATTCTCCATTCTATGTCTCTGAATTCAACTATGATAGATATGTAAGTCCAGTCCTGCAATATTTGTCTTTTTGTGATTGGCTTATTTCACTGAATGTAATGTTATCAAGGTTCATCCATGTGGTGGCAGAAATTGTGTGGTTTTTTTTTTGTTTTTGTTTTTGTTTTTCAAATGGAGTCTCGTTCTGTTGCCTAGGCTGGAGTGCAGTGGCGTGATCGCTGCTCACTGCAGCCTCTGCCTCCCAGGTTCAAGTGATTCTCCTGCCTCAGCCCCCCGAGTAGCTGGGGTTAACAGGTGTACACCACCACACCCTGCTGATTTTTGTGTTTTCAGTAGAGACAGGGTTTTGCCATATTGGCCAGACTGGTCTGGAACTCCTGACCTTAAGTGATCCACCCGCCTTGGCCTCCCAAAGTGCTGGGATTACAGGTGTGAGCCACTGCGCCCGGCCTTTTTTTTTTCTCTTTGTCGGGAAAGGGTTTTGCTCTGTTACCCAGGCTGGATTATAGTGACTCAGTCACCACTCATTGCAGCCTTGACCTGCCAGGCTCAAGCAATCCTCCCACCTCAGCCTTCCAAATAACTGGGACCACAGGTGTGCACCACCTTGCCTGGCTAATTTATTTTTTATTTTTTTTTTCTGTAGAGATGGGGTCTCACGATGTTGCCCAGGCTGGTCTCAAACTCGTGGGCTCAAGCGATCCTCCTGCCTCAGCCTATGAAAGTGCTGGGATTACAGGCGTGAGCCACCACTCTGGGCCAACTGTGTGCTTTTTGAAGGCAGGAATCACTGGTTCATTTCTGGGTCTCCCAGGGAACCTGGTTCTGAGCTTTACGCATAGCACATACTGGAAGCGCCCTTCCTCCTTTCATAGCCCATGGGGCTGGGGGATTTTACTGATCATTGGGAACTGACTGATCAATTACTCTGTCTTTTTCTCATTTCATCCCTGTACTTTACTTTCAGAGGATTTTTTTTTTTTTAAAGTGGCTTAAAATAACAACTTTTTTTTTTCCCCCCACAGTTCTCTAGTTGGCTAGGCAGTTTTCCTGATGTGGGCCGACTGGGCTGAAATAGGATGGTCTAGTTAGCCTCACCCACACATTCTGTGATTGCAGGCTGATTGGCATTGGGGAGGAGGGGCTCTCTTATTTGTCTTGCAGTTGGCTCAATATCAGTTGGGACACCAGACATTTCTCCTTCTCTTTCTCAATCTTTTTTTTTTTTTTGTAGAGATTGGATCTCCCTATGTTGCCCAGGCTGGCCTCGAACTCTTGAGCTTAAGCGATCTACCCACCTCAGCCTCCCAAAAGTGCTGGAATTACAGGCGTGAGGCGCTACACCCAGCCTCCTCCTTTTACTTTTCTTTTTTTCCCTGTTAATACATAATAATTGTACCTATTCAGAGACTGTGATATTTTGATACATATCTACAATGCATAATAATCAAATCAAGGAGATTAGCATATTCATCACCTCAAACACATTCATTATTTGTTTGTGTTGGGAGGTCTGAGGAATTCTTGATCCAAACACCCAGCCCAGTGTGCCTGTCAACCTTCTTCCAGGTGTCGGTCTTGAGACAGGACAGATCTTGTATTTCTTCATGGACTTCATGTGAGTGGCCACCCTGTGTTTTCACATTTTTATTAAGCAGCTTAATTTGCCCTTTGGATTCCAGCGATGTGTTGGCGCCAGAGTGACCACTGCATTGTTTTTCCCTTGGGTGATGGACTGGACTGCCAGCCAGTTTGAGTAACTGTGGGGCAGAGAAAGGTCACCCAGGCCTGGAGTTGGCTCCATCGTCATCTCTTAAGGCCAGAGCCTCGTGGCCACCTCTCAGTTGAGTACAGGCTCCTCTCCATGGGTGGAGACAGAGTGGGCAGATCTGGGTGGAGTCTGAGGCTGCTAAAGGCATCAACAGCACAGAAGCAGAGTCTAGATCAAATTTTACAAGCGTTCTCTGGTTCAGGAAGGCTGACTTGTTTTGGGAACAGAATGGAGCATTCTGAAACATTTCACTGAAGAAGGTGCTGGGAGTGCTGTTGATTTGACTGAGTTCAGGGGAGTGTGCCTTTTGCTTAGTTTGTTGCTTCTAGCTTTATAGCCCCCTCCCTTCCTTGGTTGGGAGTCCTATGGCCAGGAGGGCTTGTGTTTGTGACTGCTGCCCTCACCAGGACAGAGAGCCCAGGTGAGCTACGTGCTTTAGCTTTAGCACACTTGAGAGAGGACACAGCAGTGCCTGAGGCCCAGGCTGCAGCTCACCCCTGTGATTTGAGAGGGTCCCCTGTTTAGAGTGAATGAATGGGCATCTTGGAAGCTTTCTCAGGTTACCAAAGAGGAAGTCTGAGTTTTGGCAGAGGCTGCTGCTTTTTGGATCAAGACTCGGGGTGTTGGGGAATTAAATTAACTATGAACCCCAGGGAATATCTTGACCCTGGCTAGATAGAATACAACTGTTGTGGCTCAAACAGGGTGTTTTTTTCCCCCTTTGAAAGTGTAGTTATTTTAATTAAAATACAGTATCCATGTAACATGTTAGAGGTTCATTACTGTTTTTATTATTATAAAATTTTAATATATTTTTTGTTTTTCCAAGACAGAGTCTTGCTCTGTTACCCAGGCTGGAGTGCAGTGGCACAATCTCAGCTCACTGCAGCCTCCGCCTCCCAGGTTCAAGTGATTCTCCTGCCACAGCCTCCTGAGTAGCTGGGATTACAGGTGCGTGCCACCACGGCTGGCTGATTTTTGTATTTTTAGTAGAGACGGGGTTTCACCATGTTGGCCAGGCTGGTCTCGAACTCCTGACCTCAGGTGATCCGCCCCGCCTCAACCTCCCAAAGTGTTGGGATTACAGGCCTGAACCACTGCACCTGGCTAAAATTTATAGTATAAAATGCACCATTTTCTCCATTTTTAAGTGTACAGTTCAGTGGCATTAAGTACATCACATTGTTTTGCAACCATCACCACTTGTCAATTTCTAAAACTTTTTCATCTTCCCAAACTGAAACTTTATAATCCATCAGACTTTTAACTCCCCTTTCCCCTTCATCCCTAGCTCCTGGAAGCCACCGTTTCTACTCTGTCTCCATGATTTTGCCTCTCCTACATTCCTCATATAACTGTGCATGGCTGATTTCATTCAAGCAGGGCTTTGAAGTTCCCCAGGGCAGCACTCTCAGTCTTTCTTTTTCTTTCTTGGAGTTTCGCTCTTTTTTTGCCCAGGCTGGAGTGCAATGGTGTGATCTCGGCTCATTGCAACCTCCGCCTCCCAGGTTCAAGTGATTCTCCTGCCTCAGCCACCCAAGTAGGTGGGATTACAGGTGTGAGCCACCACACCTGGCTAATTTTTTGTATTTTTAGTAGAGATGGGGTTTCACCATATTGACCAGGATGGTCTGGATCGCTTGACCTCATGATCCGCCTGCCTCGGCCTCCCAGAGTGCTGGGATTACAGGCGTGAACCACCGCGCCTGGCCTAGCACTCTCAGTCTTAAGACTGAGTTAACTCCCAGCTCTGATGCTTCACAGGGGTGTTCTCTTCCGGAAAACACCCGTTAGCAATGGCGATCTTCCCTGAGCCTTCACGCCCTTAGCTTTGAAGTGGCCCAGAATATTAGTTTGCCAAGGCTGTCCCAATAACAAGATACCAAGACTGGTGGCTTAAATAACAGAAATTTCTTTTCTCACACTTCTGGACGCCAGAAGTTCAAGATGAAGATGCCAGCAGGGCTGGTTCCCTGGAGGGCTCTCTTTGGCTTGCAGGTGCCATCATCTTGCTGCCTCTGCACATGGTCTTTTCTCTGTGCATGAACACCACTGGCATCTCTCTGTGTCCAAATTTCCCTTCTTTTTTTTTTTTTTTTTTTTTTTGAGACGGAGTTTCACTCTTGTCACCCAGGCTGCAGTGCAATGGCACGGTCTCGGCTCACTGCAACCTCCACCTCCCAGGTTCAAGCAATTCTCCTACCTTGGCCTCCTAAGTAGCTGGGATTACAGGTGCCTGCCACCACACCTGGGTAATTTTTGTATTTTTAGTAGAGACAGGGTTTCGCCATGTTAGCCAGCCTGGTCTCGAACTTCTGACCTCAGGTGATCGGCCCTCCTCGGCCTCCAAAAGTGCTGGAATTACAGGCGTGAGCCACTGCACCTGGCCGAAATTTCCCTTCTTAAAAGGACACCAGTCAGACTGGATTAAGGTGGGCAGTAAAGACCCCCACTTTAACTTAGTTATTGAAAGGCCCTATTTCCAAATATAGTCACATTCCCAGGTACTGGGAGTTAAAACATCAACATATGGTGGGTGAGGCATGGCTTAGCTTGTAACACTTGGTTAGTCCGTTACTGGGCAGCAGAGAAAAGGGCTGCCAGGCAGAGGGAGATGGTGCTTGTGTCGGCTCCCTCAGACCTGTTAGGAGGAATGTGAGTCAAGTGTCATGTGGTTTTAGGCAACCTAGCAGGGCCGAGAGGACACTGAGCCAGGCATCAGGAGAACTGCATGCTAAAGCTTCATGTGCTGCCCTCTCTCTCCACATCCAAAAGTAGGGGTGGGAATAGATTATTGCTAAGGTTCTTTCCTTAGCTTCTTTAATTTTTTTCTTTAAATTTAAAATTTATTACTTTTTTTTAATAGATAAAGGGTCTTGCTCTGTTGCCCAGGCTGGAGTGTAGTGGCACAATCATAGCTCACTGTAGCCTCAAACTCTCGGGCTCAAGCGATCCTCTCTCCTCAGCCTCCTGAGTACCTGGGACTATGGGCTCATGCCAACATGCCTGGCTAAGTTTTAATTTTTGTTGAGACAGGGTCTTTGTTGCTTTGTTGCCCAGGCTGGTCTCGAACTCCTGGCCTGAAACGATCCTTCCTGCCTCGGCCTCCCAAAGTGCTGAGAATAATT
Organism: Theropithecus gelada; assembly: GCF_003255815.1. Classification (NCBI taxonomy): domain Eukaryota; kingdom Metazoa; phylum Chordata; class Mammalia; order Primates; family Cercopithecidae; genus Theropithecus; species Theropithecus gelada. The sequence continues at coordinate 28,181,921 of NC_037678.1, read as the reverse complement.
ACAGATGTGAGTTATTGCACCCAGCCTGAATTTATTAACACAACTTTTTCCATCTCTTTTCTCTTTATCTTGGTTTATGTCTCCTCCCCCCGCCTTTTTTTTTTTTTTTTTTTTTTGAGACGGAGTCTTGCTCTGTCACCCAGGCTGGAGTGCAGTGACACAATCTCAGCTCACTGCAAACTCCACCTCCCGGGTTCACCCCATTCTTCTGCCTCAGCCTCCTGAGTAGCTGGGACTACAGGCGCCCGCCACCACGCCCGGCTAATTTTTTTGTATCTTTAGTAGAGACAGGGTTTCACCGTGTTAGCCAGGATGGTCTTGATCTCCTGACCTCGTGATCCGCCCGCCTCGGCCTCCCAAAGTGCTGGGATTACAGGCATGAGCCTATCTCCCTTTCTTAAACCAAGGCAACCACCTCTCCCTATCCAATCTCTCAAAGGTATTTATTGAGCATCTTCTATGTGCCCGGCACTATCTTCATGGAAATCCTTTCTTGGCTTTATTCATTGATTTACGGAAAGGCTTATCTTCAAGGGCCTTGTCTTTAAAACAATAACAACAAACAAACAAAACCTTTCTAAAGTCAAAGCATTTTCCCCGTGTATCTTTCTTTAACGGTATATTTGCAGCTGTTTCCTGTTAATCCTTTGTCTGTCTGGCTTCCTTCTTTAGGGTGATAGGATCCTTAAGACAAGCACAGAGTATGCCCTGCTGTGGTGTCCTGCGGGATGGGCCACCCTCTGACCCTTTAACGGTGTTTGATGTGACGATGCACCTGAGCCCACGGAGGTCTGTGCCTCGAGCCCCGTGGGCGTTTGCAGATTGAAGATGGAATGATACGCGCCATCTCTGAGATTTTTATTTGCTCAGACCTTCCCTTGTTCTGGCCCAACCCCACTTTATCACGTCTAATAAGTGGTGGTGGGTTTCAGGGGCATAGTGACACAGGTGGCCCGGCAATGAAACTTGTTGGCTTTGGAGATTATCCTGCTGGTTCTGTTTCCTTCTTTGTTGATGATTGGCCCTCCCTGGCTCACCCTTAGAGAGCTTCCCGAATCCTCAGACTGGGGCCTGCTAATTAGCAGTCTTGGATCCTAGCTCTCACTGCCACGACCTTGCAAAATGCCTGTAGATCTGGATGGTGGCTGGTGCCCCTGGGCAGAGCAATCAGCACATTCACAGACCCACCTTCCTGGGGCTGGGATGGGAAGACCAGACACCCTACTGATGTAGTAAATATGACTTTCATGGAGGCTGCTTCATGGGCCCTGGAAAGATTGTTGTAAAGTGGCTGGAGCAGGATTATTGTAATTATACTCCCTCCACTGATTGAGTCGGAGGGGGTGTGAGACAAACACTCTGGCCTGGAGTAACCTGCCCAAGGTCAAGTGGTTGGTGGAGGGGCTGGCGCTGCCTCTCTCCTCAGACTGAGTGGTTGTGTTAATCACAGGAGAGCAGACACAGAACGACTCTGCCGAGGTGGAGGAGACCTGGATCAGTTGCTCAGCAAACCGGTTTTGGGCACCTGCTGTGCCGGGCACAGATGGCACTCAGTATGGTCAGGCAGGCCTTCCAGCAGGTGAGCTTTGGTCTGGTGGGAAGACAGCCTCATTAACCTAAGTGCCATGATAGAAATCATCTGGCCCAGCCTTTAGTCTGGGTCTTGAAGGCGTCAGCCGTCTAGGAACATGTTTCCCCCCTCTTATTTTGCAAATCTCCAAGATAGCGATTTCCCGGCTCTTGATAGCTCCTTCTGGGACGCTTTGGTAAGGCTTCTCTAGCAAGTTGTGTGGCAGGGGGCCCCAGAAGACAGAACTTTTGGAAGGGCACTGCCCATCCATCTGCTTTTCCCACCAACAGTCAAGGGCTGTGAACGCTGACCTGCTGCTGACAGTGGTCTGTTGTGCAGGTTCTGGGAGGGGCAGAGGGACGAGATCTGGCTGGGAAAATGTAGCGGAGATACACAGAGGTAGCCGGCTGTGTGTGCACAGGGCCAGGTGCAGGGCCCAGAGAGCCAGGTGAGTGACCAGGGAGCACTGGGAAGGAACCATCTCCAGGGAAGGAACCATCTCCAGGCAAGGCCAGGACACAACCAAGGGGACCCCAGAAGAAGAGAGGGGGGCCTTGTGCAGCAGCCACAGAGAGAGAGAGAGAGAGAGAGAGAGAGAGCCAGAAATTGAGCAGCCCGAGGAGATCCTCGACTCAAGTGCCACTGTTGGCTCAAGAAGAGCTTTTGAAGATTCACTTCACTTTAAAGGCCTGACATGCTTCCATGTTTAAAGTGCTACTGGGGTCAGTTTGTATGCTTGTAGAGTAGGGAGAGATTTTCTGCACGTGACAAGGTATTGATGAGCATTCGAAGCAGCCTACAGGCAACATATGTTGACTTAGTGCAGGGAAAGAATGCAGGCTTTGAAGGGAAAAGATCTGAACTTGCCCAGAGCCCTGGCACTTGCCACTGTGTGGCCTCACACAGCGACTTAATTCTCCCTTGGCTTCTGTCAGCTGGAGAGGACGACCCTTCCCCTTGGGGGCTTCATGGGAGTAGCGGGCGCAGACCATCTGGCCTCCTGTCTGGTCTCATAGAGTCTCCTGTTCATGCATCTAATGTCAGTAGATTCAACACCACTTAGCAAAAAAATTTTAAGGAGAAATGCATAATTTAGTATGGACATTTCACTCACTCGGCTCAGCCACTGCATAACCAGTATGAGCTCCGGGGGGACCCAGGGGTGTGCCAGGGCCCTCATTCTCCTCCCATAATCCCCCTGGGCCGAGTGGAGTTCTTACATTTTAAAGGTTATGTGATGGACTGCATGTTTGTATCCTCCTGCAAATTCCCCCTTTGTTTTTTGCTTGTTTGTTTTTGAGACAGTGTTGTCTGTTGCCCAGGCTGGAGTGCAGTGGTGAGATCTTGGCTCACTACAACCTTCCACCTCCCAGGTTCAAGCAATTCTCGTGCCTCAGCCTCCCGAGTAGGTGGGACTACAGGCACACACCATCACAACTGGCTAATTTTTTTGTACTTTTAGTAGAGACAGGGTTTCACAATGTTGGCCAGGCTGGCCTCAAACTTCTGACTTCAGGTGATCTGCCTGCCTCGGCTTCCCAAAGTACTGGGATTACAGGTGTGAGCCACCATGCCCAGCCTCCTATTTTTAAACCTTAACCCCAGAGGTGACAGTATAATTAGGAGGTAGGCTCTTCAGAAGGTGATTAGGTCATGAGGGTGGAGCCCGTGTGAATGCGATTAATGCCCTTATTAAAAGAGACCCCAGAGGGACTCTTACTTAACACCATCTCACATATGAGGACACAGTGAGAAAATACCGTCTATGAAGCAGGAAGCGGGCACTCAGAAGACATCGAATCTGCCAGCGCCTTGATTTTTCCTTCTGGCCTTTCCTTGCCTTGTCTGGGTGGTGACTGGGCAGCAAATCCCAAAGAGGCTGAGCTGCCCTGTGCTTGAGGGAGCTGGGCAGATGGTACTTTGTGTAGCCTGTTGCATTTTGCAGAATGTCTTCTCTCACAGGGGTTCCTGTGGAGGAGCGACAAGAACCCCCTTAGCTGAGTGTCGGGAGGTTTTAGGTGGAGGGCTCAAGGTCACCCCTAGGGCTCATTTGACTTCTACCTTAGCTGGGTAGATAGGATCATCTTTGTCCCACAGTCCTCCCCAGTTTTGTGAAGTGATGCATTGGCGTGAGCCCAAGGGTGCAAAGGGTGGGCTGGCAATGCCCACGTTCAGTTCTCTGTCCCTGAGGCACGGAGGTGGTTGTGCTGGGCTCAGAGCCGCCGTCTGACTGGTTGGAGTTCTGCTCTGATTTTGTGAATCACCCTAGTTAAGTGGAAGCTCGGCATAGCCTGTTCCCTCTGTGGGGGTGTGCAGAAGCACTGTTTATTTTTGCCCAAATCTTAGAGTGATAAATGGAACTCATTTATAAATTCTGACTTCCAAAAGCTTTCCACTTTCTCCCTTAGGAACATGGATAAAATCTCTACATTTGTTTCTGGAAACATGGATTGTTACCTGAAACCTGCTTTTCAGATGTTCTTGATTTGAAAATTGTTGCCAGGCTGGGCGTGGTGGCTCATGCTTGTAATTCCAGCACCTTGGGAAGCTGAGGTGCTGGAATTTGAGACCAGCCTGGGCAACATAGCAAGACCCCATCTCTACAAAAAATTTAAAAGTGAGCTGGGCATGGTGGCATGTGCCGGTAATCTCAGCTATTCTAGGGGCTGAGGTGGTAGGATGGCTTGAGCCCAGGAATTCAGGGCTTGAGCAAACTATGATTGCACCACTGCACTCCATCCAGCCTGGGCGACAGAACAAGCAAGACCCTATCTCTAAAAAACAAATAAATAAATACACATGAAAACCTTGCTTTTTTTTTTTGGCCGGGAGTGGTGGCTCATGCCTGTAATCCCAACACTTCGGGAGGCCGAGGCAGGCAGATCACCTGAGGTCAGGAGTTCAAGACCAGCCTGGGCAATGTGGTGAAATGTCGTCTCTACCAAAAATACAAAAATTAGCTGGGCATGTTGGTACACACCTGTAATCCCAGCTACTCGAGGAGGCTGTGGCAGGAGAATTGTTTGAACCTGAGAGGCAGAGGTTGCAGTGAACCGAGATCTTGCCACTGCACTCCAGCCTGGGTGACAGAGCGAGGCTATCTCAAAAAATAAAAACCGGCCAGGCACAGTGGCTCACAGCTGTAATCCCAGCACTTTGGGAGGCCAAGGTGGATGGATCACCTAAGGTCAGGAGTTCGAGATCAGCCTGGCCAACATGGTGAAACTCCATCTCTACCAAAGATACAAAAAATTAGCCGGGCAGTGTGGCAGTTGCCTGTAATTCCAGCTACTCTGGAGGCTGAGGCAGGAGAATCGCTTGAACTCGGGAGGCGGAGATTGCAGTGAGCCGAGATTGTGCCATTGCACTCCGGCCTGGGCAACAAGAGTGAAACTCTCAAAATTAAAAACAAATAAAAAAAATAAAAATAAAAACCATTGCTTTTTTCATAATAGGTACAAATTTTAAAAAATAAAAAAACATTGCCATCTTCAAATCTCCACAAAAATGGAAAGACAGGACAGTGCCAGTCAGCCACTTTCTGCAGTCACCACGATCCCTTCTCTCTCCCTCATTTTTAATGTGTGTGTGTGTTTTTTAATTGTGGTATAATACACTTAGTATAAAATGTACCATCTCAGCCACTTCTCAGTGTGCAGTTCAGTAGTGTTAAGCTTCCAGTGTTTCATAAGTGGCAGAGTTGATGGGAAAACACTGATCTTCAGGAGGGGTTTGTTCAGTGCCAGCATCCCTCTAGATGTGCAGGCAGATAAAAAGATGGTTCAGATACAGTCCTTAAATAGGTGCCAGGAGCCAGCAGGCCAGGGTGGGAGCCAGGACAAGCTGGCACCTAAAATAACAGTAACATAGGGCAGGTGGTGAGGCTCTGTGGATGGATCAGGGCCAGGGGCTGTGTGGGAAGGGAAACCTCACATCTATCCTGCTTCTTAGGGGAAGAGGTTGTGGAGGGGAGGGTGTTCCAGGCAGGGAATGTGGGCAAGAGGTCGGGCTCTAGAAGCGTTCAGTACAGTCATCCTTTAATATCCACAGGAAATTGGTTCCAGAACTCCCTTGCGCAGCAGTCCCCAGCCTCCTCTTTGACACCAGCGACCAGTTTCATGGAAGACAGTTTTTTCACAGGCCAGAGGTTAGAAGATGGTTTCGGGATGAGACTGTTTCAGCTCAGATCATCAGGTATTAGATTCTTATAAGGAGCCCACACAGCCTAGATCCCTCGCATAAGTAGGCCACAATAGGGCTTCTGCTCCTACAAGAATCTAATGCTGCTGCCGACCTGACAGGAGGTAGAGCTTAGGCAGTAATGGAGCAATCTCACTGCTGTAAATACAGATGAAGCTTCGCTCTCTGCCTACCACTCACCTCCTGCGCCGCAGCCCAATTCCTAACAGGCCACAGGCTGATACCAGTTCATGGCCCAGGGGTTGGGGACCCCTGCCCTTGGGGACCCCAGAATCCTTGGATGCTTCAGTCCTTATGTAAAATGGCAAGCTAGCTTTTGCATATAACCTATACACATCTTCCTGTACACTTTAAATCATCCTGAGATTACTTATAATACAGTCATGTACCACATAATGACATTTTGGTTAATGACGGTGGTCCCGTAAGATGATAATACTGTATTTTCACTGTACCTTTTCTACATTTTGATATGTTTAGAAACAAATACCACTGTGTCCCGATTGCTTACGGTATTCAGTACAGTACCATGCTGTGCAGGTTTGTGGCCTGGGAGCAATAGGCTGTACCATGTAGCCCAGGTGTGTAGTAGACTGTCATGTAGGTTTGCGTAGGTATACTCTATGATGTTTGCATGAAGACGACATTGCCTAATGATACATTTCTCAGCATATCCCCTTTTAAGCAAGGCATGGCTGTATCTAATATAATATAAATGCTTTGTAAATAGTTGTTACACGGTATTGTTACTATATTTGTATTATTTTTATTGTTGGTTATTTCTTTTCAAATAGTTTCATTCTGAGGTTGCTTGAATCTGCAGGTGTGGAACCTGAGGCTGTGGAGGGCACACTGTATGCTCAGAAAGTGGCAGGCTCTGGTTGGAGAGTTGATGTAAAATGTGGGCAACAGGGAAGGTGAGGGTGGATAGGAGAGTTGGGGTCATCCTCTGTGGGTCTCAGAAGCCAGACTGAGGGTGTTGTGCTTTCTTTGAGGATAATAGGGAGCCACTGAAGGTTGTTAAGCAGGAGAGGGGGTGCCTTTGGAGCTTTGCGTTGGGAAGGTGGGTTTAGCAGAAGTGTGTGTGATGGTCCAGTGGGAGTCAGGTACCTAGAGCTGTTGTCTTGAGGGGAGGTGGGGAGGAGTGGGGAGGGATGGAGAGGACAAGGAATATGAGCCAATTCTGGGGAGGGGGTGACAGAAGGGGAGGCTGTGTGAGCATGCGGATGGCGAGGGCTGTGCTGGAGGGTTTCAGGGTGGGCCTTTAGGAGAGATGACCAGGCCAGGAATGAAGAGGAAGGACAGAAGTGGGGGTTGCAGAGGGTGTGTGGAGTGGAGGGCCGGAGCAGACCCACAGGCCTTGCGTCCCATGAGATGCAAGGGGAGGTCACATGAGAGAAAGAAGTGGGGGAGTTTATGTTGCAGAAGGGCTAAAAGGAAGTGACTGTTAGGAGGTTATGGGATGAAGGGCAGAAGCCAGGCTCCAAGTGAGTATAGGAGAGACCAGAGCACTAAATATGGACCACAGTATCCAGCATTCTGGCAGCGGGGAGGAGGGGAGTGAGGATTCAGGATTGGGGTTTGAGTGCTCCCCGAGTGTCCACCGTTGGCCTGCTCTGTTCCAGGGATGGGGCCACATCTTTGTCTGTGTGCCGAGGAGGGAATTGGTGGGCCAGAGTCCCAGGGGGAGATTCTTCCAAGTAGGGGCTCCAGAAAGGTGAGTGATGTGTGTGGGTCTATGGGAAGGTTGGTTGCCCCCACAGAGAGGTGACTGGGTTACTACTGAACAGCTATCAGGGATGATGTGGCTTTGCAGGGGTCCAGTCCATGGGCCTGACGTGCTGTGGCTATGCTTTGAAGGCATTTTCCTGGTGGGAGGCCACCGCAGGTAAGGGGAACGAAAGGGTGGCTATGGTGGCTGATCCCCATGGCTGGTGGCCATGGGCAAGTGAAGAGGAACATGGTGCTGGGCACCATGCTGGTGGTGCCTGGGGCAGAGCCTGGCCTTGTGGGGCTGTGGAGCAGGGTGAGGATCTGGGATCCAGGACTGCTGTGCACCAGCCCAACTCATGGAACCCACCCAAGGGAGGCATCTTGTCCAGGAGCAGTCGCATGGGCCTGCCCTTGTTTCCTGGAGCAGCTGGTGAGGTACTGTTAGAATTTGGCCCTAACAGGACTGGGCCCAGTGGGTCACACCTGTAATCCCAGCACTTTGGGAGGCCAAGGCTGGTGGATCACCTGAGATCAGGAGTTCAAGACCAGGCTGGCGAACATGGCGAAACCCCGTCTCTACTACAAATACAAAAATTAGCTGGACGTGGTGGTGCATACCTGTAATCCCAGCTACTCAGGAGGCTGAGGCTAAAGAATCACTTGAACCCGCAGAGGTTGGAGTAAGCCAAGATCACACCACTGCACACCAGCCTGGGTGACAAGAACGAAACTCCGTCTCAAAAAAAAAAAAAAAAAAAAAGAATTTGGCCCTAACAAATGCAGGTTGTGATTATTACCATAAGTCTGGTTTCCTCTCCCGTGGCATTTCTTCAGTGGCCAGATGGTGTGAGTTGCTCCAGCAGACTCTTCTCTGTGCAAGAGCCAGGAAGACTCTAGAAAGGGATGTCTGAGGAAGCATCGGAGACTCGGTCCGGCATGCCTGTGTCATCTCCTGGCTTCCCCGGCCCTTGTGAGCCCCGTGGTTGCTTATTTATCCTGCTAAGGCCATAGTCTCAGGTTCCAGAAACTCTGGCAAGGAAGTCTGGGAAGGCTGATGGGGATGGGCTGGCAGGCTGGGAGAGGTGCTTTGTTTTCACTCCTCAGGAAGCCTGGGGCTTCTTGTGGAAGCCTCTGCTGCTTTGGGCGGGGCAGCTGTGCCCCCAGAAAGCCAGCTAGGCGTCTGCCTCCTAATTCCATGGGTGGAGACTATTGCAGTCAGCTGTTGGGATGCAGGGGAAGGTGGTGGTAGGACTGGGGTGCCCTGTCTCCTTTGCCCCCATGAGTGCAGGGGATGGATCTGAAAGGAGAGGGGAAAATGGATGTTTTCTTCTTTGTCTCTCCTTTCTCCCTGCCCTCAAGTCTGTGAATTAATTGGAGTCATTCCCAAGGGAGGAGGGTCACTTTATTGAATTTTAAGACAAGAAAGGGCCAGGCGCGGTGGCTCACTCTTGTAATCCCAACACTTTGGGAGGCCAAGGCGGGTAGATCAGGAGGTCAGGAGACCATCCTGGCTAACTCGGTGAAACCCTGTCTCCACTAAAAATACAAAAAAAAATTAGCTGGGCGTGGTGATGGGGGCCTGCAGTCCCAGCCACTCCAGAGGCTGAGGCAGGAGAATGGCGTAAACCTGGGAGGCGGAGCTTGCAGTGAGCCAAGATGGCGCCACTGCACTCCAGCCTGGGTGACAGAGCTATACTCTGTCTCAAAAAAAAAAAAAGACGGCATGACGGGGCATGACACTGACGAGACCTTGGACATTAAAGGCTGGAGCAGGACTTCCTCCTAGGGAACATCCTCAGATATGTAGGTGCCACCGTGTGGGCTCAAACACCCAGGGTGGCCCAGAGCTGGTGGCTTAGGACTGGTGATCTGTCCTTGGCTACTCTTTTTTCAGAACTGTTTTGGTTTGAAGCTCAAAGGGGGCTTTTTATTTAGAGACAGGGTCTTACTCTGTTGCCCAGGCTGGTGCAGTGGCACACTCACGACTCACTGCAGCCTCAACCTCCTGGGCTCAAATAGTCCTCTCATCTCAGCATCTCAAGTAGCGGGACTACAGGCATGCACCACCATGCCTGGCTAATTTTTAATTTTTTTGTAGAGACAGGGTTTCACTATGTTGCCCAGGCTACAAGGGGACTTTTAATTTTTTTTAATTAAAAAAAAATTTTGAAACAAGGTTTCACTCTGTCACCCAGGCTGGAGTGCGGTGGTGCGATCACAGCTCACCACACAGCCTTGACCTCTCCAGGCTCAGGCGATTCTCCCACCTCAGCCTTCTAATTAGCTGGGACTACAGGCACACACCACCATGCCCAGCTAATTTTTGTATTTTTTTTGTAGAGATGAGGTGTCTTCATGTTGCCCATGCCAGTCTCAAACTCCTGGGCTCAAGCGATCCACCCACCTCGGCCTCCCAAAGTGCTGGGACTCCGGGCATGAGCCACCATGCCTGGCCAAGGGGGCTTTTCAAAGGCTGGGCTGGGCTGTTCATTTGGAAAAAGGTCGGGGATGTTTTCACTTCACCAGGACTTCTGCCAGTCAGCAGGCTGATACATGGCATTAGGAGCCCAAGTCTTGCCTGGTGCTGGTGGACGTATCCAGGCCTGAGAGGCCGTAGTCTCCTAGTGCTTGGTGCTGCTAAGCCCAAGCCCAAGGAACAAAGTGGTTACAGGAAGTGGAACATTTAGCCTGGCAGAGGCCAAGGGCAGTAGGTCCCTACTCTGCCTGCCCATGTAATTAAAAAGTCACACACATGTGCGCAGCTGGTCTGATTAATGAGTTTGTTTTTTGATGTCACAGTTTCTGGGCACAGCAGAGCTGGCTCCTCTGCTCGAGGTCTCCTCAGGCTGCAGTTGAAGTGTTTGCCAGGGCTGCATTCCCCGCTGGGGCTTGGGGTCCTCTCCCAAGCTCACCTGGGGCGTTGGCAGTGCTTACCTCCTGGCAGTTCTAGGACTAAGTCCCCATTTCCTTGCTGGATTGCCCCTTCTAGAGCCTACCCTGTTCATAGGCAGTTCACACACAACTGTTTGCTTTTCTCTTCCCAGTGAGTCTGGGTTTTTTGAAAAGCTCCCTGGGTGACTTGACTCTAGCCCTCAGGGTTCGGACCCTTCTGTTTCTGGGAGTCCGTGAACACTGGCTGCAGGTTTTGAAAGGCTGGCATCTCAAGAGGGGAGCAGATCTCTTCATGGAGAAGGTTTCTGTGCAGTATGAAGGAAGGTTTAATTTTCTTGCCAACTTTTGAGATAATTATGTATACTTTTTTTTATATATAGTTAAGATGTTGCTGTGTAGTTGGGTGTCCAGCCTTTGTTAGTTAATGTGAACATTTCCATGTATTAGTAAATCTTGTGTAAATACTATTTTTAGGGGCCATATTATTACTTTGTAATGGAGTTATGGTTTAATTTATCTAATTTTAATGAATTTTTGATGGACATTTCGAGTGATTCTGTATGCAGCTGGTTAGTATAATGTTTCAGCGAACTTCTCTCTCTTTTTTTTAAACAGCTTCACTGAGGTAATTCATGTACCATAGAATTCAACCCTTTAAAGCAGCCAATTTACTGGTTTTTGGTATATTACATTATTGATTTTTTAAAATTGTGTAAAATATATAAATTTGACATTTTAACCACTAAAAATTAAAATTATGGTAAAATAATGTAACATAAAATTTACCATTTTTAGCCACACAGCTGAATGGTGTTAAGTACATTCCTGTCATTCACCCATCACTGCCATCCATCTCCAGAACTCTTTCCACCTTGCAAAACTGAAACTCTACTCATTTCTACCCATTAAACAACAGTGCTCCTTCCCCACTCCCCCAGTCCCTGTAACCACCGTTCTCCTTTCTGTCTGTATGAATCTGACAACTCTAGAAACCTCATTTAAGTGGAATCATGCAGTATTTGTCTTTTTGTGACTGACTTATTTCACATAATGTCCTCAAAGTTCATCTGTGTTTTACTGTGTTTCAGAGTCCCTTCCTTTCATTTTCATATTATTCAGCTTGAATAATAATTCAATTATTTGTGTATATATATATTTTAATCTATCATTCATTGATGGGCACTTGGGTCATTTTAACCATTTTTAAATGTGCAGTTCAGTGGCATTAGTTACATTCAGTGAATTTTTTTTTTTGTGGGTTTTTGTTTTTGTTTGTTTTTGAAACAGGGTCTAGCTATGCCGTCTCGCTCTGCGTCTGCAGTGGTGCAGTAAGAGTTCACTGCAGCGTTGCCCTCCTGTGGTCCTCCCGCTTCAGCCTCCTGACTGGCTGGAACCACAGGGGCACATCACCACACTCGTTCTGTCGTTTTTTTCTTTTTGTAGAGACAGGGTCTTGCCATGTTGCCCAGGCTGGTCTTAAACTCCTGGTCTCAAATGATCTGCCCGCTTTGGCCTCCTAAAGTGCTGGGATTACAGGTGCGAGCCACCATACTTGGCCAAGTTAATACCTTTTTATATGAGTTTCTGCCCATGACAGGGTGGGCCTCTGTCACTGGATTTACCAGATCAGAGATGTGGATGGTCTTAAGACCCTTGATGGCTGCTGCCAGGTCACCTTCCAGAAATCCTGCCCCAGTTTGCCCTTGGCTTTATGGTTAATTGCCTGCTCTTCTTTGACTTTTTTCTTGCCCTACTTCTGTTCTCAGGATTGTACTGAAGCAGTTACATCAGGTGCTAAAAAGTCTGAGCTGTATGGAGCCTTACCCTCCAAAAATCCAAAATTGTGATGTGGGATTTTCATTCCAGAGAAGCAGAATCTGAGATTAAGGTTTGCTTTGGGTCAGAGGAGTCTGTGATAGACTGGGCCCCATGGTAATTCCCGATTCCTTGATGACCCTCGAAACAGCCCAGCCTTGATAGGGAGGAGCCCTGAGCTGGGGTCACACTGCTCCACTCTCATTCGAGAAGTTTCCTGAGGCCACTGGCTGTGTGACACTCAGTTCTTTGTCGGCGCTGTGGTTCTCGGTAGGGAAAGAACTTACTGTCCCCTTGTCTGTTGTGAAGTTTGCTAGTGTATTGCTGTCGTAGGCTGCTTGTAACTGAATCTGAAAAGCATTTTGGCAGCTTCTGTGCATCATGAGTTAGATCTGCCAGATAGCATTGTCCAGTTAATTGTGGCTCATGGAGTTCCTGCTTGGCTTTCATTGAAGCTCCAAGGAAGCAGAAGGCCATGGTAGAAAAGGGTTTTTACAAAGGGAGAGGGACTTGCATGGCTGTACTTGGCTGGCAGAAGCTGGGCTGGGATGGGAGGACAAACACCTCCCTGTGCAGGCAGTGGGTTTGGGTGGTCTCGGCTGGAGGGAGAGCAGATAATGGTGAGGCCATGTTTGGAGGGAGGGCAGCGTGGTATCACGGGTTTGGGGAGGAAAGGAGAGGAATGGACCCTTCTTCAGCACTGACTAGTCGTCCCGCACCGTGGAGGGTGTTCCGTCTTATTTTCCAGTGCTCACAACTGGGAGCCAGCAGTTCAGTTTTAGCCATCCCAGCTCATGGATTCTGGAGCTGGGACCCACGCTTGCTCCTCTCTTGCTCTGTGTGGCCCATCTTAACTGTGCCCTTGGCCGCCACTCTGACTCCAGTGAATCACATAGACTCCTTGGGCCTCTGAATTCCTGTCTGAAAATGATGAAGCTGAATGGCAGCATCTTTAAGATCCGTTAGTTTTGTGATTCTAGATAAAATTAAGCCATGTCGCTCTGAGTTCCCAGCAAATTATTTGGAAATCCCTCTTGGTGGATGTCTAAGCAGCCTTCCTGTAGGGTCCTGGTTTTGTCTGGCTTCCTGCAGTGACATGGGTTGGAGTGGAGTGGCCTCGGTGTGTGCCCTTAACGGGAACCAGGACACTGCTTTGCTGGCTGATTTGTTGTCCTCCCTTACTGCCCACTGGCCAGTCTATAGATCACCACTAGGACTGGAACGGATTTCAGAGGCCGTGCAGGTGTCACCTGGGGAAACCTGCCAAAGTGCAGAGCGTGGGGCGGGAGGCCCTGCCCACGTGGATGGGGGAGATGGCAGCATGGGGGTGTCTGCCAGGGCGGAGGTGATGATGTGCAAGCAGGTGGTTGGCAGCAGGAGGCCTGGTAGTGCCAGCTGGTGTCTTGCCAGCCAGAGTACAGCCCCACTTGGTCAGGAATGCATGTGCTGAGGCCAGCACTGAGATGAGCAGGCATGCGTGTGTGGCCACCCGTGTTTCTGTGCTATAGTGTGAGGGGCACATTAGGTACTTTGGGGCCATAATTTACCTTTGTTACAGAAGACCAGTTCCCAACAGCCTCCCACCCTTTTGCAGGCGCCACCTGGGATCGGAAGGCAAGGCATCCTTCCTGCAGGGAGAGCCTGTTAGTCTTTCCCAAGCATTCTTAGTGCCATTTGGAGTAGGGGCTGTCTTGGTACTGAGCTGGCCGGTGCTGGAGATGGGCTGGTCAGTCTGGAGGGCATAAGGACAGGAAGAACACCGGCAATGAACATTGTCACTCCTGTGGGGTACAGATGTCTCAGTGGAAGCCACGCTTTCCTTCAGAATATTCCACTTGGTGGGCCTGTCTCAAGGTGCACTTTGACTCCTGGAGACCCTCCTCCTCACAGATCTTGCAGTGTTCCCTCTCTGGCACACTTGCAGGAGAGAAAGGATCCCTCCCTTTACTGGAACTTTGCATTTGGGTTTGGCTTTGTGCTTTGTAAGGCGATCCCATTCACTGTCCAGGATCCAAGCCTTGCTGTATTTCTGCAAGGAGCTGGTGGTTGCTGCTCGCCAAGGGGATACTCAGACAGCTAACGCCTAGGAAGGATCAGAAGCTCAGGCAGCAGAGCCGGGGTTTGAACCAAGATTTTTTTTTTTTTGACTTTACAGTATTGGGATTGGCTGAACGTTCCTTGAATGACCAGATAGTAACTAATTTTACCTTTGTGGCTGAAAGGCAAAATCGAGGCTACTATGTGGATACTTACATAACCCTTTAGAATGTAAGTGTGTGAAACTATAAACAGCATTCTTAAGGCCTAGGTCACATGAAAACAGGTGGCAATGGGCTGGATTTGGCCTGTGGGCTGCAGTTTGCCAACCTGCGTTTCACAACGAGCTGCCTCCAAATGCCTGGTGATGATGCAATCGATGACAGAGCCGAGCGTGGGCATCCGGAGCTCACAGGAGCTGCTCTCCTAGAACCTGTGAGGCAGGTAGGGTCAGTCTTCCAATCCCCCTGAGGATTCTTTCCTCAAGGAAGTTGCCGGAGGTGGAAAAGGTGGGATAAGAGATGGTCACTTGGTTTCTAACTCCCCTTTCTCTTTCCTGTTTCCTGCTGCTTCCCAGGCCTGAATGAATATTCCCTGAAACAAGGCTGGCCATGAGCTAATAATCCTTGTAGCCAAATGATGGGGTAATGGGCATTCATCATGCTGTGCTTTCTTACTTTTGTATTTGTTTGAAATTTTCCAGGATAAAAAGTTAAGAAAATAGACCAGGCGCAGTGGCTCATGCCTGTAATCCCAGCACTTTGGGAGACCAAGGTGGGCGGATCACGAGGTCAGGAGATCAAGACCATCCTGGCTAACTCAGTGAACCCACGTCTCTACTAAAAATACAAAAAAAAATTAGCTGGGTGTGGTGGCGGGCACCTGTAATCCCAGCTACTAGGGAGGCTGAGGCAGGAGAATGGCGTGAGCCCAGGAGGTGGAGCTTGCAGTGAACTGAGATTGGGCCACTGCACTCCAGCCTGGGTGACAGAGTGAGACTCTGTCTCAAAAAAAAAAAAAAAAGAAGATAGTCATTTATTGATCAAAGTTACCAAAAAGCCCCTCCACACTGAGAGAACAGGGTGTTAAAACCCAGAAACCTTTTCAAACCTCAAGATGAGTAAACTTGCTCCTCTTATTTCCTAGCAGCAGATGTTCCTGAGAAAGGGGTAGCAGTGCTTGAGCCATTCCGTCATTCATCCAGGCCATCCATCTATCCATCCATCTATTCATCAATCCAAGATCCAAATATTTATTTATTTATCTATCCACCCATCCAACCAACAGTCATCCAACCATCCATTCACCTGTTCTTTATTCCTCATCTATCCAACTAAATCTATTCATTCCTCTGTCATCCATTCCTCCATCCATCCATCCATCCATCATCTGTCTAACATCCAGCCAACCATACATCCATTCAACATTCAACTATCCATTATTCACTCATCCATCCAAACATGCTTCCATTCACTCATCACCTATTCAACCATCCATTCATCCTCCAACCATTCATCTGTTCATTTGAAGTTGATGTAACACCTACTGGGGTCCAAGCACAATGCTTAGGCCTTGACTTTGTCCTTGACCTCAAGGAACCCATAGCCATGTATTAAAAACAACTGATAAAGGGATGCTGGGATGGAAGTGAGTACCAACCAGCCACTGAGAAGTGACTGACTCTGCTGGGTTAGCAGAAGGAAGACATTATGGAGAGGATGGCCCATTAGTTGGGTCTTGAATGGACTCAAAAGGAGTATATTGTAATCCCAGTACTTTGGGAGGCTGAGTTGGGAGGGTCGCTTGAGCCCAGGAGTTCAAAACCAGCCTAAACAACATAGCAAGACCCTGTCTTTACAAAAAATTGAAAATTAGCCAGGTGTTTTGGTGCACACTTGTAGTCCCAGCTACTCTGGAGGCTGAGTTGGGAGGATCACTTGAGCCCAGGATTTTGAGGCTGCATTGAGCTATGATTACACCACTGCACTGTAGCCTGGGCGACAGAGCCAGACCCTGTCTCTAAAAAACAAAACAAACAAACAAAAGGGGTATATTAAGCCATTGTAGGGGAGGAGGAGAGGCCTTCTAAGCAGGGACAGTCACAAAGGAATGAAAGAGCATAACAGCCTGGCCTGCTGCAGATTTCTCAGACACTTGGGGTAGCTGGCACATGGCGTTGGGGTGAGAGACCAGCTGGTGATGATGTGGGGTGGTCTGATGTTGACCCGCAGAGGCCAGAGAAGGCTTCTGCATGGAGGATGGAGTGAGCGTGGAGTGTGCGACTGCCATAGACCCTGCTCAGTGCCCTACACCCCGAGTGTACCTGTGACACCTTATGGCCTATGCACCCCACACACACAGCTGGACAGCAGACCCTGGCTGCTCTGGCTGAGGCAGGTGTGCCCACCTGTACCCACCTTTGCTTTGGCTCATTGGCTCCTGGTCTCCTGTTGCTGAGCATCTGTCCAGACAGAATGGTGTTTTGTGTCTGTGCAAAACAGACAGGCTGGAGCATTGTGTTTGCAGAGCTTCACACTGCAGTTGGTACCTTGCGAGGCCTGTGTGGGCAGCTGTTCAGAAACCACATTTGGGCCCTCTGGCGTTGGTGAGAACCTTGGGCTGGAACCCACCCAGCTGGCAGTGCAGGAGAGTAGCCCTTGCCCCTCAAAGGCCTTGTCCCTTTCACCTGTGCCATGTCTGTGTGACACTGAAGCTCTGTCTGCTGCAGGTTTAAGTTTGTGACCCCCGCTCACCAGGCCCAGAGCATGCACGGTGGTGGACTGTGAGAAATACTCATTGGGGTTTTTCATTTGATTTTATGTTTGTTTGTTTTTTTTTTTAAATTGAGGTAAAATACATGTAACATTTACCATCTTAACCATCTAAAAATAACACAGTTCTCTGGTGGTAAGCATGTTCATGTTGTGCAACCATCTCCATCTATCTCTGAATGGTTTTGTCTTGTACAGCAAAAACTCTGGACTCAGCCAGGCACGGTGGCTCAGGCCTATAATCCCAGCACTTTGGGAGGCCGAGGCGGGCGGACCACCTGAAGTCAGGAGTTCGAGACCAGTCTGGCCAACATGGTGAAACCTCGTCTCTACTAAAAATGCAAAATAATTAGCCGGGCATGGTAGCAGGCACCTGTAATCCCAGCTCCTCAGGAGGCTGAGGCGGGAGAATCGCTTGAACCCGGGAGGCGGAGATTGCAGCGAACTGAGATTGATCCACTGCACTCCAGCCTAGGCAATAGAGCGAGACTCCATCTAAAACAAACAAACCAAAAAAAGCTTCTGGACTCATTAAATACAGGCTTTCCATTTCCCCTCCCTGCGGCAACCACTTTTCTACTTTCTGTATGGATTTGAGTACTCGAGGTACCTCATATGAGTGGATTCATACAGCCTTCGTCTTTCGTTCCTGGCTTATTTCACGTAGTGTCATGTCCTCAAGGTTCATCAGTGTTGTAGCATGCGTTAGAATCTCCTTTCTTTTGGCCGAGCATGGTGGCTCACGCCTGTAATCCCAGCACTTTGGGAAGCCGAGGCATGGATCGCCTGAGCTCAGCAGTTCGAGACCACCCAGGGCAACATGATGAAACCCCGTCTCTACTAAAAATACAAAAAAATTAACCAGGTGTGGTGGCACACGTCTCTAATCCCAGCTACTTGGGAGGCTGAGGCAGGAGAATTGCTTGAGCCCCAGAGGCGAACATTGCAGTGAGCCGAGATCATGCCACTGCACTCCAGCTTGGGCTACAGGGTGAGACTCCCTCTCAAAAAAAAAAAAAGAATCTCTTTTCTTTTTAAAGCTGAATAATATTCCATTGGTAGATAAACATTTTGTTTATCCATCTATCTGCCAATAGACACTTGGGTTGCCTCCACCTTTTGGCTATTGTGAATAATGTTGGCAGAACATGGGTGTACAAATTTCATGGTTGGTTTGCTAATTTATTTATTTTTAAATTTTATTTAGAGATGGGGTCTTGCTGTGTTGTCCAGGCTGGTCTCGACCTCCTGGCCTCAGGCCATCCTCCTGCCTTAGCCTCCTGAGTAACTGCGATTACAAACATGCACCACTGCGCCCCCACTCAATGGCATTTTTCTCATATCAGATTTTTTACATTATTTGCCCCTCACCCACTTTCAGCTATTTGGTTTTCAACCAACTTCCTTTCCTGTTTCAACAGATTTCCAATTATAGTAATTTTTACCCTAGGAAAAAGAAATTTTGGGTTGAAGGTAAAACAAAAATACATATCTTGTGAATTATCTGTTCTTTTTAAAAAATCTTAAAGACTTAGGCTGGGCTCAGTGGCTTACACCTGTATTACTGAGAGGCTGAGGTGGGAGGATTGCTTGAGCCCAGGAATTTGAGAACAGCCTGGGCAACAAAGTGAGACCCCATCTCTACAAAAAAATTTAAAAATTTAGCTGGGCATGGTAGCATGGACCCATAGTCCTGGCCATTCAAGAAACTGAGGTGGAAAGATCGCTTGAACCTGGGTGGTCGAGGTTGCGGCGAGCCATGATTGTGCCACTGCACTCCAGCCTGGGTGACAGAGTAAGACCCTGTCTCAAAAAGAAAAAAAAAAATTAAAGGCTTGAAAGATGTCATGATGTCATTTGATGGTTGTATACGTGCGCGTCTGTGCATTCAAGTGTAATTTACAGACAACGAAAGTCATTCTTCTTGGTGTACTGTTCTGTGAGGTGTGACAGCATTCTGTCACGATTACCTTCGTCAAGATACACAGCAGGCCCATCACCCCAGAAACTTGCGTTACCCCTTGTTCCTTGTAGGCATTTCTCCCACTTGAAGCCCACGACACCACTGATGTGCTTTCTCTCCTTACAGTTCAGCCTTTTCTGAATGTCATATAAATAGAATCGTACAGTACTTTTCGGCTCTGGCTTCTTTCACTTTGATAATGCATTTGAAATTCATGTAAGTTGTGTGTACCGATGACACATTCCTTTTTATTACCGAGGATTGTTTCATCCGACAGATGGGTCAGTACTGTTCTTCCCCCTTCTATCCTACTAACAGCTTTATTCAGATGTAACATACATACCATAGAGTTCACCCATTTAAAGTGGACCATTCAGTGGTGGTTAGTGTTACCTCAGAGTTGTGCACTCATCATCACTGTCTGATTACAGATCATTTTCATCACCCCCAAAAGAAACGCTATACTTATTAGCACTCTCTCCCCACCCCCTTCTTCCCTTAGTCCTGGCAACCACCAGTCTGCTTTCTGTCTCTATGGATTTGTCTTTTCTGGGATCACATGGTACATGGCTTTTGGTGACAGAGTTCTTAGAGCTTCTTTTTGTTGTTGTTGTTGTTGTTGAGACAGAGTCTCGCTCTGTTGCCCAGGCTGGAGTGCAGTGGCGCGATCTCGGCTCACTGCAAGCTCCCCTTTCTGGGTTCACACCATTCTCCTGCCTCAGCCTCCCGAGGTAGCTGGGACTACAGGCGCCCGCCACTACATCTGGCTAATCTTTTTTGTATTTTTAGTAGAGATGGGGTTTCACAGTGTTAGCCAGGATGGTCTCGATCTTCTGACCTCGTGATCCGCCCATCGCGGCCTCCCAAAGTGCTGGGATTACAGGCATGAGCCACTGCGCCCGGCCTTTTTTTTTTTTGAGACAGTCTCGCTCTGTTGCCCAGCCTGGAGTGCAGTGGTACGATTGCTCTATTGCCCAGCCTGGAGTGCAGTGGTACGATCTCACTGCAACCTCCACCTCCCGGGTTCAAGGATTCTCCTGCCTCAGCCTCCCAAGTCCCTGGGATTACAGGCGGCCACCATCACGCCTGGCTAATTTTTTTTTTGTATTTTTAATAGAGATAGGGTTTCACCATGTTGTCCAGGCTGGTCTCAAACTCCTAACCTCAGGTGATCCACCCGCCTTGGCCTCCCAGAGTGCTAGGATTATCTTAGAGCTTCTTAATAGAAGTCCTATCTTCCAGGCCACATCTCACCCTCTGGGGTAGGGGCTGGTGGAACTGTTCTCACTCTGTTTGTCCTCAGTTCCTCCTTGAGCCTGGACCCTTCCCTCCAGATTTGGGGCTGCTCCTTTCGGGGTGCCCTAGAACAAAACCCCCTCCCTCTTCCAACGTCCCTGCTGTCTGCAAGACTCCCCTGCCCCATAACCGGGTTCCTGCCAGTCCTACCCTCAGCCTCCCATAAGGGCCTGGACCCCAGAAGTGGCATGTGGACAGGAAACTGTACTCTCCGACCTCTGCAAGGGGACTGCCGCTTTCCCATGAACTTCTCCTCTTCCTGTTGCTGGGTTCTTTGTTATCTTTGCTGCTGGAGTGGCCAGGCCCTGGGAAGCGGACTGGAGAGAGGAGAGAAGCCATCGAGCCACATGGACGCCTACAGCCCAGAATCTGAGCTGTGGTAGGATTGGCTGCAGTTAGGATTGGCAGACACACTGGGTTTGTACAGGAGGGGACCCCGAAGGATGGGCTGTGGTCAAAGTGGGATCCCTTCACTGTCCATAGTCCTTGGATCTGAAACTGCTGACAGGTGTCCCCAGGAACTGCTGTGGTATTTGGAGTCTATAGAGACACGCGTTGCTCAGGACCCCAGGGCCTTAGCAGGGAGTACACTGGCTTCTGGGAAGCTTGATGGAGTTGTTGCTGCGTAGGTGCAGAAAATCCCAGCACTGGAGTAACGCTTGGAGTAAGCCCCCACTGGACTCTGTGGGGCCTGGGGCGGCCTTCTCTGTTGCAGGGCCACCAGCATCTCCAACAGAAGTGCAGTGCTTGCTCTGGAGACATAGGGGCCTTTTGGAATGAGCGTGTCGACTTGGCTCGTGGATTGTGTCTACCCGTGAGCGTTGCTGTCTCTCAACACACACAGCCTCCATGGGCTGCTCACTCCAATTCTGATGGAGAGGGCGTTTCTGACTCTGTCCATTGGTTTGTTTCCTCTCTGAAGAGGAACATAGATGCACCTGCTCTCTGGGCAAGCGATGTGGCAGCTGCAAGCTGCACACCCTGTTCTGAATATTACCCAGACCACAGTATGAATTATTTGGTCATAAATCAGTGTCTTGTCTGCAGAGGACTTGGCGATGTGAGGGACGGCGGCTTTAACTTAATTCCTGGGAGGCTGCTGGCCTCAAAAAGGACAAGGACTGGCAGTCAGATGAGCATTCTCTCTAATTTGGGAGGCTTTTGGGCTTCCTCGCTGAGTGCTGCTCCTGGGGACACGCCACAAGAATGTCCCTTGTCTAGTTTTGTTCTGACCCTTGGGCTCATTCACCTATCTCCTTGATTGTCTGGCTCTCAGGAAAGCCTTCCCGGAGAGGATGTGGCTGACCGCTGCAGCTGTCTCTCCACAGACACTCGTGGCCCTGAACTTGGCTGTCCTTGGTGGGTACATCCAGGTCTCTGCCTGCCAGGGTAGGTGCTAGCCAGGCTGTGGGCAGCGTTGCTGACTTGTGCTCCTGAGTCCTGGGGACCCTGAGTGAGGCTCCACACAGAAGTCAGGGGCTGGGCTGAGAGATTTGGAGAGTCGTTCCCTTGAGGGATGGTCAAGCACAGTGGCTAAGGGCTCAAATTCCGGAGGCACACAGAGCCAGGTCCCAGCCTGTGCACTGAGCATGTCATTCACTTTGAGATTCCCTCTAGGGTAAGGCACACTGTTAGTGGATGTGCCACTAAGAAGGAAGGCAGCAGGCTGAGCGTGGTGGCTCATGCCTGTAATCCCAGCTCTTTGGGAGGCCAAGGTGGGAAGATTTCTTGAAGCCAGGAGTTTGAGACCAGCCTGGGCAAGAAAGTGAGACCTCATCTCTCCAAAAAAAGTAAAAATATTAATTGGCGGGGCATGTGGTGCATACCTGTAGTCCCAGCTACTCAGGAGGCTGAGGCAGGAGAATCGCCTGAGTGACCCAGGAGTTCAAGGCTATAGTGAGCTATGATTGCACCACTGTACTTCAGCCTGGGCAACAGAGCAAGACCCCGTCTCTTTAAAAAAAAGAAGGAAGATAATACTCCCAGTTATCATTGCGAAGGGCGAGATGCGAGATTCCACTTTGAATTACATTGAAATTTGGGGAAAATGCATGCCTGATAATGGATAAAATACAGTAAGTTTCCTCATCTGTGAAATAGAAATCCCAGTAGTCGTTGACTCAGGGACTTGCCGTGAAGATTAAATGAGATGATGCGTGCAGAAAAAGCACTTAGCGTGGCTGCTGGCATGCCCTGAGTGCTTAATAACACTTGTTATTCTCATTTTATTGTTGTTATCGTAGTTGCTGTTATGACAGATAGCAGGAGAGGATGTTGGCTGCTTTATCAGCTGGCTGGATTTTTTTTTTTTTTTAAGGGCTAAAGTGGGAGATGGGAAGCCGCCTTTTTCCATCAAAGCTGGAAAAGCCTGGAGTGTTCATTTCTCAGCAGTAGTTTTTTTCAAATGGTTTTATTTTAGGGATAGATCCCTTCTTTGCAAATGGTATTTCAGATGACCCCCCAGTACATGAAAAAGATGAAAGAGGAGCCACAGGTCCTGAAGACTGCCCAGCTCAGCCTCCCCACCCAACCTGGGCTCTGAGGACCTGGCTTGGGAGGCGCTGCTCTTGGCCGTCCCAGCCTTCCACCCCTGTGGCCTGTGCCGTGGCCGGGAGGACCTGTGTTTCCGTCCGACTGTCTCTCTGCTCAGGTGGATTTTTTCGTGCTTCGTGTGCCCTCCCAGGGCGGGGACGGGGGAGCTGTGAGGATGCTGTCTGGGGATCGGCTCCTTATGTTGCCCATGTCTTCTTTTAGGTGGAGTTGGATAGGCAGGGAACCTGGCACGATTTCCTTCTCAGAGCAGAGAAAGAGTCTGTGTTTGTGAGTGTGCATTGTCCAAACCTGCATTTGGAGGGGATCAAAGTAGGCTGGGCTTTGTTTTTACTCTTTTTCTTTTAAAATTATGATAAACTATACATAATGTAAAATTTGCCACTTCAGCCATTTTTAAGTATACGATCGATCCATGACATTAACTACTTTGACGGTGTTGGACAACCATCACCACTATCCATCTCCAGAACTTTTTCATCTTCCCCAGACTGAAAGTCTGTACCCATTTATAGCCAGTAAACAACTCTCTACTCCCTCCTCCCTCAGCCCTGGCCACCGCCATCCTACTCTATGTCTTTATGAATTTGACTAAAGAGACCTCATATGAGTGGAATCCTACAGCGTTTGTTCATTTGCATCTGGCTTATTTCACTTAACATAATGTCCTCAAGTTTCATCCTTGCTGTGGCATGTATTAGAATTTTCTTCCGTTTTAAGGCTGAATAACATTCCATTATATGTCTGCACCACATTTTGCTTATCCATCTATTGGTGGGTGGAGACCTGGCGTGTTTCTGCCTTTTGTAAAGCATGCCGCTGTGAACACGGGTACACATGCTTTTACTCTTGACCGCTTGCAAACAGGTCTGTCCTGCGCATGTGACCCAGGTACCACTCAGCCAGCTGCTCAGTAATGGGAGAAGGGAGAACCTTCCCCGTTCTGTTGAGTAACTACTGTGATCATAGCTTTCTGGAACGTAGCAGGTCACTTGATAAAGAGGGGGGCAGTTCTTGGAAAGGAGGGTTTCTGGCTTCAAGCCCCATACCTGTTTTCTGCTACCTTCTCTGGGAGCTTGAGCCAGCCATTTCTGGGAAGTGGTGAGCCTCAGCTATGGTTCAGGGGAGATGGGAGGTGTTTCAGTGTAATTCCATCTGCTGATGGGGACAGGTACAAACCTCGGGGCTGGTTGTCCTTGGGCAAGTCAGTGATGAAAGCAGAGTGGCGGTAGGACAGGGACCCTGCTTAGTTATGACTCTGCCTCCTAAGTGGAACAAAGTGGACAGGTCTAGTAGGGCCTTCATAGGTTGGGACAGTGGTTCTGCACCCCACTCAGCAGCTCAGGAACCCAAAATTAGAGCCTGTCTTCAGGGGTTGGGCATGTGTACAAGGGATATGGGACCAGTTACTCCAGGAATTAGATGGTGACTGAGACTCCAGGAATTTTACCTTTCCTGTAAACATGGGTCATTTTCTAGAATTACCACATTCCCTTTAATTTTGCCATGTTTAGGAAATCTGGCTGAGCTGGTAATTACCAAGTCTAACTGAGAAATGTCTTATATATAACCTTCTGTTTCCCTTGAGTGTTTCGGAGGAAGCTGTGGGCACGTTTTATGGATAGGTGCTCCGAGTTCTTTCCGCTTTGGTCCAGCCTGAGTGGCTCTGATAAGCATTGGCAACACCACCGATTTTTGTGGGGCCTGGCTTCAGAACATGAATGCCTGTGTTTCTGCAAAACCAAGTGTACTCACTGCCTCCTTTTAAAATCATGCTACAAGGATGTCTTTCACTTTGAATTCTGTGCTTACATTGTTCGAGAGGCATTACCATGTTTATAACCTCAGATGCAGTAATTCCACCCTAGGGCATTTTCCTAAGGAAAATTGTTTCCCCCTTTTCCTTTTCAGTGCTATTATGTGAAATTATTCATTGTATTCATAACAGTGGAAAGCTGGAAACAAACCGAGCATCCTGCAATACAAAAGGGGTTCCATTAGCTTAGTAGACTATTCTGTCATTGTCCTCCGATGGTAAGGATGAAAATGAATTAGCAACGTGGAACATTGTCTTAAGTGGAAAAAGTGAGTGCCCACAGTGTGATGATTTGTATCAGTCATCTCTTGCTGAGTAACAAACCATCCCAAAGCTTGGAGGCTTAAAACAATGTGATTTAATCGCAGTGCGATCTAGCTTGGTGTGAGGTTCTTCTGCTGTCACACAGGCTTGCTCATGTGACTGTGTTCAGTGTGTGGTTTGACTGCCGCTGGCATCTGAGGTGGCCTAACCCTTATAGCTAAGGACTTGGTAGGGACACCAGAAGACGGAGACCTCTCTCTTCTTGTGGTCCGTCATTGTTCTACAGTGTAGCCTGAGTTGCTTCTCATGGAGGGTAGGTTCCAAGAGCAAAGGTGGATACTGCATGGCTTCTTGAGGCCTGGGCTGTGGAACTTCTCAACTGAATTTCCACCAGATTCTGTTGGTCACAGTCTGTCACAAGTCCTGCCCAGATCCAAGCAGGGGTAGAAAGCTGGACTCTACCTCTTGATGGGAGGAGCAGCAGTGTCATGTGGACACAAGGCATGGTTCTCAGGGGCTCTGGTGATTGCTCCCACCACAGGATTTTAGTTATACAGTCACAGGACAGGGACTGGAAGTGACTGTGGGAAAACGATCCTAGACCATTGGTAGAGGAGGTGAGGTTGTGATTTTTTAGATTTTTGCTGGCCATGTTATGTAGTAGATTTAAAGTAAAAATCCTTAGCGTGTTATACACTGGACTCCTAGTTCAAGATTGCTAGGGTCTCAGATCCACTGTTAGGTCCCATGAACTTGCAGGCTCGGCCAGCGCAGGACCTCTGCAGCCTGGCCTTCAGGAAGAAGATGTCCAAGATAGTGACCACACCGTGGGGTGTCTTCAAGCTCTGGTGCTCTCTCTTCACCTTGCTGACCTTGATGGAGGGATAGGCCTTGGGTTCAGCATGAATGGACCCAGGCCATAGGGGCATTGGTTGGCCTTCTCTGTAAGGTAGGCGTGGGGCCCAGCCTGCAAAAGCTTACTTATATAGGATTGGGGGCATCAGTGAGAACCCTGGTGTCCAAGGACACTCAAGTGTGGTTGACTGGAGTTAGGGAAGTGGGTGGGGAATGTGGAATTGTCAATTCTTCAGGCTCCTTTTTAAGGTCATTGTTGTTTCCTAAACGGATGGTTATTTGCACTCTTACAAGTTCTCAGTAAGTTTGTAAATGTTTGAAAATAAAAAGTGGAATAAATAAATACATGGGAAACCACACTTTGCCTGTGTGTGGGATGCTCGTGAGACCTGGAGGGAGGGCGCTCCCGTGAAGGCTAGAGCTCCCGGGTAGGCAGTGATCTGCAGCTGTGGCTGTCTGCTTGGACAGGAGAGGCCTTGATGGCCAGATCCTGCTGGTGGGAGAGCCGTGGCGCAGGCTCTTACATCGCCTTGGGGAGGAGAGTCAGGCCCTGCAGGGAAGGGGTGTGAACCTGCTCCGGGCAAATGGGCCTGGCTCCTGGGAAACTTGGGGCCTGCAGTAACCCTCCTTTGACCAGAGGAATCCTTCCCCTGTCGCATCGGCGTCCCTGCCCTCACCATTCTCATTCTGGACCCCTCTGTCATCACAACCCCGGTGCTGTCCCCTCGGTGTGGGATTTGTGCTCTGACCTGACCCTCGGGCCCTGCCAGTGTCCTGGCTTCCAGGCAGATCTGGGCAGGCAGGTCTGAGCCCCCAGAGCTGGGTGAGCATCTGGGGCATGTGAGGATCGCAGGAGGTGACCTGGGACAGTGCCTCGCACCCAGGGTGACCAGAAACTGTGTTCCCTTCCCTGACCCACTGGGTTTCAACTTTTTACTTTCTAGCCACAGAGCTCTTAACCAGACAGCATTCAGGGGAACCGCCACTATGTAAGGCAGATAAAGCTGGTGGAAACTCCCCCACCCACTAGTTGTCCCTGCTCAGCCTTGGCACGGGGCCACTATGGGACCGGAGAGCTGGGTAGCCACCACCTCAGCCCCTGCCAGTCTGTGGTCTGATATTGAGGAGGGGTCTGGTTTGCTCAGTGGCAGGGTGCGGAGGTGAGGCTGGTGGCTGTTCTTCAGCTGTGAGACTCATCTAGGGACAAGCTGAACAGTGTGCTGATCTCTGATCACCACTCAAGCCACAAGCGACTGGACAGGCATGGACCTTGGTCCTCATAGTGAGGACCCATGGGGCCTCACCCAGGACAGCCTGGCTCGCCTGTACCCCGATGCTGGTGGAGGGGAGGCAAGGCAGAGGGGACTCCTGTAAAGGGCTGTTTTTTTCTGTCCTGGAATGAGCCCGTTCTGAGGGTGGGCGGCTGTCAGCAGCTAGGAAAAATCGCCTGTTGACTTGTTTCATTAAGAGGCCCCTTGCCGAGGGAGAGGTCGTAGCCTGGCCCTGCGCAGGGAGGAAGCGGTGTTTACTGAGCGGCCAGCTGGTGCCGGGTGAGGAGGTGGCTGATCCCTCGTTATGGAGCTGAGAGGGCCTGCAGCTTCCAGCCCATTCCTGCCATGCCACTGCCCTAATGGCTGTGACGACGGATGGATGGATGGATGGAGGGCCGGGCCAACCAGGCAGTGAAAACAGGAAACCTAATCTTTTAAAAATAATCCAGGGGGAGGGGAGAAAGTGAAGCAGCAAAGCCCTTAAGCCAACAGATGGCCCTGGTGGGGCATGTCTTCCAACTGGGTAGGTGTTTCTCAAAGCTGAAAATTCCAGTGAGTCGGCGAAAGCTGAGTGTGCCCACCAAAGACACTTGAATGGGCGGCTGGCATTTTCACGGTCTGTTCCTTATGTTAGACGATGTTGTTTTAGCACAAAGCCTCCCCCCAGATCCCAAGCCTCTCCCCACCATGCCTCCAGAGTCATCCCTATGTGGAGCCCAGCGGGGTAGTCTGACCCTGTCCCACCCTTGGCCTCTGTCCCTGGTTCCTGCCCATGTCCACTATTATATGGCCAGATTCACCCTTACAGGGGCCTGACCGCTGTTGCCTTCTCACAAACCTCTGAGTTG
The DNA here is from genome assembly GCF_003255815.1 of Theropithecus gelada. NCBI lineage: Eukaryota > Metazoa > Chordata > Mammalia > Primates > Cercopithecidae > Theropithecus > Theropithecus gelada. Next base: position 28,154,060 of record NC_037678.1, on the reverse strand, counting down.
CCCGTAGGCTGAAGGTCAAGGCCACGCATCTCAGGCAGACAGGAGTGCAGGACCCTTCATGCTCGTGGGCACTGGCAGTGCGGGAGCACAGCTCCCTCCTCACTGCTAGTTCTGAGAGTCCCCCGCTACCCCTCTGTGTGCTTCCTGCACCCCCTCTCCTTGCCTAGAATGTCACCCACTATGTCTCCACCTGCCCGGCTCTGTCCTCTGTGTCTGGCTTTGAGGCTACTTTCTGCAGTCGCCACTATTGTCCCACCCCATGTCGTTCTCTCTCCGTGACCTGCATGTAACCTGTATCCCTCCGGCCACTCTCAGTCCCTCCTTTATGCCTCTTTCCTGCACCATCTGGGCTCCCTTTGGTACTTGTGTGTGCGCCGCCTTCTTGCCTCCAAGCCTGCAGTTCCTGGAGCATTGAGCCATCCTGTTACCATTGCTTCTTACTCGGAGGACATGGCCCCTTGGGGCTGGCTGGTGTCATGTGTGGCTGCACAGAGGGGAGGGGCTGTTCTGCCACCTGCTCTTCGAGGCTGTCTGGGCAGAGTTCCTCTAGAGCGCCATGTCCAGTAGAGCATGCCGGGATCCTGCTGTGCCCCTACTCCCATGGTGCTTGAACCACTTCACCCCTTGCATGGGGACCAACAGGATCTACCTCCCTCTGTCGAATGTGCTTCTGAAAGGAGGAAGGTTACCTTGAAGTTTCACCTACCATCCATGGGATTGTGACCCTGCTGTAGTGACAGGTGCGTGTTTGGTTCTAGGGAAGGAGGGGTGAGTGACTTCCCTTGGAGAAGCCAGAGCCAGGTGTCAGGGAATGGCCTCTGTGTCTGCCAGCTCCTGCTGCCTCTCTACCTGGGTCGTTTGGCTCAGTGGCTATGACTGTCTTGGGAAGAGCATTTACTTCCAGGTTGCGTTCAGGTATGAAGTGCTGAGAACATGGGAATCCTTGAGCCCAGCCCCACCCAGGCTTGGTCTGCTACGGGAGCTGGAAGCAGGGCTTCTGAGTCCCTGAGGCTGCCTGGGGAGTGCGTTTCTTCTCCACCCACTTGCAAGCTCAGCTCACTTCCTCTTACTGTATACTTGGAGTTTCATTCACACTCTTTGCATGCTTCTGGGATATAATGAAAATCAGCTGTGGGTGTTGATTTCGGAGCTGGGCAACCATCCTCTCTGGACCTGCGTTCCCATCTGTAAGATGGAGGTAGTAACCTCCACCCTCGCTGCTTCCTGGAATTGTTGGTGCATCAGAGCGAGCAGCCAGTTTGCACTGTGGGCTGCCAGGGAGATTTATTTCATGCCGTGGTTCCCCTTTTGGATAAGGGGCTAGGTTTGTTTTCTTCATCAGACTGTCCCCGGGGACACACACAGGAGTTGCTCTCACATTGTTGCCTCTTGGTATCTTTGAAGGCTGTCTGTTAGAACCCACCCTTTTGATGGTAGGGCAGGATTTGCAGAGGTGATGGCCTCTTTGGGTTGAGTTTCTCACTCTAATGAGCTAGCAGTACCTTCTGATTACCTCCTGGTTCAGCTTCCTTGACAACAAACTAGAATTGCTTCCGATGCAATACTTCATTCTTCCTAGTGCATGAGTAATTCGTATCCACTGTTTGCTCCCTCTTTTACAAATTAGAGGATGGCGATGCAGATGGAAAATGACCTGCTCATGCATCAGACCGAGACTTCAGGCTTCCGAGGCGCGTGTTTGAGGTTGAGCCTCCCTAGAGAGAGTGGAGTCACGTTTGCTTTGTAGAGGAGCCATGGGGGACCATGTCTCAGCACCTCTGAAGGGTTTTCTGCCCCATCCGGTCTGCTGCTTCTCTCCCCTCCCTCCTTCACCCTGTTCCCCTTCATCAGGGGTGTAAATGATGGTTTTCCTGTCTCCCCATGCACCTCCCTTAGGACCAGAGCAGGTGGGAGATGTCTTCACAGGAGAGGTCCAGGATGATAGGTTTGGAGCAAAGGGCTGGGGGGTTCTGGGGAGCCCCATTCCTGCACCTCCATGCTGAATGAAGAGGCCACACGAGGATGCACACACTGCTCAGTGCTTCTTAGGGAAAGCTGCTGGCTCTGATTAGTTCTGGTAAGGGGCAGAGTCCTTATTTCTCAGGACTCAGGCCAGATCCTCAATCAGTGGCAAGAGTCATGTTTGTTTTCCCGCCAGGCTCACTCGAGTTTCTGTCTATTCCCACTTTTCTTCATGGGGCAGCTTTCAGGACGGCAGGGTTGTCTTTATTATGAGAAGTGACAGCTGGCCGGACTCAGTGGCTCACGCCTGTAATCCTAACACTTTGGGAGGCGGAAGCAGGTGGATCATTTGAGATCAAAGGTTCGAGACCAGCCTGGCCAACATGGTGAAACCCTGTCTCTCCTAAAAATACAAAAATTAGCCGGGCGTGGTGGCGGGCACCTGTAATTCCAGCTACTCAGGAGGCTGAGGCAGAAGAATCACTTGAACCCGGGAGGCGGAGGTTGCAGTGAGCTGAGATCATGCCACTGTACTCTAGCTTCGGCAACAGAGTGAGATTGTCTCAAAAAAAAAAAAAAAAAAAAAAAGAGAAAGAGAGAAGTGATAGCCCTCCCCCTGTCTTCTCACCTGTTACTCCTCTTGGTCTGCCTGTGGAGCAAGTTTCCTGCCGTTAGTTTCCTGCAGTTACTGTGTGCTTTGTTCACTTCTACATCTGCAGTGCCTAGAACAATGTCAGGCATGTAGTAGGTGCCCAGCTAATGCTTGCAGAGTGAACAGTGACACACTTGCCTGGCGCGTCTTGGGCCCCTTACTAGGCACAGTAAGGCACAGAAAACCGTCTGATTCTGGCCAAGTTTCCAGGCTAAGTGGGAAGGTGGAACACAGCATATGCAGATTAAAATGAGAAGTAAAGTGATAATTCACAGTGTGTTGGTGGAAAAGGTTGATACAATTGTCAGATAAATTGCACAAGTGCTAAGTGCTGAGAAAGTTCAGAGCAGGGGAAATTGTTCCGGAGGAAGGAGGCAGAGGAGTGTAGGTTTTGTAGAGAAGGCTAAGAGAGGGTGGGATTTGGCAAAGGGCGAAAGGTAGAAGGAGACGTGGCCTGGGAGAGGGGAGCATGGCAGGAGGCCCATAGGCTTGGGGGCTGTGACCAACAGCATGCTTGTGGAACAGACTAGACGTGGGCCATGTTATCTGGGCCTGTGAAGCTGAGTTCAAGAGCCCAAGCCTTCCTCCCTCATGCCATTGGAACCTTTTTTTTTTTTTTTTTTTTTTTTTTTGCCGTCAATAAGAAATTTACTTGTTTTAAAAAAATCCAAATGCTGGCGTTGTCCAGAAAAATTTAACAGGTTTATTTATAATTATTATAAAGTTGAACCGCTGAAACTTGTTCACTGAAACATTTTAACTTGCATTAATGCTTTACGCCTCTGCATTTATATTAAAAATTCACACACAAATGAAAATGGAAAAACTGCCAATACCTGATTTCTGTCCCCTATTTTTCCACTCGCAATCGTATACTTAGGTACCTTTTGACCCCATGGGAAAAAAATTATCTACTGTTCAGAACTACCAATAACAGGAAGAAGAGAATTTTTTTTTTTTTTTTTTTTGAGAATGAAATGTTTCCCATCATAGTGGATTCTTAAGCACGTTCTCCACGTATGCGGCATGGTAGCTGGATGTCTTTTGGCATAATTGTTACACGTTTGGCATGGATAGCACACAGGTTAGTGTCTTCAAAAAGGCCAACCAGATAGGCCTCACTTGCCTCCTGCAAAGCACCGATAGCTGCGCTCTGGAAGCGCGGATCTGTTTTAAAGTCCTGAGCAATTTGTCGCACCAGAGGCTGGAAGGGAAGTTTGCGAATCAGAAGTTCAGTGGACTTCTGATAACGTCTAATTTCACGGAGCGCCACAGTACCAGGCCTGTAACGATGAGGTTTCTTCACCCCTCCAGTAGAGGGCGCACTCTTGCGAGCGGCTTTTGTAGCCAGTTGCTTCCTGGGTGCTTTACCACCGGTCGATTTGCAGGCAGTCTGCTTTGTACGAGCCATGGTGCAGAGACCTCCTTACTTACCCCCCTTCTCCTTCGGCTGGAGCTCGGCGAGCGAGAGGCGGCGCTGGCGTTAGAGAGCGACGGCGGCGCGGCGGCGGCTGCGAACACCTCCATTGGAACCTTGAGGTGGTTACCTGGGCAGAAGTCCTGTCCTGGTCTCTGGGCAGCATCTCTCCTGCTTCTGATAGAGAATAACAAGGTGTCTTAGTCTGTTCAGGCTGCCATAACAAAATGCCAGGCTGGGCTGTTTATAAACAAGAGAGATTTAGTGCCCACAGTTCTGGATTCAGGGAAGTTTGAGATCAAGGCACCTACAGATTACGTGTTAGGTAAGGGCTCCCTGCTTCATAGATGGCGTCTTCTTGCTGTGTTTCATGTAGAGGAAAGGCCAGAGAAGCTCTCTTGGGCCTCTTATTGTCAGGGCATTAATTTCATTCCTGAGGGTTCCACCCTTACGACCTCATCACCTCCCAGCAACCCCCCCCTTAGTATTATCACATTGGGGGTTAGGCTTCAGCATAAGAGCTTTGGTGGGGGATACAGTAGTCAGTCCATAGCACAAGGGGTGGCACCTTGGAGTGAGTGGAGGGTGACCACCTAGCAGTGTGACAAGAACTCCACCAAGGGAATTGGGGTGTGAGTGTGAGCATGTGCGAGTATTTGTATGTGCACACTTGTGTGTGTACATGCATATCTTCAAGTGTCCATGTATGGGTGTGTGAGTGCATGGACCTGTGTGTGTGGCCCATTGTGGGACAGGAGCAGGGACCTCGAGGCTGGGCTTTGGGGTTTGCGTACATTTCTTAGCATCTTGTAGATGCGGATGCTGACTCCCTCCTATGGTGCCTCTCAAGGTGAAATGAGAGCATATCCAAAGCTCTGTGTGCACAGTCGCTCCCTTCTCCCCTCTTCTCCTAGTATCAGCCCCCCTATTCTGGCTGGCTGGGCCCTTGGCTGCAGTGAGGGGGGACTCAAGGAGGAGGGCTCAGGAAGGCAGCAGTGGCCAGGAGGGCCTGGCTCTGTGGGGTCTGCAACCTCCTCCACTCCAGTTGGTGAGGGTCCAGGCGAGTCTCCCACCCTCCCAGTGCACAGTGAGATTTCAGGTTTTGTTTCTAGAACCTGAGTGCCATGTGGTTTTCACCCCGCCTCTCCTCCTGACATTGACAGCCGGGGGGCTTTGATCCCTGTCCTCCCTGTAATGGGAGCACTTTGCTGACCTTTTCCTTCCTCTCCCCACTAAATGATTCCTGGCCAAGGCCCTGCCTCCCCATGGGGAGCCGCCTCTTCCTGCCTTTCCCAGAGGCACAGGCCCTGATGCCCCGGACCCCATGTGGGACACACAGGGACAGGCAGGAGTGCCCTTATCTCACCCGCTGGTTTGGAGGGACAGTTTATCTCTTTTTTCCACATGGTCTAAAGGAAGCTGGTGCTGAAATGGCAGGGAAAGGGACTGACTCCACAACAGGAAGATAGGCTTGGGCGCAGATCTCTCGACTGTGGCCGCCACACAGTGGTCACTGCTGTTGTCCTGGGCTACCTCTCTGATCCCCAGGGCTCTCCTGTCCCAGGTGGCTGCCTGCATTGGTTTTTTGCGCTGGCATTTATACCTTTACTTGGTTAACGATTCTTAGAGTTCTTTATGGACTGTAGGGGGAGGACCGAGGTCCAGGTGGTGGTGATGGCTGCTTTCTAACTGTCAGTGCTAGGCAGTGCCTTGGAGTGGATGGCATTTCTTCTAAGGCTCAGCTCTCACTTATGCCTCCAGGAGAGTCAAATTGCTGCCTTGCTCTGAGCCATCTCAAAGTGAGGTGAGCCACATTCTCTCGGCGGGGTGGTGGGGTGGCAGATGGCTGGAACAAGAGCCCACTCCCTGATTACCCACTCGTTGTGATGCCACGAGTCTGCCCAGAGACTCTGGCCTCCTCCAAGAAGGAAGGACGCCCTCCAAAACCTGCTCAGAGGCTGGGCGCTGTAGCTCACGCCTGTAATCCCAACACTTTGGGAGGCCAAGGCGGTCGGATCACTTGAGGTCAGGAGTTCAGGACCAGCTTGGCCAACACAGTGAAACCCCGTCTTTACTAAGAATACAAAAATCAGCCGGACATGGTGGCACACGCCTGTGATTCCAGCTACTTGGGAGGCTGAGGCAGGATAACCGCTTGAACCCAGAAGATAGAGGTTGCAGTGAGCTGAGATCACGCCACTGCACTCCAGCCTGGGCAACAGACCAAGACTCCATACCCCCCCAAAAAACAAAACCTGGACAGAGTGGCCCCTGGCGGGCACTCCGCTTCTTGGGGCTGGAACAAATATTCTTGTAGATGTCTCTGGTCCTCTTGGCCACTGGCTCCGGGACAGCCACCGAGACCCAGCATTTGGGGCAGGTGGCCGGGATGCTGCAGGGAGGGGTGCCCAAGCAGGAGGCAGCCAAGCTTGCCTGGAGCAGGATAAGATGAGCTCCCCTCTGAGACTCGGTATTTTCTGTTCAATGAAGGGAACAGTCTAGTGTTTGAGACAGGAGAACCCGAATTGACTTGACTGGTCTGTGGTGTTTTTTTTCTTTCCTATGCCTTGGTTCTTCCATTTAAATACAGAAGACACCTGACCCTAAGGGGCATGGACCAGAGTTATCATCTGAACTCCAGAGTAGCATGCATTGTGATTATTATGAGATTTCCTCTCTGTCCCCATCGTGCTTCTCACACCCTGCCTGCGGCGAGCTGGCCAGGCCAGGTGGAGGGCATGCACTTTGCCGAAGGCAAGACTGCTGGCTGGAGACTGGACTGAGGGGCCATCCTCCAGGCTCTTGCACGGGGACCTGGAGGATGTGGCCCAAGCTCAGTCTCCTTCAGTCTGCATTAGTGGCTAATCAGGACATGGGTATGGGGAAGTCTCTGTGGGTCTGGAGATGGCTGGGATGGCCCGGGGCTTGTTTCTCACCCTTTACCTCTAGTTTATATCCCACTGACACCGTGGTTTATTTGCAATGCGCTTCAGCAGATAAAGTGATGGGTTAGAATCACAGAGCTTAGGAATCCACGGTAAGGAATTCCAGGTCCCTGTGCTTCTGCATCCCAGCCCTTCTGTCATTGGAAGGCAGTCATCCAAGACTCCTCCCTTTTCTGGCCTTTGCTGTCAGGGAGCCCGGGGGCCAATTCACTGTTCATTTTGCACAGCCAGTGCATCCCGGGGCCTGAAACATGCTTTGAGCCTTCATTTTTGTTTTCTTCCCAGTGGCCTTATTTTTACGCTGTTTGATTTCTTAAGGCTGCTTTGGATCCTTTTAAAAGTAGGCGAGTGAAAAGCTACACAAACAAACTGCTGGGCTTGGCACTCTCGTGTGCCCACATCCGGCGCCCTTTCTTTGGGACCTGCCGGAGCCTGGGTCCCCGGGCAGGGTGGGGCAGGGTGGGGTGGGGTGTTGCCTGAGAAACGGTGCAAACCTTCTTGCGCTCCGTAAATGATTCATTTCCTTCAAATGTCCTATGCTGTTTTCCAGCAGAATCTCCTTTCTGTATGAATCAAGATCCTGGCTGACATTTTCTGCCTCGGCTGTTGTGAGCTTTCCCATCAGAAATATCCTTCCCACGGGGCCTGAAGTAATTATTTTATATTTATTGGCATTAAGTGTAAGAGAGAGAGAGAGAGAAGGTGTGTGTGTGTGTGTGTGTGTATCGGGGGTGGTGTATCAGCTGCCACATAGTAAGAGAGCAAAGGATATTCTTTTGTCTTAACGGTGTTTTACCTGTGCTAATTGGTTCTTGGCAGCCTTTAAATGCCTAGGCAGAGAGGAAGAGAGAGGTTCCTAAGCTCCGTGGTGAACTTCTAAGTCTGTGTTGACTGCGGGAAATGTAGGAGGAAAGGATGATGGTTGAGGCCTCTCCCTCACATTTAGGCCAGGGGTTGGCAAATTACAGCTTAGTCCTGTCTGCTGCCTGTTTTTGTAAATAAAATTTTATTGGAACACAACTTACTCATTGGCTTATGTATAGCATATGGCTGCTTTCATGCTGTGATGGCAAGGTTGAGTAGTTGAGACAGATGCCACGTGGCTTGCAAAGCTGAAGATATTTATTAGCTGGCTCTTTCCAGGAAAAGTTTGCTGACCCCTGCTTTAGGATAAGACAGAGAAATGGAGAGACATGCAATAGCAGAATATCTTTTCAGCTAGGTTCAATATGAATGAACAGGTGCCCTCCATTGCACCTGAAAGGGGCCAAGAGTCCTATAATTTGGATTTGGGGAGATTGAATTTAGACTTCCTTGGTTCAGAGACCAGGCCAGGATTGAGCATTTGCCAGTGGTGACCTGGAGGTGTCTGGAGCAGGATCCTTTTAAATAGGCGAGCTGCTTGCTGGGAACACAGTTCACCTTGAGCTTTTAAAAAAATTCCTTCAGGCCGGGCGCGGTGGCTCAAGCCTGTAATCCCAGCACTTTGGGAGGCCGAGATGGGCGGATCACGAGGTCAGGAGATCGAGACCATGCTGGCTAACACGGTGAAACCCCGTCTCTACTAAAAAATACAAAAAATTAGCCAGGCGAGGTGGCAGGCGCCTGTAGTCCCAGCTACTCGGGAGGCTGAGGCAGGAGAATGGCGTGAACCCAGGAGGTGAAGCTTGCAGTGAGCTGAGATCCGGCCATTGCACTCCAGCCTGGGCGACAGAGCGAGACTCCGTCTCAAAAAAAAAAAAAAAAAAAAAAAATTCCTTCAAAGCCAAAACCATGCAAATATGGAGCTGCCTGACAAGCCGAATGATTGATAGGGTAGAAAATAGGGTCTTCCATAAAGTATTTGAGGAGGTGGATTTTCACAGCGGGGAGAAGCAGGCTGACAAGTGCCACTTGTTAATGGTGACTACCACTTTCCATACCTACTGTGTGCCAGGCATAGCAGTAGACACTTTGCCATTGTATTCAGTCTTAAAACAACCCTGATAAGTAGCTCCCAGTGTCCCCCAGTTACCAGTGGAGGCTCCAAAGATATATCTTTTGCGTGAATCGCACAGCCCACTATCAGGGAGGAAGCCGTCCCCTGTGCCAGCCCTCTGCACAGGAAATGGAGAAATTAGCTGGAATTGCAACCATCCTGTAGGACATAAGGAAGAACATCTTGACTGTAAGCATGGTTAAACACTGGGATGAGCTGTCAGGGAAGTGTGAGAGATCCCCATCTGGGAAGGAGAAACCATTTGCAAGTCTGTTTTTAGCTGCATGGTGACACAGGGCATTGGCCTTGATGGCCTCTGGGAGATGACCTTTTGACCTTTCTGATTTCAGCGGTCTCTCTCCTGTCACATCAGACCCTTTGCTGGTTCAGATCACAATAGTACAACCAGTGCTACGCCCTTTTAGAACTTCTAAGGCCCTGAGTTATTGGAGATTTGGTTTCCAGGGTGATTCTTGAATCTAAGAAATCTTCTAGAAGCCTGGGTCATGTTGTGAGGTCCTTGTGCCTGTTGGGTCATGGTTCTGTCTGCCTCAGGTTACTGTCGGCCCCAGGGCTCTTTTTCCTGCAGGCCTTAGTTAGCACCATGAATGTTTAGGGGTGTGGTGGTCAGGGTGAGTGTTCACCAGCAGGTTTCAAGGGATTGGTCCATTTCATCTAAGTTGCCAAACTTACATGCACAGAGTCGTTTGCAGTATTTCCCTAGTATGTTCTTCATGTGTGTGGGATCAGTAGTGATATCCCCTCTTTCATTTCTGATTTTGGTAATTTGTGCCTTTCTTTTTGTGTTTGTTAGTCTGCTAGAAGTCTATTATTTCTTCTTGTTGGGTTTACTTTGTTCATCTTTTTAAAAAAATTTTAGAGACCTTTCCTCTTTTCTGATATAAACATTTGATGCTGTAAATTTGCCTCCAAGCACTGCTTTAGCTGCATCCTACAAATTTTTATATATTGCATTTTTATTTTCATTCATTCCAAACCATTTTCTAATTTTCCTTGAGACTTCCTTTTTCATCTGTGGATCATTTAGTAGTGTTTAATAGTAATGTTTAATTTCTAAGTATTTGGAGGTTTTTCCAGGTGTCATTCTGTTACTGATCTTTAGTCAAAGATAAATGTACTGGTTTCCTATTGCAGCTGCAATAAATTGCTACAAACTTAGCAACTTCAAACAAGAAAACATACTACCTTATAGTTCCGGCCAGAAGTTCAAAAGAAGCCTTATAGGGCTAAGTCTTCGTTTTCCTTCATCTGCGAAGGTCTTTATTTTACCTTCATTCCTGAAGGATGTTTTCTTTGGATATAACATTCTGGGTCGACAGTTCATTTCTTTTAGGACTTTAAGATGTTTCATCCTCTTCTGGCCTCTATAGCTTCTTATGGGAAATCTACAGTCACTTGAATCCTTATTCTCCTATATGTTGTTTTTTCTCTGACTGCTTTCAAGATTTTTTCTTTGACTTTGGTTTTCCGTACTTTTATTATGATGTGTCTGGCTGTGGTTTTCTTTATCCTGTTTGGGGTTTACTGCATTTCTCAGGTCTGTAAATTTGTGTTCTTCCCCTAATTTGGGAAGTGTTCGGCCATTATATTTTCCGATACTGTTTTCTGCTTCCATCTCTCCTCTCTTTCTGGCACTCCTGTGACATGAAATTAGACATCACATCTTTTGATGTTGTTCCATAGATCCTTGAGGTTTTATTCCATTTTTCTCCATTCTTGTTTTCTCTTTGTTACTTAAATTGGATAATTTCTATTGATATATCTTTAAGTTCACTGACTCCATTGTCATCTCCATTCTGCTGTTGAACCCCTCCAGGTGATTTTTTATTCTTTGGTTCTAAATTTCTGTTTGGTTGTTTTTTATAGCTTCTGTTTTTGTTTTTTTTTTTGGCTGAGAACGCCTGTCTTTTTATTTGTTTCAAGAGTCTTTGCTTTTTCTTCTTAGAGCATGGTTATAATACCTGCTTTAAAGTCTTATTCGATAATTCAAACATTTGAGTCATCTTGGGGTTGATGTTAGTTGATTGCTTTTATGTTGCTTAGTTCTCTGTCAAGTAATTTTGAGTTATATCCCAGACATCTTGAATATAAGAGACTCCGGACCCTGTTTAAATGTTCTGAAAATGTTGAATGATTTTTTTTTTTAATAGGCAGTCAACCCAGTTAGATTCAGATGGCACATCCTGTCTCACTTTCTCTGCTCTGTGGTTCCAGTATCCACCCTGCTGTTTACCACCCAGGGATCAGTTTGAAACTGGGCAGTGATCTATGCTGTGCTGATTCCAAGGGTTTTCACACATGTGCAGTTTGGGGGTGAGCCCAGGGCTTCTTATGTAGATTTAAAGGATCCCTTCTCCAGCTCCCTCCTCTCCATGATCTTCCCTATACTCTCTGCTTCCCCATGTCCACCCTTCCAGGTGTTCTGATTAGTAGGCTGGGGCTCTAGCCTGTCACCCGGCACTGTTGCCAGAGTTCCCCCTGAAGGTCCACTGCTGCTGTGCTGGTGAAGGGGGACAGGGGCTTCACCTATTTGCTGGTGCTGGGCTAGTGTAGAGTGGAAGGAGTCCACGGGCCTCCACCCCAGGAAGACCACTGCTTGCATCTCTGGGGAGAGGAATGGACATGTTGTTTCTGCTGGGGAAAGGTGGATAAAGCCAAAAGAATTCAATCCACAGGATTTCTCCTTCCTGGGCCTTTGGTTAGAGAGAGCAAGCTTTTCTGTTTGGTTCTTTCTTTTTTTCCTCTTGTCTGTGCCTGTTGGTAGTTTCAAGCTACTCTAGTAGTGCCCAGGCTGGAAGGCAAAATTCCAAAAACTAAAAAAACCAGAAAAATCACTGCTGAGGTGTCCTTAAAGTCCTGCAATCTCTGCTCGGTCCTCCTGCCCTTATCTACCTTTTTGAATTCCATGATAGAGGTTTCATGAGTTTTACGCAGAATTTATACCTGTGGATAGTGGGAAAGGGTGTAGCGTGCTCTTCTATCTTGCCTGGAATTGGAAGTTCAAGCTTCTACATTTACATGTCCTTCTCTCTGTGTGTGGTGGTGTTCCCTGGGATAGACCACTACTGCCCTTAGACAGCGTTCTGAGGGTGGTGGCCCATACTGATCACCTCAGCCCACCCCAGTAACTTTCCTGCGGCCCCTCCCAAGACCCCTGCCCCAGCAGGGCTAAGCTGATATACACACTGCGGATGTAGGCCTGCCTGCTGGGCCTTCCTGGTGTTTGGTTTTTTTTCCAGGCAAAACACCTCTCTCTGCCTCCTGCTGGTTTATTCAGCAGTGTCCCAGGGTTTGCTCATTGCCTGCTTTGCTTCAGACCCTTTTATCGAATTCCATTGTCTCTGACCTAATGGTCTTTGCAGGGTAGGCATGGCCATTTGCATGTTCACTGAAGGGCCTGCCTGCATTTCCAGAGAGAGAAAGGCTTCAGGCCACTGGTGCATAAAGATCTTCGGAAATGTCCAGAAGATCCCAAAACTTGCCTGTCCTGCATGCCAGGCCTTCCTTTCCACCAGCCTGCTCCCCAGCCGAACATTCAGCTGTCATTTCCTAGAGCACCCATCCCATGCAGTTGTTTTGGACACATAGCGTTCCTCCCGGGGCCACAGGTGGAGTAGAGAGCACGGTATCCCGAACCATCTGACGGGGCCTGAGTCACCCTCACCGTGCACCAGGCCAGTTATGGTTTCTTTGTGTGTCTTATTTTCCCCTCTGTCAAATGAGACTTATTGTAGAAACCTTATAGTGCTGTGTTGGGATTAGCAGTAACGGTTTGGCGTGTGGTAGATGCTCGGGAAATGAAAGCTGCCCTTTTTTCCTAATGGGAAAGAAGGAATTTTGTTTTTGAGACAATTACCTTCCTCTACTGCTGCATAGGAACACGTGGGTGCCTTTCTAAAATTGGGCCAGGGCACAGTGGCTTGCCCGTAATCCCAGTGCTTTGAGAGGCCAAGGCAGGAAGATCACTTGAGGCCAGGAGTTTGAGACCAGCCTGGGCAGCCTAGTGAGACCCTGTCTCTACAAAAAATAAAATTAGCTGGACGTGGTGGTGCACGCCTGTAGTCCCATCTATTCAGGAGGTTGAGTCAGGAAGATTGCTTGAGCCCAGGAATTTGAGGCTGCAGTGAGATATGTTCATGCCACTGCACTCCAGCCTAGCCAATAGAGCAAGACCCCGTCTCATAAAATAAAATAACATAGCATAAAATAACATAAAATAAAACATTAAATAACATAAAATACCAACAGTCTGTGCTGGCTGGAGCCATGGTGTTGAGAGGCCCATGGACTTGGGCCATGCCTGAGCTGGCAGTGCTCTGTCTGCCACCTAGGCTGCCCCTCCCCCAGCCCCCTGCTTGTGTGCAGCAGGCATGGAATCCTGCAGGAATGTGAAGTTCATCCTTCTCTGGATACTTGGGCACCATCTGGCCAGCCTCATGGAGCAGATGAGCCTGTGAGTTATGTCCCCACCCGTGCCCACGCCCAACCTTTATGCCCTGTTTTCAGTGGGAGAATTTTGTTTGGAGCTGCAGGTGTGGCGGGTTGGCACGTCTCAGGCGAGAGAGTAAGTCTTGGGGGTCTTCCTGTTATCTTTCTTGGCCCTGCTCCACTCCTTGGTTCCCCTGGCCCTGTCCTGCCTGCCTGTTCCTTTGGGTGCCCTCAGCCTGTCCCAAGGCAGCTCGTCCCTCAGGCCCTGCCCTGTCTTGTCTTTCCAGCCTCCCAGCCCAGGGGCTTGCTGTCGATGTAGTAACTCATACCTTAGTGTGATCCTCTAATTTTCTGTTGCTTTCTCGCTTCCATGGTTGTTGGAAGCCTGGAGACCCAGTATTTGGCCAACGACAGGGCCTGCTTGTTTTAGATCTCCTGGCCCAGCAGGGATGGTAGGACCCAGGACCCCAAGTGCTCTGGGCGGGCACTGTTCTGGGTGCTGTAAAGCATGGTGCCTAGCTAGCACCTCACAGGGACTCAGGGTGTGGTGGCTGACCCGCCGAATCCACTTTTTATTGGTGAGAAGTCTGGGGCCCAGAGAGATTAAGTCACGTGCTAAGGTCACCCACCTGGGCAGTGGTAGGGCTGGGTTTGAACCAAGGTCTGCACTGCCCAGCTCATGAATTCTGCTGCTTGGGAGCCAGGAGCGCTGCTGGCACAAGGGTAGGGGAACTCAAGCCTGTCAGAGAGGGTACCTGGCTCTTTGGGAGTGGGAGGTGCACCAGAGTGGGTTGGGACAGGACCCAAAGCACCACCCTTTACCTGACCAGCATCTTGGTGGGGTTCCCCACCTGGAAGGGCAGGACCCTGGGGTCCGACAGAGCCTATTGCAGATCCAGGTTCTGACCCAGCTGGGATGCTCACTGGCTCTGTGGCTCATCAGCGAGCCTACCTGCTGCACCTGTGAGCATGGGCAGCCCCATCTGCCGTCCCCATCTGCCGCCCCCTTCAGGTGACATGGCAGGATCAGAAAGACTGAATGAACGCTGCTGGGTCGCACTCATGGAGGAAGGCCTTATTAACAAACCATCTGTAGCAGTCAGAAGGCCTGACGTGGTCAGGCCAGACCGCGGAGCCCCTATTCTGGATCCGTTTGGCAAAGATGAGAGAGAAGCTGGGATAGGCTTTGTTGAGTAAATGCAAATGCCACACCTGTGTGTGCACACACATAGGCTGAGACACCTTTCTTCGAGGTAGGGGATCGCATTGAGGGAAGAAAAACTGCTCTGATAGCTTCAGCCTGGACTTGGGTCCAGAGCTTTGGATAGAAGCATCCTTCCAGGCAATTGGGATCCTGTAGAAAATCTGCCCTCTGAGGCTCTTGTGTGCCTTCTGTTGTGTCCTGGGGCCCCTTGATGTCTCCAGGCAGAGCCTGTACAGAGCATCCACATCAGAGTTCCCTGTGGGCCCCAGTGCCTGTAGTTCCGTCTCCTGCCTGGATGCTCGGTTCTTGGAGCAAGCTTCCGGAGCAGCCTGTGCAGGCTCCAGGCTCTGGCAGCATCTCCACGCCACTCTTGCTGGCCTTTCTCCTGGCGGAAGCAGCCTGTGTTGCTTCTCTGTCCGGCGGTGACAGGCTGTTCTCATTTGAAGACAGAAGAGACACCACTGCTTCCCCACACAGACTTCCTAAAACACCAGGTTCACGTTCTGTGGTGTATGTGTAAAATGCTGGCTCTGTGTGTGCACGTGGTGCACACCTGGCCCTGAGAGGCCGGGCGTGGTGACTCACGCCTGTAATCCCAGCACTTTGGGAGGCTGAGGCAGGTGAATCATTTGAGGTCAGTAGTTCAAGACCAGCCTGGCTCACGTGGTGAAACCCCGTCTTTACTAAAAATATAAAAATTGGCCAGGCGTGGTGGCTTACACTTCTGTAGTCCCAGCTGTTTGGGAGGCTGAGGCACAAGAATCACTTAACCCAGGAGTTGGAGGTTGTCGTGAGCTGAGATCACACCACTGTACTCCAGCCTGGGTGACAGAGCAAGACCCTGTCTCAAAAAAAAAAAAAAAAAAAAGGAAAAAGAAGAGCATGGTGACTTCACCAGGGACAAGGGCATGTCAGACAAGGGCAGCGTGCCAGGGTGTGGGAGACTCTCCGGGTGGTTGTTGACCAAAAACATCACTTTTGGGTTTTGTGACTCAGAAATGAGCTCAGCCTGTACACCCTGCAGATGTGATGAGCCCCAGGCTGAGTCCTCTGGGGGTGTCATTAATGGCGTGTGCATGAGCATTTTCTTCTGGCATTTTTACAGAGACCGTGTGCGGCTGGACTCTCCGGAGACAGCAAACAGAAATTCTATTGTGTGTCCTATCAGCTAATAAAGGAGGAGAACTTGCCTTGAATTGTGTTTTCTGCAACCCCGTGTGTTTGATCCATGTCTGCACCCAGTTTGGCCACCCTGACTTCTGTCGCTCCCAAGTCCGAGGAACCAGTGGTTATGTGAATGTGAAATTATTTACTTCATCTGTTTATTTAGATCTGGGCCCTGGGGTGGCCCCATGCATTGAATAAGTGTGTTCTACAGATGGTCCCTGGGTTCTGGGTGGTCAGTAGCCTGAGGAGGGACCAGACTCCTCCCTGTCCTAAGGGGCTTATGAGAAGTTTCGAGGGAACTGGTGCCTGGACGTGGTCTGTAGCATAGGTGGAGTGTCGAGGAGGGCCCTACATACGGTGAGTGGGAGAAAGCACCTGAGAGAGTGTCCCCCAGCCCAGGAGTATGGCCAGGTTAAGTCACAGCAGGGATGGGGCCATGAGAATGGTGGGCTGTGAAGAACTGGGAGGGCCAAGACCCAGGGAGGCCATCTGGATGGGGAAGGTGTGAGCCAAGGCCCAGAATTGAGCACCCAGGGGACCCAGGCTGATCGGGTCGCAGCAAGCACGAGGGGGCTGTGCGAAGCCATGAGCTCCAGACTCCCCAGTCTTGGGCCCTGATGTGGGTGTGTGTGTGAGCTGGAGCCATGGGACCAGGGCTGAGCCTGCATACTGGACAGTCTTCGGGGCCCAGACACCCAGGGCCACCCGGAGCCTGCAGGGAAGTTGGGGAGTGGAGGGGCGTGGGTTGTATGGACAGAGTCCTACCATGCTTAGAGGAGTCAGGCTCCTCCCCCGACTCTGTGACCACACATTGTCCCTCGTACTCTTGATTTCTCAGCCACAGTGAGGGTGAAAATCATGGTGGCCTTGAGACTATGACCCAGTTCTCATTTCACCTCCTGGGTCTTCTCCAGGTTCTGTGGGGTTGTTTTGTTTTGTTTTGTTTTTTTGAGATGGAGTCTTGCTCTGTCACTTAGGCTGGAGTGCAGTGGCGATCTCGGCTCACTGCAACCTCCGCCTCCTGGGTTCAAGTGATTCTCCTGCCTCAGCCTCACAAGTAGCTGGGATTACAGGCATGCATCCAGCTAATTTTTGTATTTTTTATAGAGATGGGGTTTCACCATGCTGGCCAGAGTGGTCTCGAACTCCTGACCTCAAGTGATCCACCCGCCTTGGCCTCCCAAAGTGCTGGGATTACAGGTGTGAGCCACTGCACCTGGCCTTCCCCAGGTTCTGAATTCCCTGAAAGCAGCTGTGCTGTTGCCCTGCAGTCTGGGGCAGAATGTTAGGAGTAAGCAGCATTTAAGTGCCTCACTGATTAAGGGAAATACGTATATTCCCACTGGGTGGTGAGGACGTAGATGTCCAGGCCCATGTGTTCCACATAACGTGGGGACTGCAGAGAGGAAGGGACATGTTTATGTCCCAAGTGGGTCTTGGAATCTCGGAATATGAGGGTGTACATGTCAGATTTTTTTCAGGGAGGAGTGTCTTAGTCACTTCAGGCTGCTGTAACAAAAATGCCATAAACTGGGTACGTTAAACAACAAATACTCCTCATAGTGCAAGAAGTCCAATATCAAGGAGCTGGAACATTTGGAGTCTGCCAAGAGCCCACTTCCTGGTTCTTAGCCATCTTCTTGCTGTGTTCTCACCTGGTGTGAAAACGATGGGGGCTGTCTCTGGGGTTTCAAAAGGGCACTAATCCCCTTCATGAGGATTCCATCCTCCTAACCTAATCACCCCCAAAGGCGCCACCTCTAAATACCATCACATTGGGGGTTAGATTTCAACGTAAGAATTTTGGAGGGATGCGAACATTTATTCTGTGTACTGTTAGGGGCATCTCAGAGTGCCACCCCCACGTCCCCAAAGCTTCAGGACTTTGCATGTGGGAGCTGACTCTCCTGGGGCTGGTGTGACTCATGACTGGAGGCCTGGCTTAATAACCCAGCTCTGAGGTCCTCTGGATGCCACCTCCTGCACACTAGCCAGCCAGGTGGTCTCCACGTACCTTCTGTTTCATGGAGAAGAGCTACTTGCTTAAGAAAGTTTCCTCAAACCCCTGGCATCTGGTCCCAGGTGACTCTGAGCATCTCATGGCTGCCTCCTCCCCACCTGCAGCCTCATCTGCACCCTGCTGCACTCTATGGCTAAGCAGCACAGGGTGCCAGGGGATGTTTGTCTGTGCTACTGCTGTGTTGCTGACTCATGAGACTTCTTTGGAAGGGGCTCAGCAGCTGAGGAGACTGGTGTGAATCCACTTGTCCTAATAGACCACCCCAACCTTCTGAACATCTCAGACTTTCCTGGTACAGTCTTCACCTGCCAGCCAAGAGGAGAGCATGGCTCAGGTGGGATTCAGGCGAGAACAGGGCAACGCACACCTACTAGTCAAGATACAAAGCACTTAATACAGGGAGGAGTCCTGTGGGCAGGACCCAGAGGGGCCAACACCTCTTAGATGTCTGCTGTGTTCCTGATGCTGACCTGAGTGTGGGATGTGACTAGGTGTCTGCTGCTCTCCTTGGCAGGGGGCTGGCGGTGCCTGCCCTGGAGGTAAAGAGGCTGGAACAGCGACCTTAGGTAGCCAGCTGGGGTCTGTCTGTTAAGCAAGGAGCAGGAATCAGCCGTGTTCTTTACTGGCCTGTCTGGGAAGCCTAAGCAAATTCTGTGTCTTGAATGGTACCCGAGTCAGGTGCCAGCCCTGTGCTGGCCCTGGCAGGGGGTAGCTGTGGAGGCAAGAGTGTTGGGCAGGGTGACCTGATTGAGCCAAGCTGTTATTCTGCCACCTGAGGATTTTCCGGGAGAAGTGCCAGGCTCAGAACTGGCGTCAGATACCTCTGAGAGTCTTTCCAGCTGTCACAGCTCTCCCAGGATCATGGAGTTCTTGAAGGAAGGCCTTTTCCTGGCATGTCGGCAGTGGCATGGTGATGTGTCCATGCTGCCCCTGTTTGTGAGTTGAATCTCTGCAGAACTCACTTTTCCCAGAAGGTGCTTTCAGAATGCAACGTACCACAATCCTCATCAGTATCTGCTCATTTGGCTGGGCTGGCAGGTGGCTGAGTTAGCTCCCTGAGCGGGTGTCTGGCAGCTGTGCCTATGGAGGCAGGCTGGGCGTGTGAATCTCGCCTCCTCCCACGGCCCCCTGGGGAAGCAGGATAGGAACTGGGCCTGGTTCCCGAGCCTGGCCAATTGGGAGTAACAGGTGGGATCTGGACCAGGTTGTCACACCCGCAGGACAGCTGGGATTATCACCGTGGGTGGTAATTCCCACATGACAGTTTCGAGTTTCAGGTCAAGAGCCGGGTCCTCTGTCTCCTCTTGCATCTGGACAGAGAGATCCTTGCCGGCTGGTTTTCTGGCTCGTTCCTCAGCTGTTTTCTGTGGCCTGCAGAGTTTGCAGCCCCAGGGGAGCGAGGAAAGCTCTGCTCTGGCCTGATTTTTGCTGGAGAAGAGAAATGTGGAAGTCAGGGCAGTAGACTTTGCAGTGGGTCAGCTTTGGGCTGCTGAGATGGGCAGCGTGAAGGCCAGCTTCCAGAGCCCTGGCTGGCCTTTGTAGTGAACGAGGAGGACCAGATTGCCATGCTAGGGTCACCCGCTAACCTGCAGTGGCCTGAGCAGATACATGGGCTCTGCCACATTTCCTGAAGTGGAGCCCTCAGCCTCACACTGCATCCCCCAGAAGCCAGGCAAGAGGAGGTCATACAGTTTTCTGGAAAGGAACAAAAGAGTGTGCTGCTAAATGTTGCAGTTGGGAGCGTGTGAATAGGTGAGGCTTCCGGTAATTATCATAAGTGATGCTTGTGCTTCTCAGTGCTGTTTCCTCCCTCTGCTGTGGCCTGCTTGACACCTCACAGGGAACGTGGGTGGAGAGTGTCATTATCCCCATTTCATTGGTGGGAACATTGAGACATGAAACGAGTTTCATCCGCAGGCCCCTGGGCCCTCTGGTCATCCCAGTCATCCCGGTTGGTTTATTGTCTTGTTTTTTTTAGGGGGATGACTGAAGAAGGCCTTGGAGGTAGGGTAGGGGAAGCTGGGAACAGCGGGAATTAGATTTCCTTTTCCAAATACTTGTTTAAGAATGGAAGAGTTCATGGCCCATAATCCACGTGCACAGATTTTCCAGGGGAAAATCCATTGAGTTTAGACTTGGAGACCGTGCCATCTCCCGGTCTGTTATTCAGGCTTTTGACATCTGCCCACATCTGGAACATCTTAAATTCTGGTGGAGAATACAAAATGTCACTCCCCTGCCCCAGCTCACTCCTAGTTCAGTCCCCCAGGATACCTGAAGTTGGGGATCCTCTTTCTTCGCTGTGGAGCTCAGGGTATGTTGGTTCCACATCCAAACCTTCAACTTTCATCTGTAAAATGGGATACTGCTGGCTCCCTTGCAGAGGTGTGGGAATTTGAGGCAGCACTTCTGGCCCGTACCTGTTGCCATTTCTGCGTGTTGTATCCCTGGCCCTGACTCAGGCTGGCGTCCTGAGCAGTTGTGCATCCACAACCCCATCAGCCTCCCAGGAGCACTACAGATAGGATAACCCTATAGGATTAGGCCAGGGGTGGGAATTGCAGACTATGCCCCAGACCTGACCCAGGGCTATACCCCTCCAGGGCCGGTGCTGCTTGTGTGTGTGTGTGTGTGTGTGTGTGTGTGTGTGTGTGTGACTTGTGGCTTGCAAGCGGGGCGGGGGGCGGGGGTGGGATTGGTTCGGGGATTGGTTCGAGTCTCAAACTGTCCTCTGTCGGGTCTGGTCGGGTCTCAGACTGTCCTCTGGATTACCTTCTTTCCCTCAACAGAAGGAACCCAGGCTATGGAATCGTTTGTGGACCCAGCAGGGTTCATAGGCACTTCTCAGTCTGTCTCCAGCATTGGACTCTTATGGTCCTGCCCAGCTTGTCACTTTAGTACCTCAGTTTCCTTATCTGCATGGAAGCCCACCTGTCAGCTTGGATGAGGGGAGGAAAGCAAAGCTCCTCAGGCCGTGTGTGTGAAGGAGAGTCTGAAGGTGCAGGGGCTGTGCTCAGGATGGAGCGTAGCTTCGGGAGGGGCTGATTGGCTGCTGGCAGTGTTGTGCAGGACATTCAGAATGTGACTGGGTTTTTATTCTGATTTGTGCAAGCACAGGATACTCAGGTGGCTCTGGTCTGTTCTCTAGCAGGAGAGTCTGGGGTCAATCTGTAATAATTTAGCTTCTGAGCAAGTGTCCGGCACAAGAGAGCCCGGATACATTGTGTGTCTGAAGGGGGCGAAGCCCTGGGCTGCCTCCTACTCTGATCTTGTGGGCCTTGGTGTCTGCTCTTCCCCTCTGTCTGCCACTCTGAGTCTGGAATGTGGCAGTGATACGGGTGTTGTGGGCACTCCTGGCATGTGGACAGCTCCTCAGTGCTGGTGTCTGAGCTCCACAATGACCTCATTCGTGTAATAGTATGCTGTGGCTGCGTAACAAAGAACCACAAACTGTGCAGTCAAATCATAAAAATTTATCATCTCACAGTTCTGACGACTGGAAATACGAGATTGAGATGTTGGCTGGGTTGGATCCTTATAGGTGGCAGTCCTCAAGTTCACATGACATTCTCCCTATATGCCAGTCTGTCTCCAAATTCTACCCACTCACTCCGACTTTTTTTTTAAGAGACAGGGTCTCCCTCTGGCTCCAGTCCCAGGCTGGAGTGCAGTGGCGCAATCATAGCTCACTGCAGCCTCAGCCTCCTGGGCTCAAGTTATCCTCCCACCTCAGCCTCCCAAGTAGCTGAAAGCTACACTTGACCACCATACCCGGCTAATTTTTATATATATTTTTTTATAGAGACAGGCTAGTCTGGAACTCCTGGCCTGAAGTGATCCTGCCTCCCAAAGTGCTGGGATTACAGGCATGAGCTACCACACCCAGCCACCCCTTTTTTAAAGGACACAGTCATATTGGATTAGGATCTAACCTAATGACCTCATTTTAACTTGGTAAAGACCCTATTTTCAAATAAGTTTAGGGGTTAGGACTTAAGCATATGAATTTAGGAGGGAACACGATTTATCCCCTAAAACTATACTTCTTTTCTTTTGTTTTAAATTTCAAAGCCTGGCTGATCATTTGCGTGTGTGTGAAAATATATATAACATAACATGTACTGTTTTAGCCATTTTTAAGTGTGCAGTTCATTGGTATTAGGTACATCCACATTGTCACATACCTGTCACTACTGTCCATCCCCAGAACTTTTTCATATTCTCCACACTGAAACTCCACTAAACGCTAAGTCCCTCCTCCCCTCCTCTCCAGCACCTGACCGCCCCCTTTCTACTTTCTGTCTCTATGAATTTGACTACTCTAGGAGCCTCATGTATGTGGAATCTTACAGTATTTGTTTGTTTGTGCCTGGCTGATTTCACTTAGCATAATGTCCTCAAGGCCTATCTTACTCAGCGTGTGTCAGAGTTTCCTTCCTCTCTGAGGCTGAATAATACTCCTTTTCATGTATATAGCACGTTCTGGTTTTCCACTCATGCACTGAGGGACGCTGGGATTGCTGCCACTTCTTGGCCATTGTGGATGGCACTGCTGGGAATGTGGTGAATGTGCACCTCCTCTCCTAACACGTCCCAGGCGTCCTTCAGAAGGGGGGCAGCCCAAGACCGAGATGGGGGAAGAAGGTGGTTTTTCTGCCCTCCCAGGCTTGCTGAGTGTCTGCCCGTGACTGGGTCCTGGCCCCAGGCTCAGGGTGGTGACCGCCAGCAGGGGGAAGCCCCTCTTCCTGCCATTTTCCCCCGCCTTAATCCTCTATGTTTCCTCTTTGGAGGGGCAGTGAGTGGGAAGGGAGGACCCGCAGGTGTGCAGCGGCCACGGCCCGCATCCTGGCTGAGCACCTTTGCTGGTGTGGAGGGACCCCCACCGATCACTTTCAGACCTCACTCCCCATGCTGCTTCTACACCAGGGCACTGTTCCCGCGCCATCCTCCTTTGAAGGGCACTGCCCACCTTCCCTGCCTTGCCCCCTCCCACCCTTTTCCCAGGGACTTTTATGGCCAGTTCCCTGCTGCCAGGTCTATACCTCAGGGACTCGAAGCTCAGTGTCCCCTGTGCTCTTCCTCTTTTTGCCTTTGTCCTCTTAGCCAGACCCAGGCTCACTGTGCATCAGTGCCCCCGCCTACGTTTTTCTACCAACACCATGCCTACCTGGAGGGACCATCACAGAAGCCCCCAGCCCTGCCCCACCTCCAGTGCCACACTCAGATGTGCTGCCAGAATTTCACCAGTCCCCCTGCAGCCCCCAGGCTCCCCTCTTGTTTCAGACCCAGACACCTAAATTGAGCCCGAAAATCACCCCCTTCCTCTCTCTCCTCTCACTGCCAGCCTGTATACCCTTTCCCAGCTGTACCCCCTTTCCCAGAGGCCACTTACAGCCCCCCTTAGCTCTTAGTGGCCTCCGGCTGGATCTAGAAACCAAACTGACACCAGGCAGATTAACAAGAGAGAAGCACACAAATGTCATTAGTTTTACAGGCACATGGGAATCTTCACCAGAGTCAAGTCCGGAGAAGTGGCCAAAGCAAGATGCTGTATCCTTTTTAGATAAAGAGCAATAAGTTTGAGAAGTGGCAGGACAAGGGGGATCTGGCTAGGGGAAGTAAATTCTCAAGGAGTCACTGGGAGATATATGAGGGGTGTAAACCTGGTGGAAGATAAGGGTTACTTTGTTAAGCATATTTGTTCAGGTCCACTGCAGCCCCCAGTTCCCAGTCTCAGGTGATAACGGCTGTTTTCTCCCCTGGTTCAGGAACCCAGAGGAATTTTTGTGGCTCGCTGAGTACAGCAAGAAACAGGTCAACTAGCCCTTTCTGAAGCTACAGTGTCTTGTCAGCTCGAAGTCAGTGTACCCATCCGGCGTATTTTGGAATGGTGCTTCCTTCACTCCTTCCCAGTCTTTCTGCATTTGTAAGTCCCAGGAGAGCTGGCAGCTAAGTCAGCGTGACTCCCTCCATGGGGCGTCTTTGCAGCTCCCTGCCCCTGCTGGTTGAAGGCTCCTTTGGTCGCATTCTTCTCTCTCACAGACTGTGCCCCTGCAAAGCCCTTCCAGGCCTCTCCCAGGGGCTGGGTTATCTCTGTCCTCAGACTCCATGGCACCCACTTCAGGCCATGTCTTAGTGTCCTGTGGCTTCCTTAACAGAATGCCACAAGTTTAGTGGCTTACAACAACAAACGTTTATTCTCTCCTAGTTCTGAAGACTGAAGTCCCACATCAAGGTGTCAGCAGGGCCAGGCTATCTCTGGAGGCTCTGGGGGAGGATCCTTCCTTTCTGTTCCCAGCATCTGATGGCCCCCGACATTCCTCAGCCTGGTGGCAGCATTTCTCCAGTCCCTGTCTCCGCCTTCAGACAGCCTCCTATATGCCTGTGTTTCTATCTCTTTAAAGATACTTGTCATTGGATTTAGGGTCCATCGGTGTGATATTGTGATATAATAAGAAATCTGTATATGGTCTTCCTTCTGGTTTCTGGCACAAGCTCCTAAAATCATTGTAATTTCCTGAACGATGGGGTGATAGCATCTTTTGTTATTCATAGAAGCCCTTTTCTGTGGGACCTGAGGTTATGCTAATGAGGTGATGCTTGATGGGCCCCTAGATAGCTGTGGGATAGGGCTGGTTGCCAGAGGAACCAGCCACGTGATTAGAGGGTTGGAACTTTAGCTCCACCCCTGAACTCTGGGGATGGGGAGAGGGGTGGAGACTGAATTGATCACTGGTGTCTACAGCCATGCCAGCCTGATCTCGGCTTAACTGATCATCAGTGGCCAATGATTTAGTCTTGCTTACCTAGTGGAACCTCCATGAAAACACTACACAGTGGGGTTCAGAGAGCTTTCAGGTTGGTGAACACATGGAGGTGCTGGAAGGGCAGTGCCCCAAGAGGCTGTGGAAGCTCCCCCACAATACACATCCTGTTACCCAGCCCTCTTCTTCTGGGCTGTTCCTGAGTGATATCCTTTATAATAAACTGGTAAATGTGAGTAAAGGGCTTTCCCGAATTCTGTGAGCTGCTCTAGCAATTTTTTTTTTTTTTTTTTTTTTTTTAAGATGGAGCCTCACTCTGTTGCCCAGGCTGGAGTGCAGTGGCGAGATCTCGGCTCACTGTAACATCCCGGGTTCAAACGATTCTCCTGCCTCAGCCTCCCGAGTACCTGGGGCTATAGGGGCCCGCCGCCATGCCCAACTAATTTTTGTATTTTTAGCTGAGATGGGGTTTCACCATATTTGCCAGGCTGGTCCCGAACTCTTGACCTTGTGATCCGCCTGTGTCAGCCTCCCAAAGTGCTGGGATTACAGGTGTGAGCCACCGTGCCTGACTCTAGCAAATTATTGAATCTGAGGAGGGGGTTGTGGGAACACCTCACCCCCACTCCCCGCTTTAGGGTCAGTAGGTCAGAAGTACAGGTGGCCCAGACTTTCCCCCAGTGCCTTAAGTGGGGGACAGTCTTGTAGTACTGAGCCCTTAACCTGTGGAGTCTGACACTCATTCCATGTACTTACTGGCAGAATGGAATTAAATTATAGGACACCCAGCTGGTGTACAGACACTGGGAGGATTGCCTGGTGAAAGGAGAAAACCCACATGTGCGTTGTCAGGAGAGTTCTGGGGGATAGAAACACATCATGGTAGTATTGGACAATCTAGGGTGATCTCATTCATTACATCTGCAAAGACTATTTTTCCAGATAAGGTAGCATTCGCAGATTCTAGGGTTAAGATATGAACATGTTCCTTCGGGGGCCGGCTACAGTGGGCTTCTCACCTTGATGTTCCTCAGGGAGAGGCCCTGCTGTCCTTCCTGGGTCTGTCTTCCTCCCTCCTGCATGTGCTCCAGTGCCACCTGCCTCTCTCCCGTGGCCTTGTCATGGTTGCTGTGATGCCCATGTCACGTGACTCCGTGGATTCCGCTGGCTCCCATGGGCAGGGGCTGGCTGTGCAGTGCTCACCTTTGCATACCCAGCACAGTGCCCTGCATGTGTTAGATCCTCAGTAAGTGCAGTTGTCTGGGGCTAAACCTTCAGTGTCTCCAGGAAGTCTTTCTGAGCCCCAGAGTCCTAAAAAGCCGAGGTGCTGCTGAGGAATGATAACTATATCATCCTGGAGCCGAGGGCTGCTGCCACTTCCCAGCTGGGGTTTCAGCTTCTGTCTGCCCTGCCCCTGCACCAGCCGGCCCCAACCTGAAGCCTAAAGCATCAAATTATTATGGCCTCCTGGAATGACTGGGAACCTTAGGCACAGGTGGGTCCTTGGAGACTGGGGAGGGTCCTTTAACAGTGTTCTGGATGCTGATGGAGAGGAGAAGGGGTTCTTGTCTGCCCACACTGAGGCACACTCGGCTTGTGGAGGAAAATGGTTGTCTAGTGCCCCCCAAAAATCGCCAGCAAAGTTGACCTTCTGGTGATTGAGTCTCCAACCAGCTCAGCCTTCAAGCAGGCAGAGCTGTCAGGGCTGGTTGTATGGGTTGGACTTTCTCCTTCAAGAAAGCTCAGAGTTGTAAATAGTTGTAAATACCTGTTTCTCATTTGCTATGTCTAGGGTTGCCTGGGGAGCCAAGGCATCAGGGAGGAGGGCAGGCTCAGGCCCTTCCCGACTGACATTTTCCAGCCTGTGGGGGGCCCTTGGCTAGCCTGGTGGCTTTCTCTGTGGCACACGCTGATTCATGACCCTGACCTCTCTCTACCCGGGCAGCTGCGGCTTTCCGTTCTTGGGTGCTGGCCTGGTGATGTCATTGTTGGGGTACAGTATGAGAGCTGGGAGGCCACAGGATCCTGGGGTGCTCTCTTTGTACCCTTCCACCACAGAACCAAGGACCCTGGTGGCAGGACTTTAGCCAGGGTGCAGTGGCTAACTGAATGAGGCATGCCTCATTTATAAAGAATTTTGAGCCACTTGGTGTGGATGCAAGAAGGGGCAGCTGCCATCCTGGCAGAGGAGGAGAAAGTAGAAAAACCACCAGAACCAACCACGCATCTCCGAAAGCACTCACTGCCTGTGGGTGGCCTGGGGTTATAGCCAGGCAGTACTGACGTCCGTCCATCCGGAAAGATACTCTCAGCCCTCGGGAAACAGCGGAATTCTGTTCCCGGTTCCCTGCTTAGGAGAGGAAAACAGGTCAGCTTTTAAAAAAAAGTGAGGTAAAATTCACATAACATGAAATGAATCATTTTAAAGTGAACAATTCCGTGGCTTTTAGTGCATTCACAGTGTTGTGCAACCACCATCTTTGTTTAGTTCCAAAACGTTTTTGTCACCCCAGAAGGAAACCCCTGCCTATTAAGCAGTCACCGACCTAGTTTCTGTTTTTATGGGTTTACATATTCTGAGCATTTAATATCAATGGAATCATACAGCATGTGGCATTTTGTGACTGGCATATTTCCGTTAGCATTATGTTTTCAAGGTTCATCCGTGTTGTAGCATGTGACAGAATTTCCTTCCCTTTGAAGGCAGAGGCCAGGTGCAGTGGCTCACACATGCAGTCCCAGCACTTTGGGAGGCCTAGATGAGAGGACCACTTGAGGCAAGGAGTTCAAGACCAGCCTGGGCAACGTAGCAAGACCCCTGTCTCTACCAAAAAAAAAAAAAAAATTATTTTAGCTGGATGTAATGGCACACACCTGTATTGCCAGTTACTTAGGGACTGAGGTAGGAGATCATGTGACCCAGGAGTTCGAGGCTGTGGTGAGCTGTGCTATTCCATTGGATCATTTCTTTATCCATCTGATGGATATTTGGGTTGTTTCTACCTCTTGTGAATAATGCTTCTGTGAACATTCTGGTACAAGTTTTTGTTTGAACATCAGTTTTCAATTGTTTTGATTATACACCTAGGAGGAGAATTGCTAGGTCGTAAGGTTATCAGTGGCGCATCTTAGAAATGCCTTCTCTTTGGAAGGTGTTTGGAAGTTGACCCAGTAGGCAGGTCACACAGGTGCAGTTGGGCACAGTCAAGCTCTGCCTGAGACTCAGTTTTTCCTGTCTGAAAAATAGCAATCTAAAAGTTCATGCCCACTCAGGTGCATGTTCCAAGAGATGATTTGTGGGTTTTCAGCACCATGTGTGACCTAGAGGAAGTGCCCCGTAAAGGGTGGCAGGTATCTTTTGCCCGCTACTTCAAAGATTTGGGTCTTTTTTGCTGTTAGAGGAACTTACCTCCCTGAAGCATTGCAGGTATTACCTGACCTTACCTGAGTTTCTGCTACAAGAGCCAGCTTCAGAGCCCCCAAGATCCGTGGCCCTTCTCAAGGGTAGAGTCTGCTCTTGGTGGGTGCATGGCAGTAGGAGGAAGGTGCCAGGCTGTGGATGAACATGGGGTGCAGAGCCAGCTCTGACTGTGGACTCTGCACCCTTCGGTGAGAGCCGAACCTCTGTCCCAGCCATGGTTTTCCAAGCCTCTCTGGAGGACAGTGCCTGCCTGACAATCCCTCCAAAGGATATGAGCTGCTGTTTGTAGAAGTCACTGGCACCATGCTGCCGTGACCTGCCTAGGACCTGGGAGAAGATGGGAGGCCAAGAGGAGGGCAGGAGCTGGGAAGGAGGGCAGCTGCAGCCAAGACAGGGTAGGGGCTCGATGCCCGCCTCTGTGAAAACCTCTCCACCACAGCTGGCCGAGCCACCGGATGTTTGATCTGCTTTTACCTTTGTAAACAAATACTGCCCAGTCTTTGACTGCCGGTGTAAACAAGGATGGAGACCACTCTGCTGATGATCTCTGAGCTCCGTGGAGTTCCTGCCTTCTCCACCCGATTCCTCCCAGTGCCCCTTTCTTCTCTTGACTCGAGTACAAGTTGATCGGAGGGCCTTTTACAGCTGCTCCCATTGTTCTGGGTAGGGAGGGCCTGGAGCATGACCTCTGATCCTCTGAGGGTTTGCTCCCATCTCACCCTGGAGTATGTTGGCAGAGTGTGGGACAGGGGCTGGGTTCCTGGAACCCCACACCTCTGGCAGCCACGCCACTGAAGGAGGATCTGGGGCCTCTCTAGGCATGCCTGGCCTGGGAGAGCCTCTCCTGCCTGGCTGCACCCAGGTATCACATGGCCGGTGGTCTGAACTCAGTTCTGCATGCATTTCCTGGGAGCCCACCGTTCCGCCTTCTGTCTCTATGAATCCGACTACTCTAGGTACCTCACATGAGTGGAATCCTAATATTTGTCCTTTTGTGTCTGGTGTATTCCACTAAGCAAAACGTCAAGGTTCATCCATGTGATTGCATGTGTCTAAATGTCCTTCCTTTTTAAGGCTGAATGATTTTCCATTGCGTGTATACATTACATTGTGCTTCTCTATTCTTCTGTCAGGGGACATTGGGTCCTTTCCCCCTCTTCCTTCCCATATTGTGATGAATATGGGTGTGCAAATATCTCTTCAAGTTCCTGCTTTCAGTTCTTTTGGAGGCAGGGCGCAGTGGCTCACGCTTGTAATCCCAGCACTTTGGGAGACTGAGGCTGGTGGATCACTTGAGATCAGGAGTTCCAGACCAGCCTGGGCAACATGATGAAACCCCGTCTGTACTTAAAATACAAAAATTAGCTGGGTGTAGTGGCGCACACTTGTAATCACAGCTACTTGGGAGGTGGAGGCAGGAGAATTACTTGAACCCAGGAGGTGGAGGTTGCAGTGAGCCAAGATCATGCCATTGTACTCCAGCAGCGTCCAGGCGACAGAGTGAGACTCCATCTCAAAAAAAAAACCAAAGAAAAATCAGTTATTTTGGGTATATAACTAGGAGTAGAATTGCTGGATCATATGGTAATTCTGTTTAATTTCTTGAAAGTTTTTTTTTTTTTTTTTTAAACCAGTGTAGTCTAGGGGATGTGACCTCAGCACCTACTTGGGCCTGGGCTTACTGTGACCTAACCAGGCCTTATTCTTTTCGCTGTATTATTTTTATTTTTTGGCTGCCCTTTTTTCTTTTATGAGAGAATAGATTTGCAGAGTTCTGAGGTTGGGTTGCTAAGCAAACTGCCTGGAGAGGAGAGGGTTTCAGATTTCACTAGACCCTCCCTCTTCCACACCAACCCTGGGCTGTTTGCACTGGCCTTCCTCTCCCCAACCCCACTCCCTAGTCTGGTTCCTGGTTCAGGTGAGCAGCAGCCAGATTCCAAGCCCCCATCTTCTTCTACCTTCTAGTGTTTGGGTTCTGCTTTGGATAGAGCTTTGTGGGAAGGATGTGGCTGATGAGACCACCAACCTCAGTCCTGCCAAGGGTGAGTAGGCCCAGAGAGCTTTTTCCACTGGGTATTCATGGTACGGGGGCATGCAACCAGGCCTCTCGATTGGTTCTGGCTCTTGGGAGATGGTGGCTTTCAAAATGCCAAATAATGTACTTTATCCTCAAGAGGCAAGGGGCTTTGCTGGGCTTGGTGGCTCAAGCCTATAATCCCAGCGCTTTGGGAGGCCGAGGCAGGAGGGTTCCTTGAGGCCAGAGTTTAAGATCAGCCTGGTCAACATAGCAAAACTTTGTCTCAAAAAATGTTTTTACAAATTAGCTGTGCATAGTGGCGTGCGCCTATAGTCCCAGCTACTTGGAAGGATCCCTTGAGTCCGGGAGTTTGACGCTGCAGTGAGCTGTGATCACTCCATTGCACTTCAGCCTGGGTGACAGCAAGACCCTGTCTCTGAAAATAAAATAACAGGTGGGGGGTGGTGCTTTGTGTACTTTGGGGAACTCAGGTGTGAAATACTGCTTTGTGAAAAAGCAGGTTCCTGTGTGCTGGTTAGACTGGGGGAATGAGGAAATTGAGGGGCAGTCCTCCCCACCCCATCATTTGCCTTGGAGCAGACTGGAAGAGTCAGCAGAATGAGGGGCAACAAGTCTGGATTGGAGTGATCTGGGTGAGCTGAGGTAGGGGCCGAAGCCCTCATATGGAATGTGGTAGGGATGAGCAGGCCATCTGGAATCCAGACTTAAAAGCATCAGTCACCCAGACATTGATTTGAGATCTCTGCAGAGGGGGAAACGGCTGGGGTTTTAGCTGTCTGGAGCATCCTAATTCCCCAGCAGAGTCTGGCCATGAGACCTGGTCTGTCTCACCTGGCGGGGTGACGTGTCCACTTCAAAGTCTCACTGGACACGGGCGGGCAGACCCTCACCGGGCACTTGATTCTTGCACCAGGTTTTAGCATGGACGTTGCTAAGTCAGCACGTGGCTTTGCACCTGTGGAGTCTTCCAGTTACTCTGGAGCAAGCCCTGAGACCGCGAGTCTGACCCTGAAGTTCTTGCTGGGTTGACTCCCTACTGGGTGTTGACTTGGCCTTGCCTGGGAGTCAGTGTAGTCATGGGCGTGGAAAGCGCTCAGAAAAGGTGCTCCACCAGGTGATGAAGATGTCTTAAGATCATCTTTAGTCCGGGCGCGGTGGCTCAAGCCTGTAATCCCAGCACTTTGGGAGGCCGAGATGGGCGGATCACGAGGTCAGGAGATCGAGACCATCCTGGCTAACGCGGTGAAACCCTGTCTCTACTAAAAAATACAAAAAAACTAGCTGGGCGAGGTGGCGGGCGCCTGTAGTCCCAGCTACTCCGGAGGCTGAGGCAGGAGAATGGCGTAAACCCGGGAGGCGGAGCTTGCAGTGAGCTGAGATCCGGCCACTGCACTCCAGCCTGGGCGACAGAGCGAGACCCGCTTCAAAAAAAAAAAAAAAAAAAAAATCATCTTTAGATAAACAGTAAAACCATTGGTTAAAAGCTGGTCTAACCCACCTTATTTTGTTGTTGTTTGTTTCGTTTTATTTTATTTATTTATTTATTTATTTATTTATTTTTGAGATGAGTCTTGCTCTGTTGCCCAGGCTGGAGTAGAGTGGTGCGATCTGGGCTCACTGCAAGCTCCGCCTCCCGGGTTCAGCCATTCTCCTGCCTCAGCCTCCCGAGTAACTGAGACTACAGGCGCCCACCACCACGCCTGGCTAATTTTTGTATTTTTAGTAGAGGCAGGGTTTCACCTTGTTAGCCAGGATGGTCTTGATCTTCTGACCTTGTGATCCACCCTTCTCAGCCTCCCAAAGTGCTGGGATTACAGGCGTGAGCCCCCACGCCCAGCTGTTTGTTTCATTTTAGATGTTTCGCAGCCTGAAGCTGTGGTTTTAGTCTCTTTCTCTAATGATAAGTGGAAAAGAGGGATGAGGAAGGGGCTCTGCTGGCCCAACCAAAAACAAAACAAAGAGCCCATGAGTGTACTGTCTCCCTTGGGCACTTGGACACTCCTGCTAGAACATTTAGTAGACGCTGACAATTCCGAGCTAATGTAAAAGCCAAGTCTGGAGGGTCATGGGGTGGGAGACTAGGGTGAGGAAGTTGTTGAAGGAGGCCGGGGGGATGGCAGGGCCTTCATCTAATAGTGACGGTAGCATTTTAGAGCTAGAGGATCTTTATCGATTGTCTAGTTCACATGCATGATTTTAAAAAAAGGAAGCTGAGGCAGGAGGATTGCTTGAGCCCCGGAGTTGGAGACTAGCCCAGGCACCATAGCGAGTCAGCGTCTCTGTTAAATTAATAAATGAAGTCGTGCTCGCTTCGGCAGCACATATACTAAAAAACTGGAACCATACAGAGATTAGCATGGCCCCTGCGCAAGGATGACACACAAATTCGTGAAGCGTTCCACATTTTGCATAGTCTGCGAAGATCGTTTCAGTATCTGCTAACTAGCACTAAGGAAATAGTGTGAATCTAAGCAAAAATGGGTGGCACCCAATGACGAAATTGTGGTTTTCATTACAAAAAATAAAAAAAAAATTAATAGGCCGGGCGCGGTGGCTCAAGCCTGTAATCCCAGCACTTTGGGAGGCCGAGACGGGCGGATCACGAGGTCAGGAGATGGAGACCATCCTGGCTAACACAGTGAAACCCCGTCTCTACTAAAAATACAAAAACTTAGCTGGGCGAGGTGGCAGGCGCCTGTAGTCCCAGCTACTCGGGAGGCTGAGGCAGGAGAATGGCGTAAACCCGGGAGGCGGAGCTTGCAGTGAGCTGAGATCCGGCCACTGCACTCCAGCCTGGGTGACAGAGCGAGACTCCGTCTCAAAAAAAAAAAAAAAAAAAAAAAAAAAAAAAAAAAAAAAAAAATTAATAAATGAAGTCAAGAAAGGTGAGGCATGGATGGCTTCAGTGATGTGGATAACTCACAGAGAGGTAGCAACGGGGAGGGCCCAAGCCTTGCTTCCGAGGGATTACGCCACGGCTCGCTTGCCCCACCCAAAGGCCAAAGGAACTGAGCATTGATAACCAACATAGTGATGTTGGTACCTGGAGCCCCCTCAATGTCCCATGGATCAAGGAGACCAGATTCCTCCATACAGCTTGTTGAGGGACTTGGTGGGTGCCCCCTGCTCTTGATGTCTTAATACATTGACTGCTGTGCTCAACCCAGACCCAGCCTCTTCCTGGAATTCTCCTTTGGATACGCACAGAAACAGAACCCGGCCTGGCCTTTGCAGCCATTAGCTGTGTGCAGTCACCTGGGACAGTGCTGTAGGTCAGCAGCTGGCAAAGTGCTAGACGCTGGGTTGGGGTTGCTCAGCAGGTCTCAGCCCTGGCTGCCAGCTGGATTCCCCAGGAAGCCCCTATAGCTTCAGATTCGGCAGGTCTGTGTGGATCCCAGTGAAATTGTTTTCAAAGCCTCCCAGGTGTTGTCGATGTGTAGCCAGGGCTGGGGACACCTGTTAGAGAGCGCTGAGTCCTGTAGGACAGGAAGTGGAGAACCTGGGAGAGGGAGAGGCAGAGGTGCGCAAGGAAGCCGTGACTTCGGCCACCTGCACTCACAGCTAGTGGCAGATCACTCCAGGCACACGGCTCCCCCCTGGCCATCCACGTGGAAAGGAACGACAACTGTGCCCGCTTCAGGATTGCTGGGTCAGCTGCTCTGAATGCCTGAGGGCAGCCCTGTGCCCACCCAGCCTGGGTGTGTGTGGTGGCAGTTGTAAACTCGTGAATGAACACCGAGGTCACCTCTGCTGGTAACCTTTGGGCAGGGCTGCTTACAGGTGACTCATGGTGAGAGTGACGCCACCCCATCAGGGTGAGCTCTCAGAAGTCCCATGGGCCTCAGAGGCCCCCTTTGGAAGGAGTGGAGAAGGGATCCTCATATGAGCCATGGATCGGGCTAGAAGATCCTTGTGGGTTGACAATGGTCGTGATGAGTCCACTGGCTTAGAAAACTCAGGCTGAGGACAGGCCATCGAGGAGCTCCAGATGGCTAAGGCCTTGGAAACACGTGTTGGGCTTTGTCATTCAGCCTGAGAGGAAGGGAGTGATTATCTCCAGGTGCCTCTAGGAGGAATGAATTACTCCGTATAACCAGATAGTCCCAACAGGCAGGGGGACTCTTGTAGAATAAGCCACTCTGTCCTCCTGCGGGTACTCACATTGGGGTAAGGTGGTCTGGGATTTTGACAGACCTGCTGGGAGGTGGGCTATGAGTCATCCAGAAGCTGAGCTGGACCAAGGGATGGGGGAACCTGTAGCCCTAATTCCCTGGGCTGGGGTGGGAAGAACATGGTAGGACTCACGGCTCATGGTGGCCAGGACTTGCACCCCAGCCAGCATGCTGGCCTGTGCTCCTCACCCCATCAGACCCCATGGGCAGGGTGCGCAAGGACTATTCCAGAGAACAAGACGGTAACATTTTGGGTTCCTCCTTTTCTTTTCATTTTCTTTCCTTTCCTTTTCTTTTCTTTTTCTTTTTTTTTCTTTCTTTCTTTTTTTTTTTTTGACAGAGTCTTGCTCTGTCACCTAGGCTAGAGTGCAGTGGCACAATCTTGGCTCACTGCAACCTTCACCTCCCGGGTTCAAGCAATTCTCCTGCCTCAGCTTCCCAAGTAGCTGGGCTTACAGGCACCTGCCACCACGCCCAGCTAATTTTTTGTATTTTTAGTAGAGATGGGGTTTCACCATGTTGGCCAAGCTGTTCTTGAACTCCTGACCTCAAGTGATCTGCCCACCTCGGCCTCCCAAAGTGCTGGGCTTACAGGCATGAGCCACTGCATCTGGCCAGGGGTCCCCCTTTCTATAGCAACCCAACCCCCCTGTATGGGGGAGAACCGACTGTTTTCTCTGTACACAAGCTTATGTGACCAAATGTGGGGGCTTTTTCCCACACCAGGCAGTTCTCTGCAGACACCAGCTGGGTGTCCTACAATTTCAACTCAGTTCTGACATGGAGTTAGCGTCAGATCCCACAGTTAAGGGCTCAGCTCCAGAAGACTGCCCCTAACTTCAGGTGTCAGTAGCAAGTCCAGGTTGTCTACTGGCCATAAATTGGAGGCTCCTACAGCCCCTTCCTTGAGTTTGATCACTTGCTGGAAAGGCTCACAGAACTCAGGAGAATAACTTGCTAGGTGACTGGTTTTTAATACAAAGACACAACTCAGGAATAGCCAGATGGAAGAGGTGCATAGAGGAAGGTCTGTGGGAAGGGGTGCAGAGCTCCGATGCCCTCTCTGGGCACTGCCACATTTTCATCAACCTGGAAGCTCTCCTAACCCTGGCCTTTTGGACAGCCTTCATTGTGTAGGTATGATTGATTACATCACTGACCATTAGTGATCAACTCACCCTTCAGCTGTGGTTCTTCCCCAGAGAGTTGGGGGTGCCAACTGTCTAATCATGTGGTTGATTCTCCTGGCAACCAGCCTGCTTCCTGAGGCTATCCAGGAGCCCCAGCCACCTGTCATTTATTAGCACACATAAAGACATGTATTACTTTGGAGATTCCAAGGGTTTTAGGAACTGCATGCCAGGAAAGTAGGGGGTGGGGTATGCAAAGATCAAATATACATTTCTTAAGTCACAATCCCCTGCGGGGGGCAGATGTGTCTCAGAAAGCCCCTTGCATTGTGTGGGCAGTGAGCCCGTGTTCATCACCCCTCACCCTGTGGTCGTTAACCAGTCAATTGTGAAGGGGACATCAGCATACCCGAGGTACTTGTGAGATGCCTGTTGGGGACAGAGATGGTGTCAGCTGGGTGCTTGCTGGGACAGGTTGGATATGGATGCTCCCTTCTCTGTCTGTAACACAGGATGCTTTGCACACACAGATGGCTCGTTCGGAACACCACCTGGGTACGGCTGCGCTGCAGACCGGGCAGAGGAGCAGCGCCGGCACCAAGACGGGCTGCCCTACATTGATGACTCGCCCTCCTCATCGCCCCACCTCAGCAGCAAGGGCAGGGGCAGCCGGGATGCGCTGGTCTCGGGAGCCCTGGAGTCCACTAAAGCGGTGAGTCCCCATGGTGTACGTGTGGCAGGAGGGCCAGGTGAGGCTCCCTGAAGCGCGGCCCCATGCTCAGGGGTACATAGCAGGTAGGTGGTGGAGCAGCCAATGGTTTGGAAGCCGAGTGGGTTACCAAAAACTCCTTCCTCATCTCTACATGTGGTACACAGACAGCCTGCCAGACGTGTTGGTCAGGGAGATCGGGGGATGCTTTGAACTGAGCATGGAGGAGGCACGCAGCACGTGGTCTTGAGGTTGAGAATGTCACCAGAGGCAACCACCAAAACCAGCAAGACCTGCATGGTGGCATCGGCAACGCTGCTGAGCCGGGTGGTGTCTGGGCTTGGGTCTCTGCTTCATAAAGTTTTCTTGCTCCCTTTTACCAAAGCGTGTGCTGGCTCTATCCATGTGATCAGAGCCTTTCCTGTGAGTTTTCACTTGACCCTCATTAGTAATTCTTGGCCTTGCTGTCACTTCCACTTTACAAATGTGGAACTGAAGTCCAGTGGTGGCTTGCTGAAGGTATCATGGCTAGTGAGCAGCGGCACATTCAGTACGTGCTCTGCCATGCCCTCTGAGAAAGCAGGGAACCCGCGCCCCCACTCACGTGAGGACATAGCCTGGAGTGGTCACAGGCTGGGTGGTGCTGGGCCGCCTGGCCCTGCATGAAGTTCTGACTCCTCTCGCTGGTCCCACAGCTCAGGGGGCTGCTTCAGCAGTGCTCTGGGGCCCAGATGCTCACCCTTTGCCATTGGTGCATATCCTCCAACTCGACCTCTTGGGTTCCTTCCTTCTTGGGCTGAGAAAATCACTGCCCCAGGGCAGTTGCTCCTTTCTGTCTTTTTGGTCCCTGATGACAGATTTCTTCCCCACTCTGCTTAGCTTATTTCTAGATGATTTCCACCCTGACAACACCGTAGCTTGGCACGGTGGCTCACACCTATAATCCCAGCGACTCAGGAGGCTCAGGTGGGAGAACTGCTTGAGTCCAGGAGCTCGAGACTATAGTGAGCTGTGATTCTCACCACTGCACTCAGCCTGGGCAACACAGCAAGACCCCGTCTTAAAAAATAATAATAGGCCGGGCGCAGTGGCTCTAGCCTGTAATTCTAGCACTTTGGGAGGCCGAGGCGGGCGGATCACGAGGTCAGGAGATCGAGACCATCCTGGCTAACGTGGTGAAACCCCGTCTGTACTAAAAATAGAAAAAACTAGCCAGGCATGGTGGCGGGTGCCTGTAGTCCCAGCTACTCGGGAAGCTGAGGCAGAAGAATGGCGTGAACCTGGGTGGCGGAGCTTGTGGTGAGCTGAGATCGTTCCACTGCACTCCAGCCTGGGCGACAGAGCGAGACTCCATCTCAAAAAAAAAAAAAAATAATAATAATAATAAAAAGAACAAGAGAGGGATGGACTTTCCCCGGGTTCTATAAGGAAGCTCCAGAAGTGCATCTTCTCACTGAGCTGCTTTTCTCTGGGGCTGACGCGTTAGCTGCAGGCCCGGGACTGCTGCTTATGTATATGCTTTTGTGATTTCTGAAGGCCTTGGTGCTGGGCAGGCTTCTCGTCCTGAACTGAGAGGATGGGAGAGGAAGCCACTGGGTAACATGTACCTGCTCCATGCAGCACACACAGGCTGCTGCCTTAGGTAGCTTCCTATCCCACGTCGAGCGTCAGCTTTGTACAGACTAGGAGGTTCAGAGAGGTGAAGTACCTTGCTTGGGCCACGCAGCTCCAGAGTTTGAAACCTTCCTGATTCTTCTGTGGACACACTTTCTCTCCCTCATCTGTCTTGTCTTTCTTGGTGCATCCCCTCTCTTGCTGCTTTGTGAGCGTGGTTTTGGTACTAAGTTCAGGTAGGCTAAGTGCTGAACTTAAGAAAGGCTATTTCTTTCCATCATCCTTGAGGGCTATCTTCACCCAGCCAGTCCTTGATGCACTTCCTGGCCCCGAAAGGAAGCTGATCTGCCCACTCAGTGCCCCTGGTCCCTGTCCGGGGGAGGGGGCCTCCCTCCCACACCTGGCTCTGACTTGGAGTACAGCCTTCACCTTTTAGTGCAGGGCTCCTCCTCTGTGAAGCCACTCCAGATCCTGGTCCCCCGACCCCTGCTCCCTGCTTCTGCCCTCACAGGAGCTGTAGATGTTTCTCATGGTGCACATCCTGCAGAAGGTTGCACATCTCTGCCTGTCAGGTCCAGGGTTTCCAGTCCCAAGCACGCCCCCTGGCCCAGAGCTGGTCTGAAGAGGAGGGGATTTGATTGGAGAGCTGTGTGTAGCTCCTTTCTAGAAACCTTCTGGTGCTCCTTCCCAGTGACTGGGGCCCCAGGACAGGTGCCCTTCACTGCTCTGGAGACAAGCATAGCCTTGATTTCCTGGTTTCCCTGCCAGCCAAGCAACAAGCCATGCACATGTCATCTTTCATTTCTGATCTTTGGTTTGAAGACATGGCTGTCGCTTCCTAGGACACCTCACTTCCCCCAGAGAGCATGGTGATCTTGAGGCCAGAGGCATGCTGATCCTGACCAGCTAGTGGGACGTGGGCATCAGCCTGTTCATCCCCCTCCCCCTGCACGCCACCCACCCCTCGTTTGGTCCCAGATGCTGATCTTGAGTCTTTTGGGCCATGGGGCCACCAGGAAGCCCTCAGGGAACTCTTTGGCAATTTGGGGTCTTGGTGGATTCCTGTGGCACGGGTCTTCTCTGTGAATGCCCGTTCGTAGTGTAGGCAGAGGTTGGACAGAGGCCAGGCGCCCCCTTGCCAGGGGTGCTGTGGGAAGGATTCACACAGGCTGGCCTGTTGCAACAACCTGCAGCCCCAGGACCCTGCACAGAGGCCAGCCCCTTGCCCTCTGTATGCCATGAGGGCCAGGTTCTCGGGGTGTTCGCTGGCTGGGCCGCAGGACAATGTCCAGTCTGTTGCTAATGAAAATCTGCCCTTGCCCAGAGCAGAAGAGGGTCCTTTTTCCAGCAGCGGTGCTCACTGCACACTCCCAGCCCGGAGCAGCCTGCCCCTTGCAGCCAGGGTTTTGCACCCTGATCACCACTGGACTCCCCCAGATTAGGCAGACTAGGAAGAGGGACTAGAAGGGGCCTCCTTGCGCTCTGCCCTGTCCTGAAGCTCAGTTCCAGCTCCCGCCCTCAGCTCACCTGTGGGCCTGGCAGCAGTCAGCTGACAACAGTTTTATTCACCTCGTTCTCTGTCAGCTTTTCCTGCTTGGTTGTCACAAGCCCATTTTGTTTTGTGGGTTCTTTGTTGGCTTTTATTTAGCCTCAGGTTTTGTGTTTGTACCCGCCTGGGTAGGATCATGGTAGGAGGTACTTCCTTCCATGTCACTGACTTCTTTTTCCAATTTCCCTTTACCTCCGGCTTCCTACCCGCCCCAGCCTCCCTGCCTGCCTCCATGACCCTCCCTGCATTCACGTTCTTTCCCTTAACTGGCACGAGCAGAGTTCTGAGTTATAAATAACCCCAGGCTGGGCCCTGCCCTTTGCTCTCTCATTTTCTCTCCGTGGACTTGGCTGGTTTCTGAGCCATCCCTGTCTGATGCCACCAGGACTCTAGAAGATTCTTAGGAGAAGTGCCCTCATCCTGAGTCTTGTCTCCACCCCACCCAGTCCATGCCCTGGGCCAGATGTTCCCTGAGCGGCCCTTCCCTTCAGAATAGGGAGGGAGAGCTAGACTCTGCCTTCCTGCCTGCGCTGTTTTTCCTCCTGGCTTTCCAAACCATGTGGACAGAACGAGACACAGTGCTCCCACCCACGCGGGCACAAGGATCTCACACTGGGTGGGGCCTTCACACTGGGTGGGGCCTTCATGGGCTCTGCAGCCGTAGCCACCTCCCTGGGCCCTGCAAGCCCTTTCGTACTCATAGTAGCAAGGTTGTCCTCAGAACATGAGCAGGGCTGGCAGGCTGGGTGGGTGGGTGGCCCTGCCCAAGGGGCCCACCATTCCCTTAACCTCTTCTCTCATGGAGCAGGGAGCGGCATCTGTACATGGTAGGAGGCACCTGCAGGGGCAGCTGGGGGCTGCTTTCCCCAAGACTCCACCATTCATGATGGGCAGAGAGGGAGTGTCATAGGCCACCCCACCCTATGTGTGTGTGCAACATGGGCAGCAGGCTTGCTGAACTTGGGAAGCATTTCAGGGCACTGAGGCAGGCTCAATTGACAGTCCTGGGTTCCTTGGACCCAATTGTCTCCAAGTGAGAGTATGGAGACCCTGAAGGAGCCCTCAGAGATTCATAAAAACACAGCCAATACTAGGATACAGCCAGGTCTTTGATATCCACTCACTGATTTATTAAACAAATCTTAATTGAGCACCTGGGTGTTCCAGGCACTGTGCTAGGCAAGGAGGTTCCCAGCTCAGCACAGCCATGGCCTGGATCCTACCTGCAGAGCCACTGCCTACCCTGCCGGGGGGACAGGTGTGCATGGGACCTGCCTGTCCTTTTCCTTGGAGTTGTTGTCCACCCAGATCTTGATGGCTGTCCCCCACACACACACATATGTACGTGTGTATAAATGCATGTGTATACACACGTATACACAGGCACCCGGGCATGCTGACAGCTCATGCATACATTCACACAAGTGTGCACACACTTAGGAGATTCCCAGGGCAAAATGGTGACCCAGGAAGGCTTTTTAGATGGTCCCAGTGGGCAAGTGAAGATGTGTGGTCCAAGCCCCAGGGACTCAAGTGGGGCACAGGGTGGGGCTCCGCCCCCCAGGCAGTGGAGGCTCAGGACCGGAGTGCATTTGCCTGAGACCATGGGGCAGGCCAGGCCCTGGGTGCTTTGTGTTGAACCTGCTGTCCATACCATGACATGCCTCCCTTCTAGTGGGCCAGGGAAATAGGACAGCAGGGTTGGAGTAGGCAGGGGCTGTGCTGGGACCCTGATTCCAAATTCTACAGATAGCATCAGGCCTGAGGTAACCTCAGTCAGATCCTTCCTAAAACCCATCAGTTCTCACTGGAGGTGATTCTGCTCCTAGGGCATGTGTGGCAGCGCGGGGAGACATTTGTGCCTGCCACACATCGGGGGAGAGGGTGTTACATACGGTAGGTAGAGGCAAGGATGCTTCACAGAATCCT
Organism: Theropithecus gelada; assembly: GCF_003255815.1. Lineage (NCBI taxonomy): Eukaryota > Metazoa > Chordata > Mammalia > Primates > Cercopithecidae > Theropithecus > Theropithecus gelada. The sequence goes on along the minus strand of NC_037678.1, from coordinate 28,112,940 downwards.
ACAAGGCGCAGGATGCCACACAGCCCCTGACAGACTCCTCTAGGCCTAGATGTCAGCGGGGCCAACGAGGAGCCTGCCCACAGCCAGTGATTTTCCCTGAAAGTGGGAAAGTGAGTGATCAGGGACCACCACCCCAGTTCCATACCTGTGAGCCCAGCAATCAGTGGAGAAGTGGGTGGGGCTGTCACAGACACCAGACCTGACCCCCCTCCCCCGCCCCGCGCACACGCACACACAAACACACACGCATGCACTCACACACTTTCTTCTGACTGCAGGCAGGGCCAGTGGGCACAGGCGGGACAGAGGGAGCATGGCTTCAGCCCGGTGGAGCACTGAGATCTGCCATGGGCACAGCCAACCTCCAACATTGCCAGTGGCCAGGGAGCAGACGGGAGTGACCAGGAAGTCAGGCGGCGGTTTCTGTGGCCTTTGGCGTCGTCATCTTTGGTGTCATGCCTTTGCGGGAACTGTTGTAACAAAGCACCACAGACTAGCGGGCTTAAAGAACAGGAGTTTACTTTCTCATAGCCCTGGAGGCCTGAAGTCCAAGATCAAGGGGTGGGCAGGGTTGATTTCTTCTCTGGCCCCTCTCGTGGACTTGTCTTCTCTGTGTGTCTTCACATGATGTTCCCTCCATTTGAGTCTGTGTCCTAATCTCTTTTACCAGCACTCCGGTCCTGGTGGGGTGCCGTGGCTCATGCCTGTAATCCCAACACTCTGGGAGGCTGAGGTGGAAGGACTGCTTGAGCTTAGGAGTTTGAGACCAGCCTGGGCAACATGGCAAGACCTTGTTTACACACATACACAAAAAATTTTTTTTTTTTGAGATGGGGTTTCGCTCTTATTGCCCAGGCTGGAGTGCCATGGCATGGTCTCGGCTCACTGCAACCTCCCCCTGCCATGTTCAGGCAATGCTTCTGCCTCTGCCTCCCAAGTAGCAGGGATTACAGGTGCCTGCCACCACACACGGCTAATTTTTGTATTTTTAGTAGAGACAGGGTTTCACCATGTTGGCCAGGCTGGTGATCTCGAACTCCTGACCTCAGGTGATCCACCCGCCTCGGCCTTCCAAACTGCTGGGATTATAGGCGTGACACTTTGCGCCTGGACCCCACAAAAATGTTTAAGTTAGCAGAGCAAGGTGGTGGGTGCATGAGGTCCCAGCTACTTGGGAGGCTCAGGTGGGAGGTTTGCTTGAGCCTGGGCTCTCAAGGCTGCAGTAAGCTGTGACTGTGCCACAGCACTCCAGCCTGAGTGACAGGGCAAGATGTCGTCTCAAAAAGAAAAGAATGGGACACATGGAATCTTTTGGCTTCAGTTTAGCTTAATCACCTCTTTAAAGGCCCTGCCTTCAGATCCAGTAACGCTCTAAGGTACTGGGGGTTAGGGCTTCAACATGAATCTGAGTGGGGAGGGGAGACATTATCATAACTAGGATTAGAAGGTGGCCTCCCATGGTCTCTGTCCCCTACTTCAACATCCAACAATGTGTCAGCTTCATCATTTGGAGACAAAAACAGTAGAGCTTCCCTGAACTTTCAGCAGGGATGCTAATGGGAAGGGGGACTTTGTCAAAGCCCTCGTGTAAGAGGGTCCCTGCCAGTGATGTCGGGGTCTGAAAAGCAGGGTCAGGGGACACAGGCCTTGAGCCCCAGGGACAGGGTTCTTCTGGAGCAGGTGGTAGCAGTCCCTGTGGCTGGGAGGGAGGGCATCTGGAGAAGGCGGTGCTGCCTGGAGGGCGTCAGTCGAAGGGTCACGTGGCAGCAGCAGTCAGAGAATCCAGGTGAGGAGGGCCCCAGGTGAGCAGTGGGGAGTGGAGCTTGGCTGCAGCAGGAGCCAGGTGGCCATGCTGTGGGTTCCGACGCCCCCTCAGCTCAGAGCCGCCTCCTCCTTCCTCGACTGTGTGAGGCAGCTGCTCTTGGGTTGCAGGCAGAAGGTGTGGAGCGAGGCCTGGCCCGGCCTGCTCCACACCAAACTCTGTTTCGCGGTCTGGCAAGACTAAGGGTGGCCCTGGGCGTTGCCAGATGAACCCCTGGGATTCTCAGCGACCACGAGCATGTGGCTTAGTATGTGCGGAGGGTCCCCTGCCTCTCTAATTCCATGTGGAGCCTTCATGGGGGCAGGGGTTTGTCCAGAGGTCAACAAGCTGGCCCTCCTCTCTCAGAGGGCCCTGATGCAAGCATCCCCCTACCGCCCTTCCAGGCTGACTTCTGTCTGTTTCTCCTGCAGAGTGAGCTGGACTTGGAAAAGGGCCTGGAGATGAGAAAATGGGTCCTGTCTGGAATCCTGGCTAGTGAGGAGACTTACCTGAGCCACCTGGAGGCACTGCTGCTGGTGAGGAGGGTTTAGGGAGCTGAGCAGGGCGGGAAGGGGGAGGATGACAGGGTTGGGGACCCTCTTTGCCCTTAAGTCCTAGGTCAGCTGTCAGAGCCTGGGTGCATCTCGCCATCCCTGGAGTGGATACCAGTGGAAGACTGAGTTGCCAAACCAAGCTGGTTTTAAAATTGTATTTGTTATGTAATTTAAAAATAAAAGTGCATATGTCAGGTAACCATGACTGTCTACTGTCATACAATGCACCTGACAGATGGCAGCCCCTCTCACCTGTGCTACCTCACCTGTGTCCTGTTTCAGCCCATGAAGCCTTTGAAAGCTGCTGCCACCACCTCTCAGCCGGTACTGACGAGTCAGCAGATTGAGACCATCTTCTTCAAAGTGCCTGAGCTCTATGAGATCCACAAGGAGTTCTATGATGGGCTCTTTCCCCGCGTGCAGCAGTGGAGCCACCAGCAGCGGGTGGGCGACCTCTTCCAGAAGCTGGTGAGTGACCCAGGGCCGGTTCTGGGACTACAGGCATGTACCACCACATCCAGCTAATGTTTTGTGTTTTTAGTAGAGACAGGGTGTTGCTATGTTGGCCAGTCTGGTCTCGAACTCCGAGCCTCAAATAATCCACCCGACTTGGCCTCCCAAAGTACTGAGATTACAGGCGTGAGCCACCATGCCCAGCCTTTTTTGTTTGTTTGTTCTTTGGTTTGTTTTTTAATTTATATTTATTTAGATAGGTATTTTTAGAAAGAGCTGGGGACTCCCTGCATTGTCCAGGCTGGAGTGCAGTGGCTCTTCACAGGCATGATTCCACTGCTCATCAGCATGGGAGTTTTGACCTCCTTCGTTTCCAATCTTGGCAGTTTCACTCCTTAGGCAAACTGGTGGTTCCCGATTCCTGGGAGGTCACCATATCGATGCCAAACTTAGTATGTAGTGCACTGCAGCCCAGAACTCCTGACTGAAGCCATCCTCCGGCCTCAGCCTTCAGCATGGCTGGGACTACAGGTGTGCGCCGCCACACCCTGTGTGCACACACTTTCCCTGAAGCAGGCTTCCTCCACTGGGAAACAAGTCCTCTAGGGGCAGGTGTGGCCGGAGGCCAGGCCCCCTCTAAGCGTGAAGAGCATGTGATTCCTTACAAGCCCTGCCCCCAGCACTTCTGGACTGCTGAGACACCCAGCTCTGGCCTTGGGCCTCCCCTTGGCTGATGCTGGGGACTGAGTTTTCTGCTCTGAGGTGTGGCTTTCCTGTAGGGGGACCCCTCCCTCTGCCACCCTGTGCTGCAGAACCCCCAAACTCCAAGCCAGAGCTAAGGCTTGAGGAACACACAAGGCACTTACTTTGTTCCAGTTCTTGCTTCCTGGGGCTCTTCCCGCCATGGCCAGAGAGCAGGAGGCTGTATTTTGATATATGCTGCCCCCTCCATCTTTGAAGGCCCCCCCCCAATTTCTCCCTGTGTGTGTCAGCAGTTTTAAACCTAGTGGAGGGTGGTGGCTCAGGCTGGGCTCCGCGTCAGGAACCCCCCCGCCCCCACCAACGGTGGCCTGGGCGAGGGCGGGGGGCGTAGAGGCAAGGAAGCTGCAGAAAGGGAGAGTGGTGAGGGGGAAGTGAAGGAAGGGGAAGAGGAAGGGAAAAGCGAGCGAGAGGGGCAAGGAGGAAGAGGAAGCGGGGCGGAAGGGAAGCCCGGGCCGCAGACGGCGAAGAAGACAGTGGGGCTGGGGGTTGAGGCAGGAGCGAGGGCATGCCCAAGAGAGGAAACAGGGAGGCGGAAGCATGGAGGAAGGGGCAAGAGGCATTATCAGAAGAGATGAGGGGAGCTCAGGGGCCGGGAAGGAGGCACATGGAAGAGTATGGGAAGAAGGAGGAATGGAGAGTCAGGGCTAGGCATTGGGAGGGCGCCAGGCTGAGAAGAGCACAAGGACGAGGGGGTCAGGCTTGGGCCTACATCTCCGGGACAGGGGCGGCCATGGCCGTGGCAGCCAGGGAGGAGGAGGCGGCAGCAGCTCGGGAGTCTGCCGCCTGCCCGGCTGCAGGGTCCACGCTCTGGCGCCTGCCGGAGGTGCTGCTGCTGCTCACCTGCTCTCACCTGGACATGCGGGCCCTCGGCTGCCTGGCCCAGGTGTGCCGCTGGCTACGGCCCTTCACCGGCTGCGACCTGCTCTGGGAGTCTTTGCTGGGCATGATGAGGACATTTGCCACTTTGTGCTGGCCAGCTTGCATATTGTCAGTGCAGAAGGAGATGGGAAGATTGGCGTTGGTAAGATTCACAGCACCTTCACTGTCAAGTACTCGGCTCATGGACAGGAGGTGAACTGTGTGGATTGCAAAGGGGGCATCACTGTGAGTGGCTCCAGGGACAGGATGGCCAAGGTGTGGCCTTTGGCCTCAGGCTGGCTGGAGCAGTGTTTACACACCATCCAGATTGAAGACTGAGTCTGGTCCATTGCTATCAGCCCATTACTCAGCTCTTTTGTGACAGGGACGGCTTGTTGCGGGCACTTCTCACCCCTGAGAGAGAGTCTGGGACCTCAACAGTGGGCAGCTGATGACATACTTGGGCAGTGACTTTCTCCCAGGGGCTGGGGTGCTGGTTGTCATGTATGAGTCCCCTTTCACACTGCTATCCTGTGGCTATGACACCTACGTTCGCTACTGGGACCTCTGCACCAGTGTCCGGAAAGGTGTCATGGAGTGGGAGGAGCCCCACAGCAGCACCCTGTACTGTCTGCAGACAGATGGCAACCACTTGCTGGCCACAGGTTCCTCCTACTACAGTGTTGTACAGCTGTGAGACCGGTGCCAAAGGGCCTGCGGCTGCCTGTACACCTTCCCGCTGACATCAACCCCCTCCAGCAGCCCTGTGTACTGCCTGCGTCTCACCACCAAGCATCTCTATGCTGCACTGTCTTATGACCTCCACGTCCTGGATTTTCAAAACCCATGACTGTCAGGGCCACCCCTGCCTGTGGGCCAAGGAGACCAGCGAGTCAGGGACCTCTCTTGCCTGGAGGGTACAGTGATAGCTCCTCCCCACTGCCCCACTGTCCTCCTGGGCCTGTGACCCCGGTGCTCAGGCACCTTACACTAGAGGCTTCTGACTCCTGGGGCTTTGGGGCTTACCAGAGATGCAGTCCCTCCCAGGAACCTGTTGGAGAGGCAGGACCTGCTGCTTTAGAGGAATGAGGCTGAACCCGGGCTTTGCGACCCTGTTTGGCCAGAGCAAGGATCTGGCCTGGTGAGGCCCATTCTACATCCCTTGTTAGAGCCACGATAGCCTACGGAGTGAGGTGAGATGCTCCCACCTTCCCAGATGGTTCCTTTCTGCCCCTTCCTGGAAAGAAGGATGAGGCTGCCAGTAGCTGGCTGGCACCAGCCAGACCTCACCCTTGATTAACCTCTCGGGGCCAAGGGTTCATTCCTGGGGCACCGTGGCCTGGTTTTGCCTTGAAAACAAGAAAGGGCAAAGGGGACCCAGCAGTTCTGAGTGAGTTCTGAGCCAGCCCTGACTCAATCTGGCTGTTGAGACATGCTACAATTTTCATTTTTGTAAAAATAAAGCTTGATTGTTCAATTGTTCACAGGAAAAAAAAAAAAGCAAACACCTAGCGGACGTGACTTGGCCTGCCGCCCTCCTGAGAAACGGAGAATCGTGGTGTTGGGGAAAAAAAACACATATCCAGAGCTCTTCCCCAAATAATATTCGGAAATCACTCAGAGACTTTTTAAAAATTTTAATATCTCAGGAACACTGGAATTTAACTTTGGGAAGTTTCCGCTGGCTTCCCTGGAGGCCTTGAGGTACCTTCATGTGTCAGATGATGCAGCCGGAAGACTCGGGGGAGAGGCTGGGGTTGCAGTGGGAAGTTGTTCCCCAAAACCATGAGCTGAGTACTCATGTGTGTTCAACCTGGGCTGGATGCTGGGGACTCCCCAAGGACAGATAGGCCCAGTGCCTGCCCTTGTCCCCATGACCAGCTCAGTAGGGTTGGCCCAGCATCGCTCCTTCAGGCTTCCCAGTTGGACAAGTCTTAGAACCAAAGGAGCTCACAGTGCCCTGCCCAGCTCCGGTGCCTCTTCCAAGCCCAGAAACTCGTGATCCTCGTCCAGTGGTTCAGAAAGCCAGACTCAAATGCGGCTCCTGCCACCTCCTCCTGTGGGGCTGTGCGGGCTGACTTCCCTGCTCTGGGTTATGTTTCTGGCTGAAGTTTTCACAACTCAGAGTTTTTATTTTTCTAATTATTTCAAACTTACAGGAGAGCTGTAAGAATGGGGCAAAGAGCTTTAGTATAGCCTTCACCCAGATACACTGATTGTAACTTTTTGCCACATTTGCTTTATCTCTTTCTGTGCACACACAGATGCACATGCACATACACACACACACACAAGCACAAGATGTTTTGCCCCCTGAATACTTCATTGTATATTTGCTAAGAACAAGGATATTCTCTCCTATAACCCACAGTACAATTTGTCAAATTCAGGAAATTTCACATTCATAAGATACTATTATTTAATATGTAGTTCATATAAATTTCCCCCAAGTTAACAGTTGCGTTCTTCACAGCTGTTTTCATTCCCTGATTCAGGCCCCGGTTTAAGATCATGTTATGTACTTGGTTGTCACATCTCTCTAGTCTCCTTCAATCTGTACCAGTTCCTTAGACTTTGCTTGTCTTCCATGACCTTGACTTTTTTTTTTTTTTTCCCTTGAGATAGAGTCTCCCTCTGTCACCCAAGCTGGAGTGCAGTGGCGCAATCTTGGCTCACTGCAACCTCTGCCTCCTGGGTTCAGGCGATTCTCCTGCCTCAGCCTCCCCAGTAGCTGGGACTACAGGCGTGCACCACCACGCCCAGCTAATTTTTTGTGTGTTTTTAGTAGAGACGAGGTTTCACCATGTTGACCAGGCTGGTCTTGAACTCCTGACCTCAGGTGATCTGCCCGCCTCAGCCTCCCAAAGTGCTGGGATTACAGGTGTGAGCCACTGCACCCTGCCTTTTTTTTTTTTTTCTTTTGGAGATGGAGTCTCGCTGTATCACCCAGACTGGAGTGCAGTGGTGCGATCTCGGGTCCTTGCAACCTCCACCTCCCAGGTTCACGCGATTCTCCTGCCTCAGCCTCCCAAGTGGCCGGGATTATAGGCATCTGCAATTACGCCTGGCCAATTTTGGTATTTTCAGTAGAAACAGGGTATTGCCATGTTGACCAGGCTGTTCTTGAACTCCTGACCTCAAGTGATCTGCCTGCCTCGGCCTCCCAAAGTGCTAGGATTACAGGCATGAGCTGCCATGCCCAGCCAACCTTGACATTTTTTGAAGGGCACAGACCTGCTCGGGTTTGCCAGTTTCCTCAGGAATAGCTTCACGTTCTGTGTAACAGTACCACAGCAGCGAGGCTGTGTGCTTCTCAGTGCATCAGATCCGGAGGCACGTTTTTGATTAGCGAAAAATGTGGGAAGGAATTGCTTAGAACTTCTCACAAGCCACGTGGAAGATGTGAGCTCCTGGAGCAGGAGGGAGGAAAAGTCTTGAAAGGAGTCCTCCTCCCAAGACCCCCGAGACCCTGCTCAGCTGTCAGCTCTTCTGAGAGGCTGTCCTGGTCCTGACCACATTCTTGAAAGCAGCCTCGTCGCTCTCAGCCCGTGTCCCGCTTGTAACCATCTGCCATTACATTCCTTGTGTGTGTTCATGCATGTGTTTATAAGCGCTCTCCTGTTAGAACACCAGCTTCGGAGGGCAGCGCTGTGTCTGAATTGTTTACCACTGTGGTGACAAGGCCTAAAGCAGGCCCTTAGTTTGACTGGGAGGCACTCAGTGACTTGCAGAGGAGGGAAAGAAGGAAGAGCTCTGGGCCTCATCATTGCACGGATGAGGAAGAACCTAGAATTGGAGGGTGCAAGGACTCCTCCGGGCGGTCAGCATGGCAGGGGCCTGGCAGGTGTCTTCCGGCTGCTACCCTTTCCTCGTACACTCTAAGCCCCTTCTTGCAGCCCCTGTAGGGAGCAGGGCCAGAATATCAGACAGTGCCAAGGATGCCTGGTTTATCCAGCATCTGGGATTGTCATCTGTAGAAACATAAAATTCAATATAGATGCAAATGCACATGGAAATAAAATTTAGGTTTGACACAAAACAAATGCCAGGAGCCGTGAATGCCTTGGGCTTCCAGCTTGCAGTCAACTACAGTGGGAGTCTCCAACCCTAACCAGTGTGTCCCTTGGTCTGCCCTTACACTCCCCAGGCCTGGGTTTGCTGGTTTTTCCCTCGCTGCCCATAAAGGTGTTGTGGGGCCCAGAGATGGAGGTGTCTGCCGCACTCACACACAAGGCAAATTGTTGCTGAATTGAGTGCGTGTCTGAGCAGTGAGGAGCGCTCTTATTGCCATTGGTTTAATAAAGAACAAACAGAACATTTCTCGCCTTACAGCCAGTCTCCCCCGCCAGGTGTGCAGCATGACACCTGAGCACCCTCACCAGGCCCCGGATGGGCTCGTGTCTGTGCAGCAGGAGGCTCTTCTCTGCAAAAGCAGCCGGACTTGGCATTTCTTATGTGTCTGAAGGGACTGGACATGGCGTGGAACACCATGGGTGGGATGGGGGGTGACCTCCGTGTCCAGGGTACACTCCTGCAGCCAGAATGAGAAGGTGCTGTGTGCAGACACTTGTCCAGATTCACTGACAATCTTGAACTTCAGCTGCCGCTCATAGCACCATTTCAGCGAATGGGGTGGGAGGAATAAGTAGCTCTGGAAGGGAACTGTTACCTGCCTGGTGCTGTGAGTCACTTCTCAGCATGTCATTTTGGGAGCGGGAAGTGTGCTGGGTGCGTGGGGAGGGGAGCAGGTGGGAGGGAGCAGCACGGAAGCGCCGAGGCCTCTGCAGCCTGTGAGCCGTCTGCTGCCCCTGGAGTTTCTGCAGAGCTGTGCACAGGAGCCTGCTCTTCCGAAAGGTGGGGGAGCAGCAGCACCTGTCCCACTCTCTCTTCCTTCCTCCCCCTCAGGCCAGCCAGCTGGGTGTGTACCGGGCCTTTGTGGACAACTACGGAGTTGCCATGGAAATGGCTGAGAAGTGCTGTCAGGCCAATGCTCAGTTTGCAGAAATCTCTGAGGTAATGCCTTGATGCTCTTCAGACAGGTGCACCGCTGACTCCCACCTGTACCCTCCACCTCCCCAGGAGAACAGAGTGCACCAGATCAAGATCTGGTCGTGAACCGCAGCTGTTTCCAGATTCTGTTGGGTTCATTGCATCAGCCCTATGCTGGGGATGCTGTTGTGCCCAGACAGAAGGAGCAGCCCACAGGGTGTCCGGCCTCCCCAGGGGCGAGGGCCTGATTCTGGGGGTTGGCCGGGTTCCAGGGACACTGCACTGTCTATCTGCAGTGAGGGGTGTCTGTAGTTCTGCCCATTAACAGCTCTCACCATAGGAGTCCTGAGGCTGACTTTGTACCTGGCACTGGAGGCAAGCCTGGAGGTGTCCCACTTTTCCTTTTCTAGCCTGCCAGACCTTGAGAGCATTGAGGAAGCATTGAGGGGCTAATGCCATGGGGTGAGGGCTCATGTCACCTGTGCTTTGTAGACTCACGTGCAGGAGCAAAGCGACAGGTTGGAGCTGCACTACCCCAGGCCCTGGGTCTGAGAGGTTGCTGACTCCCTGCCTGCATTTAGCCCCAGGAAGCTGAAACCTCAAACCATACAGTGTTAGCACCCAGGGTCTCGAAAGACTCATTCAGAAACAGAGACCATGAATGGGCCGTTCAGGCAGAAGCCAGCCGCACCCCTGGGTCTGCACTCTCCAGACTGGGGTTCTTCCTGCCCTTCCCCAGCCTGTCTGCCTGGTGGCCACTCTGCAATGTTTTCCTCTTCGGGGTCCCTTGGTGCTTCATGAGCCCCCCATCTCACTGTAGCTTTGCCTTCTGACTTGGCTTTCCCCCACCCAGCAAGGGTTCTGAGGAGAAAGCCCTCCAGGTGAGAACCGCAGGGTTAGAAAGAGACATGCGCACTAGAAATAGGGACTGAATGCGGTCACCCTTGCTGGGACACACCCTCAGCTGTCACCCCTAGGCTTTGTTCCTGAGGCTTTGTGCCTTCTTATTGTTTATTGCAGGATGGAGCATCACGGGCTTCGCTCTGATGTCTCCAGTGGTGACAGTACCTGCCGCCCTGTTCCTCCAGAGTCTGTGGGGCACCCTGCTCCGCCAGGTGCTGCTGGTAACAGGCTCTGCATGCATCTGGGGCTGCAGCTCCCTCCCCACTGCCAGACTCCCTCTGGACCATTCAATCTATTCTCTTCTCCTTTTTCATTAAACTAGCAACCCTCCTCCCCAACAGCTGGAATGATGGCACCGAATTTCAAGTGACCCTGACAAATCAGGGACCTGATTTTTTAAGAGCAGGTTACAGTTAGGTGGACAAGTTTAAGTTCACCTGGACAGGTTTCTGCAGAGGAGGGAGGAAACACCATGGGACGCCACCTGGGGATCACGTGGTCCCACCACCCATGCACCGGTGGATTCTGAGCTGTGGCTGAAATGCGGGGAGTGGGATGGGGCTCAGGACCAGCTGCAAACCGACCCACCGTGAAGGTTTGTGGCACCTGCACCATCAGGGCGACTTGCACTTTGGTTCTCGGTGTTTCAAAAAAGACCCAGAAGAATTGGAGCCACCCAAAGACAGCAGAGTCAAACTCAAGGAAGAGAAAGCAGCAAGCCCTGTGGAGGTGTAGGGGGTCAGTGCTCAGGCATGGGAGTTCGAGGATCACCCTCAAGTACGGGAAGGAGTGGAGTAGTGTCCATCTTCTCCTGGGACAGTCCTGAGAGATGGGCAGCATCATTAGAACTGGTTCCATGGAACGCCAGCTCTCCAGACAGTGGGTAATAAGAATTACATGAAAAGGGCTTTGGGAGTCAGGCCAGTTTGGGAAATACAGGGTTAAACCAAACTCATAAGTTTTCTTGAGGCAGGTGTTCCTGGAGCTCCTAGATAACTCCCAAGCATAGCACTGTCCACGGATACGTGGGCCGCCTCCCAGGCTCGTGTGAGCCCAGCACCTGGTTTTTGCAGTCTTTTGTGTGGCTCTCCCACCCCCTCACACCCTTTGGGAACTGCTGAGTCAGATGTACAGAGGAAAAATCACTGCGAGGGCTGTTAAACTCTCAGGAAAGGTACCAAAGTGCATGGCAGCGTTTGGCCCCAGTGAGCTGGAAAACACTGTCTTTTGGTCTTGAGATGTTTCCTGCAGCACAAGAGGTTGGCAGAGCAACCTCAGAACCTCTTCCGTCTCTGCTGTTTATGCTTTTGTTCAGAAGCTTAGTACCAGAAATTAATCTCAGCTCCTTCCCAGAGGATTTTAGGCACACAGGATCTTTTATTCTACATTTCTTTAGTGATGCTTTCAACGCAGTTGTATCAAAACAGCCTAGGCTGTTCACTTACAAGCCCTGCTTTTGCCCTGGGAATCTTAGCACCTCATTTTTTAGTAAGTACACTTGCAAATCCGGAGAGGGCAGGTGGAGTTATAATCCAGTGTCAGTCTGCAGTGGTGGGCCTGCCCTGGCCGTCTCCAAATATGAGTGCTCTTCTGAACCACCAGCCCCCTGCATGCTGTCTAATTGCCCCAAGAAAACAGTGACGTGTGTTTAGGAGCATGCTCCTGTTGGCCTCCATTTACAGGATTCTCTGTGTCAGAGGATCTCAGCCAGGCATGATTTTGTTCACAAGGGACACTTGGCAATGCCTGGAGACATTTTTGGATGTCACAACAGCAGGAAGGCAGGCATGCTCCTGTACCTATAGGTAGAGGCCAGGGCAGCTGCTCAGCACCCTATGGTGCCCAGGAAAGCTGCTTCGAGAATTTGTAGCCCAAAATGTCAACGGTGCCCTGGCAGAGAAGCCCTGTCCCAGGTAGACCGCAGCATCCAGGGCATCCTGCATGCTCAGCTTGCTCGTGTGTCCCTGCACACCCTGTGATTTCAGTCTCGGCTCAGAATGCGCCTGGGGTTTGTTGCAGTGAGGAGGGAAAGCTGAAACTGCTGCCAAAGGGGGAACGTTCTGCATCAAAGCTGCTCTGTCATCTGTGCGAACATGCGCTTTTCTCTCTGCAGAACCTGAGAGCCAGAAGCAACAAAGATGCCAAGGATCCAACGACCAAGAACTCTCTAGAAAGTGAGTTCTGCATGCTGAGGTCTCTGTGTGCCCTTGTCAGGGAGGCTGCTGCTGGCAGAGGGGGCGTCATGGAAAAGCAGACACAGTGCCCAGTTGGGTTACCCCTTGGCACCTTCCCTGTTCTGCTCTTCAAATAGAGTGGGGACGAGGAAAGAACAATTCAGGGAGGGCAGGGAAGGATACCATCAGTACCAGTTCGCCACCAAGAGTAGCAACAAGGTGCTGCTTAAATTGACTTAAATGTCATCCTGTTGACCCCAGTGGCCTTGTAAGGAGGATTTTTTTTTTTTTTTGAGGCAGAGTTTCGGCTCACTGCAACCTCCGCCTCCTGGGTTCAAGTGATCCTCCTGCTTCACCCTCCCGAGTAGCTGGGATTACAGGCACACACCACCACGGCCAGCTAATTTTTGTATTTTTAATGGAGACAGGGTTTCCCTCATATTGGTCAGGTTGGTCTTGAACTCTTGACCTCAAGTGCCTTGGCCTCCTAAAGTGCTGGGATTACAGGCGTGAGCTGCCGCACCCGGCTGTAAAAAGGATTTTATTTTCTGTTTTTGCTGATGACAAGTTTAGTCATAAAGTAATCTGTGCACAGCACAGCTGTACGTGGCTGGGCAGGGATTGAGTCCAGAGTTGTTGGGAAAGTGGTATCAGGAATTATCAGTCACTTCTTACTTTAGTTGTGAGGGTGTTGTGAATAGTTACATTTGCAGAGAACAGCAGGCCCTGGAGCTTTTTGCCCCAAACCTCAGTTTCCCCATCTGCAAAATGAAAATAGCGATGTGTGCCTTACGCTGGTTGTGGGAGGCATGTCTCAGAACACACGTAAGCATCCGTGCCTGGGATTGGCCACGCTCACTGTCATCATGGAGAAGCACAGGTGGCTGAGGCTGGCCAGGGCTTCTGCCATGCCAGGGAGCTGCTCCCACTGCAGTGGGGCTCATGTGCCTCTGGAGTTCGGGTGTCCTCGGGCAGGCAGGTCACCAGAGAACCTGTCAAACCAAGAGTTGTGTTGGCATCTGAGTGGGTTTCTGCCCGTCTCAGAGTCAGGCGTCTGAAATGTCTCGGGATTGATGGTAAGAGCAGCTAAGCGGTTTGCTCAGCTTACCCTCTGGGCCAGGGAGCAGGTCTCTCTCCAGAATTGGGGACCTCCCCAGCCCAACCTTGCCAGGGTGGGCTCCCTGACCTCAGGCTAGAGGAGCGGCAGTGCTGAGCCTTTTTAGCTGTTGTCACCGAGCCAGCCGTGCAGGCTTGGGTCTGACAGCTGCTCTGGACTCTGCATGCAGTGAATGTCCTAGACTTAAAGCGTTCCAGGTGGGTGCTCTAGCCTTGCCCTTGTCACTGCGCAGAGGGGAGATGGCGCCTGTGGAGGGTGGGGCAGCCCCCTCCCCACTCACCCTTGTACCGAGGGTGGTCAGGCAGCTGGTGTGCTTCTCCATGTGCAGCCTCTCTCACCACCCCTCTCTCTCCACAGCTCTACTCTACAAGCCTGTGGACCGTGTGACAAGGAGCACGCTGGTCCTCCATGTGAGTCACAGCGCCCCTCCAGACTGGGACCAAAACTGCCCTCTCAGGCACACACAGCAACAAAGTTCTGAGACCTTTTTTGGTTGTCATAGCTGCAGCCAAGGGGGTGCTACTGGCCTCTAATGGGTAGAGGCCTGGGATGGTGTTGGACATTCTGTAGTGCAAAGGACAGCTCTCTCTTGCCCCTCAACAAAGAATTACTCCACGCAAAATGTCAGCAGTGCTGAGGTTGAGAAACCCTGCCCTAGATCCAAGAGGAGCCCCTCTTGGCCGTGTGCATGCAGCGTGGGTTTGCTGGAACACATCTAGGACCTGCTTCCAGAACGGTGCTCACACAAGCTCTGTCCGCAAAGCCCATGCCCATGTGAGAGAGGCAGTGGTGACACTGAGGGAGCTGGTGCTCTGGGCTCCGTCTGCATTTTGTGTCTGCACTTTGCACACAGTGGCAGGTGTCAGTGCTCCTCTGTGTCTAACTCGAATCTTTCTTCCTGGGGCAGGACTTGCTGAAACATACTCCTGCCAGCCACCCCGACCACCCCTTGCTGCAGGATGCCCTCCGCATCTCACAGAACTTCCTGTCCAGCATCAACGAGGAGATCACACCCCGACGGCAGTCTATGACGGTGAAGAAGGGAGAGGTGAGCGTGGCAGGGGATGGCTTGGGTCCGCCCAGCCTGCTGAGCTGGGGGCATGCAGGGTACCCTCGATCTGAGGCCTGGAGCCCCTCCTGGTCCTCAGCAGACCTTGCCTTTTGGGATTGGTGAGTTTGGCAGCACACTCAGTCCCATGTGGAAGGTGTCTGGGTGCAGTTGCGACCCCACATGCACCATACTCTCCAGGCAGCAGCCATCACCATGCCTCACTCAGCCACCTCTTTTCTTTTCTGTCATTGTGGGTTATGTCCAGGGACCCCTTTTTTTAATCCCCCACACTCTTGCCAGCTCAGGCTCCCCAGCCAAGGAGACCTGTGCGAAGGAGGTGAGTAGGAGGATGGCATTTTGTCTGCCTGGAATCCTCCTACTTCCTCCTGAGTGCTTTCATTAAAAAACAGTTAACGTCGGGTTTAAGGATTAGAAAGGGGGATTCGTGGTTTGTGTCTGTGATGTGAGACTGGATGAAGCACTTCATGTCTTCCTCTGGGAAGACTCTCCTTCCCGTTCCCCCTATCGCTGACGTATTCTGTGTGCACGTCATCGATGAGCAGGGACGGCCTGTGCCCGTGCTGCTCTGAGCCTTCCTGGGCGGGGCCTGGCACATAGTGAGGCTGTTTCATTCCCAGGCAGGTAGCAGCTACTGAGAATGGCCGAGGCGTGCAAGCTGGGGAGCCGGTGTCCAGGGGGAGCAGCTTTTGTCAGAAGTAGCGCTGAGGCGAGGGGAGCTGACCCATGGCGTCAGGGGTCTCATGCAGGGACAGGAGCTGTCTCGCCCAGGCAGGACACAGAATGGGCATGAACCTGACTGTAGTTGCCTCTGAGAACCACCTCATGGCTGGGCACCATGGCTTATGCCTGTAATCCCAGCACTTTGGGAGGCCTAGGCGGGTGGATCATGAGATCAAGAATTCGAGACCAGCCTGGCCAACATGGTGAAACCCCGTCTCTACTAAAAATACAAAAATCAGCCAGGCACAGTGGCAGGTGCCTGTAATCCCAGCTGCTCGAGAGGCTGAGGCAGGTGAATCGCTTGAATCCAGGAGGCGGAGTTTGCAGCGAGCCGAGATCTCACCACTGCACTCTAGCCTGGGCGACAGAGTGAAACTCCATCTCAAAAA
The DNA here is from genome assembly GCF_003255815.1 of Theropithecus gelada. Taxonomy (NCBI): domain Eukaryota; kingdom Metazoa; phylum Chordata; class Mammalia; order Primates; family Cercopithecidae; genus Theropithecus; species Theropithecus gelada. The sequence goes on along the minus strand of NC_037678.1, from coordinate 28,097,148 downwards.
AAAAACAAAAAACAAAAAGACCGTCTCCTACTCTTTCTTCTTGTTCGTGTGCCATGTGGTTGGCAGTGTGCCAAGGACACAGGCCCTGTCCTCAGGGCCCCCATAGGGTGGACCTGCCCAGCACATGGGGCTTGCTCCTCCTGCCCTGGGCCATCAGGCAGGCAGCTGTCAGCCCCCTCTGCCGCACACCACTTTGGGAAGGGTACTCTGAGTACCCAGAGTCTAATCAGAGTTGACCTGGAGTGAGGGACTTGGTCAAGTTTCTCCTGGTGGGCCTGGCCCAGGAAGGGCATGGAGGAGGAAGGAGCTGTCCGCTCCATTCAACCCTCCAGCTTGTCCAAGCCCTGGAGCTGGGCAGACTCAGGGTCCCATGCCAGCATCGTGAGGACCGACCCACTGGGTGGCCTAGAGCTTCTCCCAGCTGGGCCTATTCCTTGTCTTTGCAGCAGGATGGGAACATGACCCCACCTCATTGGGCACCTGGGCTCCCAAATGGGTATGATTTAGTGGCAGTCCTGGCCATCCGTGTTGGCTCCTTGGCAGTCTCAGCCCTTTGAAGGCGGAAGTGGGTCCGTGGCACCTCCCAGGGGAGGCGTTGAGCAGTGCAGGTGTTCCCCAGCTGATCATCCCGTGGCTGGGACCTGGGAGTGGTGGGGGATCAGATCTTGCTTCTTGGAGCAACAACCGGGCCCTGCCCCTGGTTCTCTTCCCTGGCTCAGGGCCACAGAAGGAGAGAAAACCTGTGACAAACCTGTGGGCAGTCCACACAGATCTAAGTGGATGTTGGGTTTGCTTCTCCTAAGCCTCCATGTGCTGGGTGGGTTCCTGCCAGGCTCGCCCTACCCTCCTGAGACGCCTGCTCTTTCTTTTCTACCGACTGTTCTCTTATGAGCGCTCTGACCTCCTGGGAGGTGGCCATGGGCGTCCTTTTTCCCATGGCTTCCCCTGTGCCAAGTCTGCTCCCTGCAACTCCAGCTGCCATTTAGCATCCCTAGAGAAAAGGAAGGGCCTTCTCGGCGCTTGGATCATTGGAATCCACTGCTTTGGGGAACTGAGAAAAATGCCATGTTGCCTAGAAGTTGGCACCCAGGCCCTCGTTCCTGCATCCGTCCCCATGGGGACTGACTTCCATGCTTACCCATGGCCACATCTCAGGACCACCAAGGAGGAAGTGTAATTTAAAAAGGGCTGGGTGCGGCTGGGCACAGCTGGGCGCAGTGGCTCACCTCTGTAATCCCAGTGCTTTGGGATGCCGAGGCAGGTGGATCACAAGGTCCGGAGTTCGAGACCATCCAGACTAACACGGTTAAAACCCCATCTCTACTAAAAATACAAAAAAATTAGCTGGGCATGGTGGTGGGCACCTGCAGTCCCAGCTGCTCGGGAGGCTGAGGAAGGAGAATCTCATGAACCTGGGAGGCAGAGGTTGCAGTGAGCCAAGATCGTGCCACTGCACTCCAGCCTGGGCAACAGAGCGAGACTCTGTCTCAAAAAAAAAAAAGAAGGGCTGGGCGCTTCACAAAGGCAAGGGCCTGGATCTGCATCCTCCCCAGCACCTCACCCTGGTGGAGGGGCATTTGCTCATAGAGGAGGGGTCACCTGGGTGCCTCAACTGCAAAGCAAGATGGAGGACTAATGACTCTAGAAAAGTCACTGTGAGTCTGACCAGCACCCCTTCATTCAGAGCTTTCTATCCGAGGCATGTTAAGGGAGGTGGCTTGATGGTGGCTAAGCCAGGATGATAGACAGATGCCTGTGCTGTGCCCCAGCCCCTGCCATTCCTGGGGCAGATGCTGCTAATCAGTTGGGCACTCCAAGCCTGGACATGCTCCTCAGTATCCTCTGGCACTGCCCAATGGGTTTGCAGTCCTTGATGCAGAAAGAAAGATGCCAGATGGGCGAAGCCCTGTCAGGTTCCGCTCTCACTCACTGCTAACAGTGTACTGATTTGGGGACACCCTTTTGCTTCCCTGGGTGCCCGGGCTCTCTGAGGGCAATGATGCAGGGTCCGTGGCCCCTCCACTGGGTGTTGAGACTGAAAAGGTTTCACAGCCTGAGAGGGACTTTATGAAAGTGAGGGGTGGTGACCTGCCTGCATGCCGCCATCTGTGTTGGAGGTGACGGGCAAGCTCCCCTGACGTCACTAGCCAGGAAAGGGGGGCAGGAGCTCCAGGCTACTTCCTCTTAGAATTTGCAGCCAGGGGTGGGGCCTGAGCTTTTCTCTTCTGCCCATCTCTTAGTTTGGTACATGCCATGGAGTGTCAAGTTCTCAAAGGGAGAAAGGAACCGTGCCTCTGAGATCTCATGACAACTCTGGGGTCAGAGGTGATCTCCCTTTTACAGATGAGGAAACTGCGACTCAGAGAGGTTGAGGGTCTTGCCCACAGTCACACAGCCACTAAGTAGCTAAGCCAGGATGCGAGTGAGGCCACAGGCCCCCTGGTCACCTGTCTGCCCCTCGGGTGTGTTACTCTGGTTCCCTTACTCCTCTGTGAGCCAATAGGACGTTTCCACCCATCCTCTTGTGCCTGCACTACCTGGAGGTAGGAAAGAGGAGGAGATGTCCCTTTCAGCTCTGCACACTACCCCATTCCCTGCTGCTGCTACTGCTGCTGGGAGTGCGTCAAGGGGTTGGGGCTGTTTCTGGCTTCCCTGGCATTTGATGTCAAGAGGAAAGCTGCCTCTGTCGGCCTGGGTGTTTCGAGGTTCTCTTGCAGTAACTACTGGGCCTCCTGGGAGGCGGCCCATTGCTACCTGCTGAGCCTGGGCAAGTCTGGCATTGAGGAGAGGCCCAGATGTGAGCCCTGTGCAGGGTCAGCCACCCCAGCCCCAGACCCTCACTGTGGCTCTTGTAATCTCATGGCCCTTTTCAGCCACATCGCACGGCTCCAGGGCTGTGCTTTTTGGGGAAGAGTGACTTTGGGCTGCATTCCAGGTGGCTCCCTGATGCTGAATGGTGGCCAGCAGGTGCTCCGGCTTCCCAGCATCCTGGCCCAAGCACACCTGGGGGCCATGAGCCACAGGTGCTGCCAGGAGAATGCCCTCCTTAGCCTCCCCAAAATAACAGGATCAGAGGATCCCGCAGGCACAGTTTCTTTCCAGGCCTGGGTTCTGAGGGCTGGTGGGTGGCGCTCATTTGTTTAGCTGAATTAACTTCACAGTTAGATAACCGATCCCCACTACTGGGTGACTTCCCACGTGGTTGCCTGTCTGTCTCCTCAGAGCCTTGGCACCATGTGCTGCTCAGCACCCCCTCGGCTTGGACTCCGCAGCGTAGTGGATGATCCAGTTTGGATGTTTTGTTTCCCAAGAGCCAGCCAGGCAATGACCTCCAATACCCTTTCTCTGCCTGGGATCCCAGAGGCCCCTCTTGTAGGAAGAACACCGGCAGCAGTCCAAACGGGAGCTGCAGGAAGGCCCTAGAGCAGGGAAGTACCACCAGTGCAGGCTTGAGGCTGAGACATGGTGAAGCTCGGGCAGAGGAGAACCAAGGTTTTTAAGTTGATGATTAAGGAGCTGGAGAGCAGGCTGGGCATGGTGGCTCACACCTGTAATCCCAGCACTTTGGGAGGCCAGGGCGGGTGGATCACTTGAGGTTAGGAGTTCGAGACCAGTCTGGCCAACATGGTGAAACCCCGTCTCCACGAAAAATGCAAAAATTAATCGGGCGTGGTGGCACGTGCCTATAATCCCAGCTACTCGGGAGGCTGAGATAGGAGAATTGCTTGAACCTGTGAGGTGGAGGTGGCCATGAGCCGAGATCACGCCATTGCACTCTGTACTCCAGCCTGGGCAACAGAGTAAAATTCCATCTCAAAAAAAAAAAAAAAGAGTTGGAAAACTGTTGGAGAAGCCAGAACCTGTTGGCAAAGTTTGCAGGGGTGCTACGGAGAGGGAAGTGCCCACCCCAGAGGTGAAGACGGGATGGGTGGGGTTCTCAGCTCCACTGGACACCAAACAGAAGCTGTAATGGCAAGGCTAGTGCCTATGTCGAGGGCTAGGCCTTTCTGGGCCCTTCATAAACATTGGCAAACAAAGCTTGGGTTCTCGACTTGTCTGGGCCAAGTTCTAATTCCTTCCAGGAGCGTGGGCACGTTGCTTACCTCTGAGCTGTTTCTTCTCCAGGCAGTGGTGAAGCTGGAGCCTGCTGCATGGGAGGGTTCTGTGGAGTGAGATGAGATGTTTTACGTCATGCTCTTTTCACACCTTCTTGGCACCCAGAAAGAGCTCAGCAAATACTAGCTGCTACCAGCCACCCTGACTGTGGCTATCAGCCAGCATTGTTCTTTCCAGGCCCCACCCTATCCTCTACCTGGCATAGGGTTTCTCAGGGCATAGGAAACTTTCTGGGCCAGATTGGCCATGGGAGGCTTTCCTGGGGACCAGAGAGTCTGCAGGGAGGGCAAGTCAAGAGCAAGTGAGAGGGAGGGAAGGACGAGCAGGACCCTTGACCTCATTCTCGGCTGCAGTGTGTATTGGCCTGCCTGGTGACCCTCGTTGCTCCTGGTCCCACTGCCGAACCTCTGGAGTCTGCCACATCTCTGCATAGACAGGGCCACTGACAGGCAGTGGCAGCCAGTTCAGTGGCACTCAGCCAGGTCTCCAGGGGTGTGCGCTTTGCTCTGGGGGCAGGGTAGTGGGGGCTGAGGCCACTGGCTGCCTTCAGGGCCCCCCCCCACCAGCCAGCAGCTGACAGCTCCACCTTGGTCTTCACTTGGGCCGTCTTCCTTCTCCACTTTCTCAGCTGCTACGTGGGCATCTTTGGCAACTTTTCCTTGTCCCACCAGTCAAGGCCCTGCTGATTTGTTGATGATCAAACTGCAGTTCTTGTACCTGGGGAAGATTTCTAGCATCTCCATGGAGCCGTGGTCTCTGATTGCTGGAGCATGTCTTGGTCGGTTCAGGCTGCTGTAACAAAGCACTGTCTGCTGGGAGGCCCACACACAGGCCTTTACCTCTCACAGTTCTGGAGGCTGGAGATCCAGGGCCAGGGTGCCAGCAGGGTCAGGTTCTGGTGAGGGCAGTAAGAAGCACGGCTGCCATCCCCCTGTATCCTCACATGGCCTTCCTGGGAGTGGACATGGAGAGAGAAAAGGACCTGTCTTTCTTCTTCTTATGGGGACACTCACCCCATCCTGTGGGTTCATCTATACCTACTCACCTTGCAAAGGCCCCACCTCCAGATACCAGCCCGTTGGAGTTAGGGCCTCAGCATGAATTCTGAGGGGGACAGAAACTTTCAGTCTTAACAGTGTGCTTCTTCCAGACTGGCCTTCCTGGGAAGGCCCTGGATAGGCTGTGCCTGGGGTGGCGGGTGATGTTGCACTGGCGACAGCTAGAGGAGGTGGCTGGCCTGAGGGGAGACCCCTTAGCAAGGAGGTGCCCCTTCTCACGCCCACCAGCTTGACACGACCCCCTCCTCGGAAGACGGAAGGCACATAATGATGTAACCTCACAGGGCCTCAGTTTCCTTGTGTGTAGAAATGAGGGTTATGGTGCCTGCCTCGTAGTGTCCTGGTGAGGAGTGAGTGGTGTGATTCACGGGAAGCTGTGACTGTCACATTCCCACCTGCAGAGGACATGGTGAAGGGTGACAGCCCCGTGTGAGACCCTGCAGGTCACAGTTTCATTTAATCCTGAGAACATACCACCAGACAGGTCTTTCTCACTCCACCATGTTTAAGGAAACAGAGGCTCCAAGAAACGGAGGAGCGTAGCCAGCGTCATCGTCACAGAGGAGAAGGGTGGGCTCGTGACAGTGAAGATGCAGGCTGTCCTGGCCGCCCTTGCTTTCTGGGGGCTCCTGTGGGGATGATGATTTTAGTTGTTCACGGAGACAGGTGGTGTTTCTTCCAGCTGGTGTTTCCCACCTGGGATGTTGGGGGGCTGCCCAAGGGGAGTGTTGTCCTGCCAGCTGGGGCCTGCTGTCCCACTGCCCTGCCCTGCCCCGCAGCACACACGCGGACCCACGCCCACACGGGGTTACTTGCACCAGGACACACACAGGCCTGACACGCACAGGGACTTGCCCTTGCCTGGAAATACACTCACATAGAAACATGGAGACACACACAGTGAGACACACGGGCACACACCTACCCAGGCCACAGGCCTGTGTGGGATTCCATGCACAAGGACACGCTCAGGCGCTCACACTCACACGAGAATGAACACACCCAGAGACATGGAGATGCACAAAGGGACACACAGAGACGCAGACACAGAACACATAGGATCTTCCCCTGTGCCCTTCTCACACACAGGCTCCCACAGCGCCAGCAAGCCAGCTCTCCAAAGTGTGGTGCTGTCCCTGTCCTGGGCCGTTGAGGCCCTGGCCCTCTCTGTCCCACAGCTCCAGCTGGGAGTGTTTGCCCTTGGTGAGATGCTGAGCATTGGGGACAGTGGTTTCTAGCCACGTGGCCTTATGCCAGCTTTGGGATGCAGTCAGGATTGTGACCCCGGCCCACCCTTGCCGTGTGCCCTGGAGGATGACTCGGGTGGGCTATGTGGGAAGCCTGTGCTGATTTCAAGGCCAACTGCCCTGTATTCCAGGCCGGGGACCAAGTTGCTGAGCACTTCTGAGAGGGACATCTCCTGGGCAGGGAGTGACATACGCCACACCATGTGGGCCTGCCAGCTATGCGCTGGTGCTGTGTGGGCTGGGAGGGCAGGGGCCAGGTGAGCAGGGCCTATGATGCTGTGACATGCTGGGGTGCCTGTGGCTTTCGGGCTTCTCTCAGATAAGAGTTGCACAGGTGGGTGGGGGTTTGGGGAGGCTGTGGCAGCATCAAAAGAGTAGCCCAGAACCAGCTGAGTCCACTGTCCGAGCCTCCCAGGCCTGTAGCTCGCACCCCAGTGGGACCACATCCTCCCCACAGTCAAGCCTGTGTCCTCTCAATGTGGCATGCTGGCATGTGGGTGCTACAGGCACCCAGTGTGACACTCACTGGCCTTGCCGAAGGCCGAGGGTGCCCCAGAGGTGAGTTGTGGGGAGCCTCTGCTGGAGAGGGAGCTGCATTTCTGGCCCGCAGGCAGAGTGAGCTGGGTCTGCGGCTTCTGAGCTGAGCATGGGGTGCCCTCTGCTGGTGATGGCGAGAAGCTCAGTGCCTTTGTATGGAGAAGCCTGCCATCCAGCCCCGCCACTGCCCCCAGAGGGAAGGCGCCTGAGACCCCTCCTCCTTGGCCAGGAGGCTGTTTGCTGTGTCCCTGCCAAGGGGGACCTCAGTGTCCTGGGACCCTACCCAGACCTGGTCCCCGCCGCAGACGCAGCAGTTTGGGTTACCTGGCTTCAGCGCTCCAGCTCTACATGATGTTTCTCCAGGTGCACATGCAGTTTCTTGCTTCCCGTGGGTGCTGTCACCAGGCGGCAGGCGGGGTATGGGTGAGTGCCGATGAGTCATGGCCTTGGCACGCCGGCAGTCTTCCTACCCTTCCACTTATGGGCACCAGCGGCCCCTGCGTAAGTCATTGGTTCCCCCTCACAAGAGCCAGCTGGCTGTCGTGAGCCAAGCTGCTTATGATGGTGACATGAAGCCTCCACCCCGAGAGTGTCAGAGGCCTGGCCCAGGCGGTACTTGCCAGTGGGGAGCTCTGCTGCCTCCGGCCCCAGAATCGGGGAAGTTCAGAGAGACAGAGGCTCCCGGAGAAGAACCTCAGGCGGCAGCTGACAGCAGGGCGAGGCCCCTGGTCTGACTCTAGGACCAGCCTGGCTCCCTGAGAGTACAGGGCCTCCTCACTTCTCGAGGTGGGGACAGGTGCACCGCCTGCGGGGAGACACTGGGTTTTCACACCCTCTGTTGTGTGTGCCTCCCCTGTGAGCCTTCCCTGAGACCCCGTGGGCTGGGTGCCCACTAAACACTTGGTCTCTCTCCCACGAGGTTGTGGGCTCCTGAGGGTAGAGGCCTGTGAATGTTGCCCCTCGCTTTCTGCGCTGCCTGGAACAGAGGGTGTACCTCGCTGAAGCTCAGTTTTCTCCTGTAGGACCTGCCTAAGCCTGTTGTAGGGACTGGATCAAATAATTCAGGCGATATGCTCGTGCACTGGTCCCAACATGGGGAAGGCTTGCTGCGACAAACTCTCATCCTATCCCTGTACCCTCGGCACAGCGCCCAACCCTGTGAGGTACCAGACATGGGTGACTTACCTAGACATGCCCATTCAGCAGCCCCTTGAGCAAGAAAGACCTACCCTTGCCTTTCAGATGCAGACCAAGATGCAGAAGGGCACGTGGCTTATTAGCCTATGCCCCCTGCCCTGTGCTGCCCACCTGCACTCTGCTTTAACCCTTCTCAGGCCGCAGGTATCCAGAGGTGCAGCCCCTGCACACCGGGGACCCTATCCATCCTGCTAGTTGGGAGGACTAGGAGTTCCAGATGTGAGACCCCCAGTTCCTGCTGCCCTCAGAACCAGGCCCAACCCTTGCCGTGACCTTGAGGGCTGCCACTTTTCAGCGTGCACTGGGCCCATCTCCACCCATAGACCATACTGCCCCATCTTTACCTCGAGCACCAATCTCTTCCCATCACAGGGGCCTGTGCCTGCGATGGTCCCTCTACAGAAATACCTGCTCCTGGCATAGCTGGCTTGTTGCCATTCTGGCTCTCCACTGCCACCAGCTTCCCTGTTTAAAGCAGGCCCTCCCATCACCCATCTTCACAGCAGACTGTTTGCTTGGCTCTGTGCCCTTCCAGACCCACAGCCGTTACCTCCCCATCTCCCCCACCCTCCCACCCTCTTCCAAAGGTGGAACACACAGGAGGGATTGGGAAATTTGCTGAACAAAGAAGTTACACATAAGCCCTGATCTGTTAGCAGGACTGTGAGATGAACAAAACGTTCTGGAAAGTGGGTGTGACGGTCAGATGTGGAGGGAGGGAAATCTTCCCAGGGAGAGAAAGTCTCTGGGTCAGCCTGCTCCTGCTGGGCTGGGAGGGCCGAGCACACCCCACCCATCACCCCAGGCTGCCCTGACCCCGCCTTCCCTGTGCCCACAGCACCGGCAGCTGCTGAAGGACAGCTTCATGGTGGAGCTGGTGGAGGGGGCCCGCAAGCTGCGCCACGTCTTCCTCTTCACCGACCTGCTTCTCTGCACCAAGCTCAAGAAGCAGAGCGGAGGGTGAGTGACGACGATGTGGCCCCCGTCCCGGCGGTGACCTCCCCCTGACGCTCCAGGACATGAAGGGCCCTCTCTTTACATTCCGTCTCCACTTGAGCACAATGCCGGGCTCAAGGTTAAAGATTGTCACTAGCAATTTGGAGACGTCATCAGGCATCATGGTGACCAGCTTTGACTCCCGTAGTGAGGGGTAAACCCGACCATGGCTTCCGGCACCATTGCAGAAAGGTTACCTCGGGACCTATCCGGGAAGCGTGCGGTCAGGGGCTGCAGGCAGTGCTGGGTGGTGACTGCCCCTTGTCTCCCCGAGCCTGGTGGTGGCTTCTAAGTTATTCTCGGCACAGGCCTGCACACATTCCCCTCCTCCCTCCAGGGATTGGATTCACCCAGGTTGCACCAGGTTGGAATGGAGCAAAGAGGGCCATGTTGGGAAGGACCAGCACGGGGCTCTTCCCTGCATCCTGCCGTTTCCCTGCTGAGTGGGTTTAATCAGTCAACTCAGAGGACAGCCTTAGTTCCCCCTTCTGTCAGGTGAGGGGATGACCAGCTAGATCTGTAGTCCCTCAAACTCTGCGGCCCTGGGGGTGGATTTCAGTCCTGTCCTGTCATTGTGCAGCCTTGATGTGCTCCCACATGAGCCTGCAACCTTAGGGCCAGCTCAGGATAAGGTGGATCTAGACTCCTGAGATGCCTGGGGCCTGTGGTCACATGTTCAGAGTGTCTGTTCCCAGGAATCACAGTTCCCAGGAATCCCAGCGCCTGCCAGTGGCCTCATCCCAGTCTGTTCCATGGAACACGTGCTGGGTTTTGGGTCAGGTAAACCATGTATGGCCAGGAACATGGGCTCTTGGCCTCTTGACAGCAGTGACATCAACCACGGAAGGCAGCCGGTGCATGTGAACGTTCTTCTCTCCCCATCCCCAGCAAAACCCAGCAGTATGACTGCAAATGGTACATTCCGCTCACGGATCTCAGCTTCCAGATGGTGGACGAATCGGAGGCAGTGCCCAACATTCCCCTGGTGCCGGACGAGGAGCTGGATGCTTTGAAGATCAAGATCTCCCAGATCAAGAGTGACATCCAGAGAGAGAAGGTGCACGCCAGGGGAGCGAGGGCCGGGTTCGGTGTGGTCTGAATGGGCAGCAGCCCCCGCACCCGGCCAGTGGGTGCTTTCTCCATCAGGCCTCTGGGCCCCAGGTCTGGTCTCTGGGATCCCTCTAAGCTCTCAGCTCTGGGAGGGCTGGCATCTGGGCACAGGTAGGTGCCCAGTTGTTCTGAGAACCCCCAGCTCAGTGGGGAGCCCCATACCAGAGCGGCTGCCAATCCAGCCCTCCAGAAAAATGAAGGGAACTGGTCGTGGTCTCTACAATGTGCCTTTCACGGGATACTTCCTGCACCTGGTGGACCGCCTCATACTTAGTTGTCCGACCTGTGACCGGGGGTCCCTCTCGAGAGAAACTTGTTTATACTGGCAAGTTTAAACTGGGTCCAGTTTACACCTGCCTGACCGTTGCTGTGGCACTGGGAGCCTGATTTTGTGTTTTCACTGGCATGCCCGGGGAAAACTTAACCTCAGCCAACACCTCCTAGTTTTTCAGAACCACACCACCACAATACGAAACAAGTTCAGAGATTTCACCTACAGGTTTTGGACAAGGAGGTGCCATGAGTAGGGAGGGCAGTCTTCTGTCCCTGGGTCACACAAGGCAGAAATGAAGAGTCAGAGAGAGAGAGCGTGCACATGACAGCCAGCAGTATTTATAATGGAACAGGGTGTGATCCCTTTTAAGTTCACAGGCAAATGCCTGGCTGGTCCTTTTAAGGAAGCAGCAGGAACGCGGGAGTTCAGTCAGCTGGGCGGGAGAGAGGCTTCTGGGTTCTCACCTCTGGCCACGGGCTTGAGCTGTTCGAGTGTGTGGTCTCCTGATACCCAGGCTGCGTCCTTTGCTGTGTGGTTCCATTACACGGGTGAAGTACCAAGTCACCAGAGAGAAAGTCACAGCCAGACAGTGGAGGGCTTGGAGTAGTCCAGGATGCAGGGCTGGGGGAGGTGCTGGCTGTCCCCCATACAAGCTACCCTGATGTGGGCCAGGCCCAGGTGAGAGTGCCACCCCGCCAGGTGTTCAGGACTACTGGCGCTTGGTTTTTCCCAGAGATGTTTGAAGACTGTAAAAATGGCAAGGATGAGCCCCTCAATCAAAGGTTAGCCAGGCCAGAGGAAGCGGGTGGCAAGAAGATTAGGCCTGGGTCCAGGGATGCCCAGGTAGGGTGGATGCAGCAGGACAGGAGTTCCTCAGCCGTTGCCCAGCTGCCCAGCCTGCTGTACCCAAACCCAGCACACTTAGGAACACAGGGAGCTTCGAGACTGGGGTGAACATTCTATTGTTCATCGTTGTGGGACTGTGACCTCCAAGGTAGGGTGTCCCCACGCAGAGTGGGAGCCAGTGCTCAGGGCAGCTGAGGCCTATTGACTGTTACTGTTGCATTCTCCATGTTCAGCTCTTTGGGGGATGGGATAGGATGGGGCCCTACCCGGTGACAGGCAGCACAGTTTTCTCCTCCCCAGGGATAGTGGCTTCTAGAGTGAAACACGCAGCTCAGCGTAGGAAGGACCTTCCCATCCAGGTTCTGTTGACAGTCGTCTGGCCTTCTGCTGAGACCTCCACAAACGTGCCCAGGGGGCCCGATGCTGAAACCTAGTTGGGTTAGGAAGGGGGTGAGGGACCCTCTAGGTCACAACGGCCTCCTGGACATTGTCTGAATTTGGGAAAATGAAAGGCAAGGATGTTTGTAAAAGTCTCTTCTCTCCGCCCTTGTGAGAGGAAAGACTTAATTCCTACAAAAAAGGTTTACTGAGCATGTCCTGCAGCTTGTGCCATGCCTTGACCCTGTAAAAAGACTGTTTCTGTCCTCCAAAGGCCACCAGCAACTGCGGTCTGGGACCCTGGGCTGTGCTGAGTGGAGAGATGAGATTCTCGCCCTGTGCAGGCTGAATGCAGCTAGTGGGTGGGGATGGATGGAGTGGGAGTGGGTTGTGTGGGGTGCTGGAATGGGAAGGTGAGGCTGTGGCATCTCCCCGCAGAGGGCGAACAAGGGCAGCAAGGCCACGGAGAGGCTGAAGAAGAAGCTGTCGGAGCAGGAGTCGCTGCTGCTGCTCATGTCTCCCAGCATGGCCTTCAGGGTGCACAGCCGCAATGGCAAGGTGAGTGCCTGCTGTGCTGGCCCCTCCTGCTCTCCCGGCCTGGGATGGGCTCCTGACTGCCTCATGGCAGCGCGTTTTCACTTGGACGCACCCCACACTGAGAGAGGCTTGTCCAGCATGGTGCATGCAAGCATACTCATTCCCTTGTCTGGGGCTTTGGGCCGTAGCCCCCAGGTTGAGTGGCAGCTGGCTCAGCTTCCACAACTGGGAGTGGGCAGGGTCTCCAGGGAGGGTATAGGGCAGGGGAGCCTCGCAGGTGCAGACCTGGTCCTTGGTACAGGGATGCTGTCCCGGGACCTTGAGGGCCAGAGACGCATTTTCTATCCTGAGTCTGGCTCCTGCTGCCATCTGTAACCTGGGCCTCTCCCTCCTGTCAACACGTATCTGTCAGCATCCAGAATGGCTTGTTTTCTAGCCTGGCCGGGAGAGGCTGCTGGTGGGCTCTGCTGGTGGGGCTTGTGGGTTGAATGCAGGAGGTCAGGTCTGGATTAATCTTCACCTCTGCAGATCCCACCTGGTCACCTCCATGTCCCTAAGCTGTGCCCCTCTGCCAGCATCACACCCTGACCCATGTGGTTCAGGTGAGAGCTTGTGCCACGGGTGCTGTGGCATCCAGCTGGCAGGAAGGGTAGGGAGTACCGGAAGCGACATGCCAGGCCGTGAGCACACCTGGCCACGGGGCTCCAGCCAGCTGGAGGGATGAGTTGTGTGCTCTAAGGTGCCCTGGGCCTACCAGGCATTTGCGTAGCCAGGGTGGAGATAACTGGGTGTGTTCTTCTCGCCCACCCTAGAGTTACACGTTCCTGATCTCCTCTGACTATGAGCGTGCAGAGTGGAGGGAGAACATCCGGGAGCAGCAGAAGAAGTGTGAGTATCCTCTGTCCCGAGAAGGTCTGGGCTTCAAAACGTTAGGGCCAGGCTGGCAGCTCCTGTGATTTTAAACCTTCTTTTTTATTTTGAGGGGTTTTATCCAAGTGAAGTGTTGCATTGGAGATAGCCGCCCTGATAGGCCCCCAGGCCTCTTGTCTCCCCGCCTGCCTATCCTGCCCCCATCCCCTGGGCACTCATTTCCCCACTGCCCTGTGATCCCCCTTCCCCAGGCCCTTTCCTGATTCCACACCCGCCCCTACACACACCCCTGCCATCCGCCCCCAGCCCGCTGCCCATACACCCCACCCCTGGCCTGCCCCCTAGGCCTTTCTGGGACCCTGCCACCACCCCATTTCCCCTCATCTGCTCCCAGCCCACTTGGGCAGCCACAGTGTGCTGGCCCCACTGCCCTGTTGATATGGCCAGGATGGCTAGCTCTCAGCACAGGGGCACTCCCTCCTGTCTGGGGCAGCCCCTTCCTTCTCTGGGCACTTCCCTCTGTCAGGGTGCTCCTTCCTTCGGCTCCTGCCTGGCAGTGTCAGTGGGGAAGGCAGACCCGGTTCCCTCCTTGGAGGTTTGGGATTCACATGCCATCCTTACCAAGGTCTTCCCACTGGGACTCTTGTGTGCCACTGTCCCTCTTGCAGGGGGAGCTGGGCTGAGCACTGCATCCAGGTGACCTGGTCCTCCCACAGCTGTGGGCCATCTCCTGCAAAGCAGCGTATTTCACAGGGATGCTGGGCTGGGGCTCTGCATGCCTCTGGCCTGGCCTGACCTCCTGCGCCCTCAGGCTCATTATTCTCACCTATGCAGAGCCACATCTCGGCCCCCAATGCCACCATGGCCTGGAGGAACACGGATCTCCGGGCAGCCCTGCCAGTGCTTGTGTCCCAGGGTTTCCTGTCATAACATGGGAGCCCCAGCCATTTCCAGAGTGGCAGCCTCTGTAGCCTGTTCAGCATTATGCCCAGAAATAAGCCCCTTTTCCTCACCTGGTGGAGAAACAGGGCCTGTGTTAGCAGAGGAGGGGCAGAGCCATGCTGCTGTCTGGGAGACCTCACAGGGAGGTGCTCCCAGTCCAGCCGCTCATTCTCAGACCTGCCGCATGGCTGTGCATAGGTAGCGTGGGACGTGTGTGTTTGTAAGTCTCATGCTAAGACTTCTGCAGGCCTGGGCTCTCCAAGGCCACACCTCGCTCTGCTGCCAGACCAGCACTGCACTTGGGAGCCGAGTGCCCTCTCCTGAGCCCCCAAGCCGTGGCACCAGTTCTTGCCATGCCCCTTCCCCAGGGTGTGGTGGGGGTCCAGCGGGAGGGGCCAGAGGGCCAAGGAGCAGACTGACCAGTTGGTGCACCTTTTTTCCAACCTCCCAGGTTTCAAAAGCTTCTCCCTGACGTCTGTGGAGCTGCAGATGCTGACCAACTCGTGTGTGAAACTCCAGACCGTCCACAGCATTCCGCTGACCATCAACAAGGAAGGTGGGCCCGCCCTCCTGGGTACAGGGCACCCGTAGGGAGGGCAGGCAGCTAGTCCGAAGGCTGATCCCCCCTTCCTGTTAGCACTTTTGTTGGGACTAGTGGACTTTGATTCAGAAGGAAGAGCTGTGCTTATTAGGGCCTCTTGTCTCCACCCAGGAGTGGACGAGGTGGGTTAGGAGCAGTTTCTCCCTGAGTGGCTGCTGCTGGGTGGTTGAGGAGATGCACAGCTTCTATTCCTAGTCAGGAGGCTGCAGCAGATGCTCCTCAGATGCTGTGTGCCTTAGATCCGGCCCCACTGCCTTCCTCCCAGCCCTCCTCTCCTCCAGCTACCTGCCAGCCGGCACTTTTGGTCAAGCTGAGTTTTGCATTCACTGTTGCACGTATGCTCAGTCACACATACAGCATATGCTATGCACATGTGTCCACACACACCCCACTCACATCCCACGTCACCCCGACCCCCTCTGCTGTCCTTGGAACCTTATTACACTTTGGGTCACTGGTTTACCTGTGTTGTGAAACCAACTGGATCCTGAGGTCCCCAAGACAGAGATCATGATGGGTATGTTTTTGGCCCATGACACTGGCTTGCCTTGTGCTGGGCAGATGGCAGCCACACGGTGTCCACCGGATGGTTGATTCTGAAGCAGAGTTAGTTAGCTTGTCACCTGCCTCCCTTTCCCGGGACAACAGAAGCTCACCTCTTTGGTCTCTTGCGCAGATGATGAGTCTCCGGGGCTCTATGGGTTTCTGAATGTCATCGTCCACTCAGCCACTGGATTTAAGCAGAGTTCAAGTAAGTACTGGTATGGGGAGGAAGGTTGCAGCGGCCGAGCCAGGGCCTCTACCCAGGAAGGACTCATCGGGCAGGGTGTGGGGAAACGGGGAGATTGTTCAGATGACCACGGGACACCTTTGACCCCTGGCCGCTGTGGAGTGTTTGTGCTTGTTGATGCCTTCTGGGTGTGGAATTGTTTTTCCCGCAGTGGCCTCTGCCCTCTCCCTAGCCTGTCTCAGATCCTGGGAGCTGGTGAGCTGCCCCCTGCAGGTGGATCGTGTAATCGCAGGGGTTTGGGAAGGAGTTTGACAGACATCCCCTGGGGGGCCTAGGAGTCTTGGGTCCAAGCCAGGAGGGCTGTCAGCAGTGCAGCTTCACCCCACAGCAGAGCAGATTTGGCTGCTCTGTCGAGCTGGATGGATAATACGCTTTTTTTCCTTCTCCTCTAAGTGGGGGTCTCCCCCAGTTACTGGAGCTGTCAGAACAGTAAAGGCTGGTAACACGTCAGTTGCACTGTATAAGTTTCTAGAGGCCAGGCACGGTGGCTCATGCCTGTAATCCCAGCAATTTGGGAGGCTGAGGCATGGGGATCGCTTGAGCTCAGGAGTTGGAGACCAGCCCGACCAACATGATGAAACTCTGTGTCTACTAAAAATACAAAGATGCCAGGCGTGGTGACTCACACCTGTAATCCCAGCACTTTGGGAGGCTGAGGCAGGTGGATCACTTGAGATCCGGAGTTCGAGACCAGCCTGACCAACATGTTGAAACCCCATGTCTACTAAAAATACAAAGATTAGCCAGGCAAGGTGGTGGGCGCCTGTAATCCTGACTACTTGGGAGGCTGAGGCAAGAGAATCGCTTGAACCTGGGAGGCGGAGGTTGCAGTGAGCCGAGCTTGTGCCACTGCATTCCAGCCTGGGCTTCAGAGGGAGCCTCCGCCTCAGGAAAAAAAAAAAAAAAAGTTCCTAGAAACAGCAAAATGTAGAGGAAGAAAGCTTACCAGGGATTGTTGGGGGATGGGGTTAGGAGAGGACTAACTGCAGATGAACCTAAGGGGACTTTTTTTTTTTTTTGAGACTGAGTCTGGCTCTGTCGCCCAGGCTGGAGTGCAGTGGCCGGATCTCAGCTCACTGCAAGCTCCGCCTCCCGGGTTTACGCCATTCTCCTGCCTCAGCCTCCGGAGTAGCTGGGACCACAGGCGCCCGCCACCTCGCCCGGCTAGTTTTTTGTATTTTTTAGTAGAGACGGGGTTTCACCGTGTTAGCCAGGATGGTCTCGATCTCCTGACCTTGTGATCCGCCCATCTCAGCCTCCCAAAGTGCTGGGATTACAGGCTTGAGCCACCGCGCCCGGCCCTAAGGGGACTTTTTAGGTCAGAGCAGTCGTGAAAAGATTGTGGTACTGTTTGCACTGGCGTTTAAATTTCTTAAAAGTCCTTAAACCCTACACTTGGAATGGATGAATTATATGACATGCAGATTGCACCTTCATAACACTGTAACACATAATCTTTCCCCTGGGCCTGTCTCTGGCTGCCTCATAAACGCTGGTGTTTCCTTCATCAACCTCCCTCCATCCCTGTGTCTCCTCCCGGGTCCTGTCTGTGAGCAGTACAGTGTGACACCCTACGCTGCCCTGTGGTCCCAGACTTGTCTGTCCTTGCCTCCCTGTTACTTTTCTTTCTATCTCTTCCTTGCCCCATGCACTCAACCTGCATCCCCAAACCAAACCTATTATTCATGGCCCCCAAACTTGTTCCCCTTCTGTCCTGTCCCGTTGAGGGGCACCACCATCCATTCCCGTGGCCAAGCCAGAAACCGTGGTCCGCTCTCCCTCCGTTAAATGCCATTCTCCATCAGTGAGGCTTCTTGATCGTCTCTGGCTGCCTGGCCAGGCCCTGGTTGTGGCCTCCTCCCTGGTCGTCATAGCTCTGGACATCCCTGCAGAAAGGGTCCCCACCACCAGGCCTGTCCATCCCCCGTCTCAGGTAGTTTTTCTAAAACACAAATCCCACCCTGCCACTTACCGCCTACAGCCCAGCCCCACTCTTCTGCAGCCCATGCCTCCTTCCCTTCCTCCTGCACCCCACGATTTCCCCAGCACTGAGCTGCTTCCTGTGCCCCACAGTGGCCTGGAGTCCCCTTTGCCTTGACTCTTTGCCCAATAATACTTGCAGCGGGGTCTGCTGTGTAGGATGCAGGAGCTTCCCACATCCCCCAGGACGGCTGGCCTCTGCTGTGGCATCACTAACGGTGGCGTGTACACCTCTCTGTCCCCACTAGTGCAGGGGCCTTCTCATCACAGGGGCTTTAGCTGGGGTTTGTGGACTGACTGACTGAATGAATGTTGTGGGAAGTCCTGTTTCCCAGCTGCCCCCAGGGAAATGCCACAGAGCAGGCAGGGGCATCACGTGAGGTGCTGGTATTCATGCCAGGCCCCCATTAGGTGTTGAATTTTTAAAAAGAAAGTTAAAAACTTTTGTATTTCTTTTCTGATTCTGCAAATAACACCTGCTCTTACAGACCATGTGGGTGATGTGGAGAGGAGCTGTGACCTTCTCCATATTCCCTTCTCCCCACAGATCTGTACTGCACCCTGGAGGTGGATTCCTTTGGGTATTTTGTGAATAAAGCAAAGACGCGCGTCTACAGGGACACAGCTGAGCCAAACTGGAACGAGGTGAGGAGCTGATTCTACGAGGGCCGAGGAGGGCCGAGCCTGCCAGCCGGGGCAGGCTGTTTCCCACTGGAGAGAATCTGAACCTTCAGGGGCTCCCTGAGGGCTTCCCCCGAAGGCAGTGCTGCTGAATTCCAGGAATCTCCTGGGGGGCCAGGAGGTGACGTGTCCAAGAGATTTTATCTCTGTTCCTGAAAACCTTACCCACCCCCTTCGTCACAAAGAAGCCGCCTATTTTGCTGGAGAAGTGTTTGGAAAGAGACTTAAAAGGGCTTTTTGTCTGCCTTTGTTAGCGCTTATGTTTATTTGGTAGGTTTCCATAGTGTTTTTCCGCAGAAGTTGGAATGAGCTCCCGTGACCCTCGTGGCTTCCGGAAGCCTGGGGCTCTGCTGTGGGGCTGGGGCAGGGACTGTAGGGTCCTGCTTGCTTGTCTCGGGGTGTTGGGCTTGTACTGTGTGTCTCAGTGCCTTCCTCCACCTTGGAGAGCTGCTGTGTGAGTCACATAGCCATTTGGCCCTGCCCCTTCGGGAGTGGAGGAATGATTGCAGAGAGGCCCGTGTTGACTAAGTCCCAGATCCATGAGAGGTGCCGTTTCCCAGCTTCTGTAGCAGTTGTGACCTCGAAGGTCTCATTCTTGATGATGCAGGTAGAGGCAGCTGGGCCTACAGAGAGCTGCCTCCCACCCCCACTCCTGCGAAGGAGGAAGCCAGGAGCCCCCAGGCTGCTTGGTCTACATGGGTCACAAGGCTGGTAGAGCGAGCAGTGGAGCTGGAACCCAGGTCTCCTTTCTCAGCATCCACTACTCTTTGACCATTTTAGACATGTTGCTTGAATAGTACAAGGGCACAAGGAGCTCAGGAAAATTACCTGGACATCCCTGCAGAAAGGGCTGAGTGGCAGCTGTGATGACAGGGGGTATAAGAGCCACATGGGGTCCATCGAAGAAGCCTTTGCAGAGACCAAGAGTGCCACGACCCAGCAGAGACAACAAGAGAGGGTGCCAGGCAGTGTGCAAAAGGTTCAGGTGCCAGGCATCTACGGAAGCTCCAGGGAGGCATGAAGTCATGAGGGTTAGATTGCAGCAGGTCACCTCCACCACCCTCACTGTCCATGAAGATCTGGGCTTGGGGACACTCACATGTTCCTGGCACACACACCCACCCACCCACTCCTCCATTCAGGTTCAGAAATTCCTGCTGCTTTCTTCTTCCCTCATCCTCCTCCATTTCCCAGCAAGAAGCCACACGTGCACGCACATTGGCGTGAAGTGCAGATTCACCAATGGCACCATCGGGGTGGCGGAGGAGAGAGTTCACACCACACCCACGCAGACAACTTGAAAGCTAGGGAAGCAGTTTTTCCTCCAAGTCCCTGTCCCTCCTGTGTCAACCCCAAGGATCACTCTTTGTTTCCTTTTAGATAGAATTCATTTTTTAAAGAGTGGGTTTAGGTATGCAGTACAATGGAGCAGAAAGAACAAAGAGTTCCCATGTACCCCCTGCCCCCCACCTCAATTATGGACATTCCACCCTAGGGTGGGACGTGAGTTACAGTTGATGAGCCTGCGTTAACCCATCATTATCACCCAGAGTTCATAGTTGACATTAGATAGGGTTCATTCTTGGTGTTACACGTTGTGGGTTTTGACAAATGTAGAATGATGTGTATCCACCGTGATAATATCTTACGGAACAGTCTCACCACCAAAAAAGTGAACCTATGTTGACAGATCATTATCATTCAGAGTCCATAGAAATAACTTTTTGTTGTTGTGGGTTTTTTTTGTTGTTGTTGTTGTTGTTTTGAGGAAGAATCTCACACTGTTGGCCAGGCTGGAATGCAGTGGCATGATCTTGGCTCACTGCAGCCTCCACCTCCTTGATTCAAGCAATTCTTCTGCCTCAGCCTCCCAAGTAGCTGGGATTACAGGCATGCACCACCACACCCGACTACTTTTTGTATTTTTAGTAGAGATGGGGTTTTGCCACGTTGGCTAGGTTAGTCTCGTACTCCTGGTCTCAAGTGATCTGCCCACCTCGGCCTCGCAAAGTGCTGGGATTACAGGTGTGAGCCCTCACGCCCAGCCCGTAGAAATATCTTTTAACAAGCACCCTGGAGATTGTGAGGCAGGTGGTGTGGGGATCACCCTTTGAGATGCTGGTGTAAGGAGTTTGGATTAGGTTTGACTGGCAGTCGGAGCTTCTGGAAGCATCCAGGCTGAGCCACAGTCTCATGCCAGGGATGCTTACAGGAAACATTTCCATGTGTCCCAGGACTAAGGGAGGAGGGTCTCAGGCATCAATCCCCCTGGGCCAGCAAGGGCGACGGGAGAGCCTGGGTTCAGAGGACCCTTCAGCTATAACATTGACCTGTTTGTTCACATTGGACTTCCTCCCTTCTCCCTCGGGCCTGCAGGAATTTGAGATAGAGCTGGAGGGCTCCCAGACCCTGAGGATACTGTGCTACGAAAAGTGTTACAACAAGACGAAGATCCCCAAGGAGGATGGCGAGAGCACGGACAGACTCATGGGGAAGGGCCAGGTCCAAGTAAGGCGGCCATCTCTACCCTCCCCTGCCTGATGTATGGTGTCCTTTTTCATGCAGCCCTTGGGGACACTGAGATGGCCTTGCACCAAGGGTGGGGTGGGGTGGGCAGCTGTGACTCTGAAACATCCGTTGTGGGAGACCTGAGTCGGTGCCTGCATGTGTCTTGATGGGTCTTGATGTTCTGCTCTCTGTCTGCGTGTCTGTTGTGTCGGCTCATTCCAAAAGGAATTTCCATTCAACTTGATTTTGCAGCTGGGGCCTCAGTTCCTGCCTGGCCATAGGAGAACCCAAAGGCAGAACGGCCCTGGGCCAAAATTGGCGCATCCTGTGCCAGTCTTCTTAGAAAAGCACAGGGGTCTCAGAGCTGCCTGTTTGGCATCCGCTATCTGTGGTCTAGACCCAGTTCCCAGGGTGTAGAGCTGTATCTCTGAACAGGGTGCACACAGACAGGTCTCCTCCCAGGCTAGCCTGGAAGCCCCCAGGTGGGACCAAGAATGTGTCCGTACAGGACCAGCAGGGGGCCGTGGTTCTTAAGGAGACTGCCTGGGCCCTCTGTCCTTCAGAAGCTTATCCAGCCCCTGGGAGCCCGCCACCAGTGTTTCCTGGAGGATCATAGCAGGCACCCCATGCCCTGTTTCTCCTGATCCCACCCTCACAGTTCCGCGGGGGTAGCTGGGAGGAAGCCCTGGTCACGCTTTCCTTATAGTGCATTATATTGGTGGGTTGTGGCTACAGCTCTCTCTTCCATCTTCACAAGAGGCCTCTAGAGGGAGTGGGTCTGGCATTCCACATGCCCCTGGAAGCACAGGGCTCCCCAGGAAGCCCCAGCTCCCTCCCTAAGCAGGAAGTAAAAATCCTCTTGCAGTTAAATACCAAGCGCCAGGAAGAATGAAGGGAAAGGGTGGCCCTTCCCTGAGTAACTTGTCATCTTGCTGATGTGTTCCACATTCTCATTCAGATCAGCAAATCTTTACCAAGTGCCGGCTTCACCCCCTTCTGCCACCCCTTCTGCTGGCCACGTCTTGGGAGGTGCAGCCACTGGCTGTTTTTCTGCCTTGGAAGCTTACACGGGAAATCAGTGACTCAGGGCTTCCTGGGGCTCCCTGTACTTCGAGATCAGGTTTAAAATCAAAAAGGCTCCTCTAGCACGTGCCTGTAATCCAGCTGCTCAGGAGGCTGAGGCAGGAGGATTGCTTGAGCCCAGGTATTCAAGACCACCCAGGGCAACACAGTGAGACGCCTGTCTAAAACAAAATAAATTAACTAAAAATTGCTCTCAGCTGCCCTGTCCCTGTCCCACTGCACTATCTTGTTCACCCTCCCAGCCTTTGTGTGGATTCTCATGGTGGAAGATTTTACCATGCAGATGGGCCACACAGCTCTTGATGGAGTACTTGGTGCTGGTCTCCTTTGAGATCCAAAGTGTTTTAGCATCAGTCAAGTGATGGTCATAGTTTGGGTGATGGTCACGGCTCAGGCTCTTTTCTACATGTGCTTTCTTTGGTTGTTGTTGTTGTTTGTTTTCTTGAAACAGTATCTAGCTCTGTCTCCCAGGCTGGCGTGCAATGGCAGGATCATAGCTCACTGCAACCTCAAACTCCTCAGCTCAAGCAATCCTGCCCTAGCCTCCCAAGTCGTTGGGATTACAGACATGCCCTGCCATGCCCAGCTAAGGTTTTTTTATTTTTTAAGACTGGAGTTTTGCTCTTGTTGCCCAGGCCGGAGTGCTGTGGTGTGATCTCGGCTCTCTGCAACCTCCCAGGTTCAAGCGATTCTCCTGCCTCAGCCTCCCAAAGTGCTAGGATTACAGGCCTGAGGCACTGTGCCTGGCCACATGCGCTTTCTCATTTGGTCCTTGCAGCAGATCTTTGAGACAGCTCATTTGACACTCAGGAGATGCTTCTCTAACCTGCTCAGAATCAGGGTCCCGGGTATTCAGGGAGGTGGAGGGAGCAGACTACAAAGCCGGTTGTGCTCCCATTGCTCCCCCTTCCCTCTCCCTCTCCATGTTTTCCGTCTCCCCCACCCAGCCTAGGGCATTCCTCCCCCACAGTCCAGCCTGCATCTGGCACAGCCTCATACTCACAGCCTGGGTCCTTGGCTCCTTTTTTCAGCTCATCAAACCAGGTAAAGGTAGGTTCCAGTTCTGCCAACCATTGACTCAACTCATCCAAATCTTCAACTGGAATCCTGGGAGTGGCTGAATTTGAACCAGGACCTCTGAGTACTGTTGCTAAGTAACTGGGGGTCTCAGTGAAAGAGAGAAAAGAGCTGATAGGCCTCTTCCTGTGTTACTGTGTCAGGCCCTCTTTTGAAACTCTTTTCTGCGGTGCTACTGACGTACTTGTGCACATGACCTGTGCTCTTCTGTCAGTCTAGGGGTGCTGGCTGAGCACCCCACTCCGTCCTGGGGAAGAGGAGAGCAGTGTCAAAGAAAAACCCAAGCTGGACAGCCGTTAAAGTGGTAAAAGCAGGTTTTATTTGTAACTATTGTGACGGGGAAAAGACTAGAAATGGAAAGCTTAGAAATGGGCTCGATGCTGAATTCACATGGACGAGTGGAGACTTACAGCCAAGAAGAAGGGTAGGGGTTGATGGATGGAAAATGATGAAGTAACATCAGGGGGAAGAGGGTTTCTGGTGAAACCGACCCGACAGGATTCTTGCTGAAGACAGGCCAGAGTGATCGATCTCCCCTGGGGGATGGCATGGGATGAGGAATCTGATCAGATAGCAAGGGCAGGGGGTTCTGGCTAAACTGACTTAGCAGGATTGTTGCAAAAATTGGATTCTTGAGAACATGCCCAAGGATGGGATCTAGCTGGAATAAAGAGCTGGAGGGACCAGATGAGTTCCATCAAGGAGAGTCTTTGTCTCTCCCCCACCACACTCAGTGTGACCTGGGCAAGTTACTGTCCCACTCGCTCAAATGTGTTCCTCCCTCCCTCCCTCCTTCCCTCCTTCCCTCCTTCCTTCTTCCTTCTCTTGCCCAGGCTGGAGTGCAGTGGCACCATCTCAGCTCGCTGCAGCCTCCACCTCCTGGGTTCAAGCGATTCTCCTGCCGCAGCCTCCTGAGTAGCTGTAATTACAGGCATGTGCCATCGTGCCTGGCTAATTTTTTTGTATTTTTAGTAGAGGCGGGGTTTCGCCATGTTGGCCAGGCTGGTCTCAAACTCCTGATCTCTGGTGATCCACCCGCCTCGGCCTCCCAAAGTGCTGGGATTATAGGCGTGAGCCACTGCGCCCAGCCTCCTCGCCTTTAAATGGGGGTGGGGGGCCATGGACCCTGAGGGTTGAGTGACGCATGCTGTCACGGGTGGGGGGTCAGCGTTTGCTGCTGTTCTTATCCTTATCTGTTGTCGTTTGCGAGGAGGCAATGGAGCAGGCACTGTCCGGCTCCAGCCCCTGGTCCCTGTGTCAGTGGGAGTGATGGGTGGGAACCATGGCTAGACAGGAAGGAATCCGATTGCTGTGTGAAGGGCATTCATGACTCATGCCAAGTAGATGGCGGCTGCTGTGGTCCCTGGAGTTCCAGGCTCCCAGCCGGGGGGTTGTTTGTGGGATCCCAGGAGGAAGGAAGTCGGGGGAGTGGCGGTGACTATGCCGTTGACGTTCTGCGACACCAGCCTGGCCTCTTTCTCCCCTGTGGACACTGTTTTCTGCACAGGGGTGCCTGAGAGAGGGCGTGCGCGACTCCGGAGCCCAGCCTTTTTGAATCTGGGCTTTTCGCAGTGACACCAGCTGCCTTCTGCACTGTACTGTGTGGGAGGCGCTTGGCTCTCTGCAGCCCGCTACAGGGGCCCACAGCCCCCACTCTGATTATGCACCTTGACTCAGAAGTTGAGTAGAGAGACCCTCCCATGAGGTGAGGCAGTTGCAGCAGGTAGAGAAGCCTCAGCATCCCAGGAGTGTCCAGATCCAACCATGAGGGCAGAGGTCCCTGGCAGGCCCCAGGGGCTCCCCCAAGGGCAGGGGTCTGGGATGGAAAGGAGTTCTCAGCAAAGCTGCTCATGCGCCTGTCTGTGGGCAGCAGGAGTCAGGATCTTCTGGGCGGGGGGCTTGGCGCGGTCTGGTTTTTTTGCTCCCCTTAATGGTGCTAATGAGCTGGGTTTAGGAACCACTTGCCCGAGTCTCAGATTTTGGCTCCTGCTTTTCAAATACCTGTCCTGGATGACTTGCCAGGTCCCCACCTCCCTTCTTGCACGATAGAGGCTCCATGAGGGTGGAGGTGGCGGGGGGTGGGAGCTGTAGAAATCAGGATGAGTGAGCTGCTTTGTTCAGAGCCAGAAAGGCAAGGGGATACACAGTACAGCAGGGACAAAGCTGTGGTGGTGCCCACAGTTCAGAAAAGAACCACTGACAGCACGAATCAAAGCCCTTGTGTGTGGGCAGGTGCAAGAGGACCCAAGCCAGGTGTCCTTTCCCAGCCAGCTCCGACCCTGAATGAGCCATTTGAGTGAGCGAGACCATCCTGGTCCATCCTCAGACACCAGGAACCTGCTGTGCCACCCTAGTCATGGAAGGCTTCCTGTGTGCCATGCCTAGGGGTCTCCCCAAGAACGAGAAGACCCCTGTCCCCAGCCTTCATGGTCTAGATCAGAGAAGCTGGAAAGGAAGGATGTGGCAAATGTGCCAAGAGCTGGGGCAGACTTTGGCCCAGAGTGACTGCTGGCTCAGATGGCACGGTTGTTTGGGAAGTGAGGTCAGGGGACAGAGATGCCTTCACAGAGCAAGGGACATTGAGTCTGCATCTTCAGGGAGGGATTTTTCAAGGTGAAGGCATCAATATCCATCCAAGATTCATCGGATGGGGTATGGAAGAGGGAGTCACCAGCCGGCAGAGCTGGGGAAGTTGGAGCCTTGCTGCCATTAGGAATTTCTTCCTTCAGTTGTTTCTGTCTTTTTGAGACAGAGTTTCACTCTGTCCCCCAGGCTGGAGTGCAGTGGTGCGACATTGGCTTACTGTAATCTCTGCCTCCTAGGTTCAAGCGATTCTCCTGCCTTGGCCTAACAAGTAGCTGGGACTACAGGCATGTGCCACCATGCCCGACTAATTTTTTTGTGTTTTTAGTAGAGACAGGGTTTCACCATATTGGTCAGGTGCATCTTGGAACTCCTGACCTCAAATGATCCACCCTCCTGGGCCTCACAAAGTGCTAGGATTATAGGTGCATCTCTCTTCATTTGCAAATTTTCTAGGTTGCTAAATCACATTAGCCCTGTCTATTCTTCTTAGAAGGCAACATTATATCAAGTCATAGACTTTTGTCTTCTCCCATTTCTCCTGCTCTGTTTATGTGTCTTGCTGGGCTCACAACTCACATTCCCGTGGGGGCATCAGAGTTCATTTTTGTTGTTGCCAGTGAGCCTCTGCTTCATTTGAAGCTGGTGCTCTGGCTGGCTGGAGTTTCCCAGACTTCTCTGCCAGCCCAGGTTATGTGGGCATCTGACCAGGCACAAGCCAGCAGGTCTGACTGGGGCCCTCCTGGTGCCTCCCTGGCAGCTGCTCTCAAGTCCCCACCATGCAGTGAGGTCCACCCATTTTCAGGCAGTCTCCCTGTTGGACTGCCCACTCTGCAGCACCTGTTCCCCCAAGAGCCCACGGAAATGCCTGGCAACAGCTTGTGAATGCAAAGATGACACCAAGTCGGGTGGATATGTCCATGTGCACAGCAGCACTGACCATGCCAGCCTCAGACTGGAAAGAACCCAGACGTCCACCTGCTGGTGCATGTCTGTCAATCCATACAATGGAATATTACTCAGCCTTCAAGAGGAAGGACATTCTGACACATTCTACAACATGGGTGAGCCCTGAGGACATGCTGCTAAGTGAAATAAACCGGACACAAAAGACAAATGCTGTATGATTCCACTTACATGAGGTAGCTAGAGTAGTCGAATCCATAGAGGCAGAAAGTAGATTTGAGGTTACCAGGAGCTGGGGCAGGGGGAATGGGGAGTTGTTTTTTTGCACCTGCCCCCGGGAGTTATTGTTTAATGGGTGAAGAGTTTCAGTTTGAGATGATGAAAAAAAAGTTCTGGAGATGACAGTGGTGATGGTTGCACAACGTGAATGTGCCTAATGCCACTGAACTGCACACTTAAAAATACTTAAAGTAGGCCAGGCACGGTGGCTCACGCCTGTAATCCCAGCACTTTGGGAGGCCGAGGCAGGCGGATCATGAGGTCGGGAGATCGAGACCATTCTGGCTAACATGGTGAAACCTCGTCTCTATTAAAAAATAAAATAAAGTAAATTAGCTGGGTGTGGTGGCGGGCACCTGTAATCTTTGGGAGGCTGAGGCAGGAGAATGGCGTGAACCCGGGAGGCGGTGCTTCCATGGATGCTCCAAAAATGCATCCATTTTTATAACTGAATGATTTTGTAGTAAATTTACAGAGCTCTACAGCTTTTACCAACAATCCAGTTTTAGAATATTTCTATCACCCCAAACAATTTCCCTGTTCCTTTTTTTTTTTTTTGACAGGGTCTTGCCCTGTTGCCCAGGTTGGAGTGCAGTGGTGCAGCCGCACTCAGCACAGCCTTGATGCCCCAGGCTCCAGTATTTAGCCTTTCAGGTAACTGGGACCACAGGCATGCGCCACCATGCAAGGCTAAATTTTTTTTTTTTTTTTTTTTTGAGACAGGGTCTTGCTGTGCTGCCCAAGCTGGTCTCAAATTCCTAGGCTCAAGTGATCCTCCTGCCTCGGCCCCCCAAACAGCTGAGATTACAGGTGTGAGCCACCGTGCCCAGCCCCTGTTCCCAGTTATAGCCACTCCCAGACCCAAGCTGATCTGCCTTTGTCTTTAGAGATTTGCCCATTTCTTCACATTTCATAAACATGGAATCATACTAGAGCCGACTTTTTTGACTGATTTCCTCCACTTACCATTATGTTTTTGAGACTTGTTCATGTGGTAGCATTGTTTCATTCCTTTTTATGACTGAATAATTTTCCGTTGCATACATATACCATGTTTTTGTTTCTGCATTTACTGTTTGACAGACACTTGGATCATTTCTAGTTTAGGCTGTTACGGTTGATGCAGCCATCATCAGACTGGTACTGGTCCTTGGTACCAGTCTCTATATGGACGTATGTTTTCATTCATTTAGGAGACACTTGGTGAGATTGCTGGGCTGTGCAACAAGGTGACTGTTTGGGGAACTGCCCTACATTGTCTGGAGTGGGTGCACCATTTTACATCCCCATTGGCCATGTATGAGAGCCCATTTCTCCACATCCTCACCAATGCTGGTTATAGTCTAGCCTAAGGGAGAAGGGGGTGTTCCTTTTGAAGTGATATTAGAGACTAGTTAGGATCAGAGAAGAACAGCAAAGAGTTAAAAGTGGGATAGAGGCCAGGCACAGTGGCTCACGCCTGTAATCCCAGCACTTTAGGAAGCTGAGGTGGGTGGATTGCTTTAGGTCAGGAGTTCAAGACCAGCCTAACCAACATGGTGAGACCCCATCTCTACTAAAAATACAAAAATTAACTGGGCATGGTGGCAGGTGCCTGTAATCCCACCTTCTCCAGAGGCTGAGGCAAGAGAATGGTTTGAAGCCAGGAGGCAGAGGTTGCAGTGAGCCGAGATCTCGCCACTGCACTCTAGCCTGAGCAACAGAGTGAGACTCCGTCCTAAAACAAAAAAAAAAGGTGTGGGCTGGATCTCAGGAGAGCAGATTGTGGTCATAGACTTCAGCAGGAGGCCTGTGATCTCTCTCCTGGTGAACACAGAGGTTCTCTGGTGGTCTCAGCAAAGACCCACCCCTGGGAGTAGGTTATGGTGCAGACACATGGGGCCCAGACGGGAACAACTGGGGATGCCCTGCTGGACCATCCAGGCTGGTGACGATGGGTGTGGAGGAAGCTGTTGTCTACAAGGAGCTAAGTGAATGAGCATTTCCCCCTTTGGATGGTTTACTCAGCCTCCTCCCTGCCCCTGCTGAGGGTGGGCAAGAGGATGTCCTCTGGCTGCCCACTGGTGACTCAATCCAGCCACAGACTACAGAGCAAGCAGGGCAGTGCTGGGCCCCCAGCAGAGCCACCATGCAAGGTGGTCAGTGACGCTTCAGGGCAGCATGCAACACCTGCCCCAGTTGGGCTTTGGCCTCCCTCAGCCTCCACCCCACCACTTCCCTGGGATGGATGTGCATGGTAGTTTTCTAGGCAGACCTCCAGGCCACCATCTGCCAGGCCCGCTGACCACAGTCATTCTTCCAAGGCTCCTGCCTTACCCAGCTCGGGGGGAGATGAGCAGCGACCTAGTCGTCGTCCTGAGACCACTGCGCGTGAGCAGACAGGCCCCCGCCCGTCCGGTCCCTGTCCAGGCAGCAGGCGTATTTCTCACCAAGACCTTGCAACCCAGGGGGACCCTGGAAAGCATCTGGAGTGCCTCAGTTTTTCCCTTAAGGGAAAACTACTGTTTCCCCCTTGGTCATCTGTTTTTCCAAACCCCCATCTTTTCCTTGTTTACTTCTCTGGTGCTTTAAATAACTTCACGAGAGAGCGTGCCAGCCTTGAGCAATGTTTGGGGTTGGCCAAGCCGAGGCACAGGCCTCATTATCATGCTATTCTTTATACGACTTCCGCTCTGCGGAGCACACTCAGTTCTTTGGAACAGAGCCAGCCTCGGGGCGGCCTTTCCCACTGGAGCCGCCAGTCAGGACCGCCGTGAGAGCTGGTGCCCGGAGGCCAACAACCTGGTCTTCAGTCACTGGGAGTCACAGAGAGGGACCCAGTAAAGAGCCCAGCTGGCAGCATCAGTGCCAGGTTGTGGTGGGCGCTGGACAGCACCAGTGCTGGGGAGTGGACGCTGGCTGGAGCCCCGCCCAGGCTGCACATTGCTCGGCCAGCTTAGTCTGGGGGAGCAGGACCGGAGCAGGGTGTCCTCCGCCCTGGGTCCATCAGGGGCACTGCATGTGATTACTGGGGTTACGTGCTGGGAGTGGTACAGATTCTGGACAGTCTAGAGCGCTTCCAGCACAAGGCAGGCTGAGCAGTCATACTTTACTCAGTCTCCAAACTTGGGCAACAGGAAACTAGCCACTTAACAAGGAAGCTCAGCTTTTCTGGGCTTTAAAGATGGAGACACGTTGGAAATTCCCGTAACCGATAGGCTGGGGTGGGAGGATGTTCTTCCCACACACAGACAAAAAAGTGGAACCCGGGGTGATGGGCAGCTTTGACCTTGGCCCGCCGGACTGTGGGGCGGGGTTTCCCTCAAAGCCTGGTCAAAAGGCCGTGGAGGCTGGAAGCTCTCGTTTAGCCCCACCAGCTTCCCAGAGCAGCAAGGTCAAGCATGCGAGAGTCGACACCCACCCCGGCCGCAATGCAGGGCCTCCTTCAGTACTTCCATCCCGGCCGGGCGGGCCGGAGCAGGGCAGGTTCTGCTGAAAAGTACCGGTGTGCTCGCGGCACTGCCCTGTGGACCCACATCCGAAACCTGGTGTGCAAGGGCAAGGTGGGCTGACGTGTGGGCCGTGGTTCCAGGGGGGCTTTGAGGGGCAGCCGCCTGATGTGTGGACAGCTTCTCTGTCTCTGTTTACCTGGACTCTGGGTTGCTTGTTAGCTGCTTCTGTCTGTTCTGGGTTTTTAAGGGGAGAGGGGCCCAGTGATGGCTGTTTTTTGAAGGAAAGGGAAGAATGTCTCCTGCTTAACATGTTTCTGTGTTTCCAGTTACTTGGTTGGTTAGTACAGCCAGGGTCTTGCTCTGTTGCCCAGGCTGGAGTGCAATGGCATGATCTTGGCTCACAGCAGCCTCCACCTTCTAGCCTCAAGTGATGCTCCCACCGCAGCCTCCTGAGTAGCTGGGACTACGGGCACGTGCCACCATGCTTGGCTAATGTTTTTGAAAATTTTTTTATAGAGACAGGGTCTCACTATATTGCCCAGGTTGGTCTTAAACTCATGGGCCCAAGTGATCCTCCTGCCTTGGCCTTTGAAAGTGCTGATATTACAGGCAGGGTTTCAATTTTTTAAAGCTCCCAGCAGGGGTATTAAACTCTCCCTTTCCAGAGAAAGCGCACTCTGTCCCCATCCCTCATGTTATCCTCTCCTGCCTCTGCTTAGGGTTCACTCTGGGGGAAGTGCCACTTGAGAGATTCCTTTTTGTGTGTGGCTTCTGACTGACCGGTCCCTGCTCACAGCTGCTGCTTCTCAGGGTGGGGTCCCTGAGGCCTGGAGTGTGCCCTCTGAAAACCTTCAGGGCCAGATGCAGAATGAGAGCCTGTGGCCACACAGCCCCTGGTGGGAGACGTCCTGCCACCCTTTGCTTCTTTGTGTCACTCTGGCTGTACATTTCAGATCCCTGGGAAACGTTAACTGGTAGGACCTAGAAGGGGAGGTGAGGAGGGGTCACCCCCCAGGTGTGCCTGTGGTGAGCCTTTGTGCTGAGCAGGTGCAGGGAGGGAGGCCCAGGTGCACACATCTGTGAAGTAGGGGCAGCTGGTTGGGCTCCTTGACCTGCTCCAGAACTTCTTATTTTCTAGCCACTTCACCTGCAGAAGGCCCAGGTGGCTGTGGTCTCGAGGGTCCCTTGCAGTGAACATGATGCCTGTCCTCAGCCCCTCTCTAGGCCTGGTGCTGTGCTCAGCACCGTCGTATGTGTGTATGTGTGCACGCACGTGAATGTGTGCAGGCATCATGAGGTGTGGTCCCTGCTCTTAGGCAGCTTGCCTTGTGGCTGAAATGAACCATCACCTGCATCAAGGGGTGGAAACACAAGGCCAGATGCAGTGACCTTGTCTGGAGTCAGATGGTGGCTCCGTGACCTGGCTTCACTCCAGAACTACCTGGGGTTTCTAGTTGTGCAAATCCCAGGTCCCACCCAGATTATGAGTCCAGTTTTCTACAGGTGGAGCCCAGGAAGGTGTATTTTTAACAAGATGGTACTGCTCATTCACCCAGCCCAGCCTGTGGTCTCTATGTACCCAGGAACTGCTGACACAGAGCTTGTGCTCCCCATAAAACGGGAGACAGAGCCTTCACGGACAGGGGACATGTAGCTTGGTCATGACAGGGTGTTTTGTACCAGCACAGACTGTGTTCAGGTGACATTAAGCACAAGTTCCTGCAGGCTAGCTGCCTGGACAGGGCTGGGTGGGGGTAGAAGTTAGAGAGGTCACAGAGGGGTTTCCTCCCGGCCGCCTCACCAGCTGCTTGATTTAGGGCTTGGCTCTGGGTCCTCCTGGGCTTGATTCTAAACCACGGGACTGGTGTGGCCTGCAGGCTCCTCCTGCCACAAGCTGTTCATGGTGCAGGGGGAGAACAGCGTCCACAGTTCCCCAGACAGCAGCAGTGGATACCAGGCCCCCAGGAGTTGTTACTGAAGTTGCTGCTGGACAACTCGCCTTTCACTGAGCTCCACATAGCACCCGTGGTGATGGGAGCTGGGTGGAGAGAGTCTGCCAGCCTGCGCATCAGCTCCCAACTGGGAGGGGCAGAGGGAGGAGGGAGTGGGAGCCCCAGGCAGCAGGGCTCTGGGAGCAGTGGGGCCCTGGGTTCCAGGGGTGTCTGGCAGGCCCCTCCTTATTCTACCTCTTGGCCTCTGGGTGGAGATGCTGGCCACAGTCAGGCTCTGTCTCTGACTGAGGACTGGAGAAGTGGCGGGTGTGGGCTGCTGCCCCGTGCAGCCTCTGAACAGACGCCAGGGCCTCTGCCAATCATGACTCCTTGCTTTCAGCTGGACCCACAGGCCCTGCAGGACAGAGACTGGCAGCGCACCGTCATCGCCATGAATGGGGTACGTGTCCGTGGGACTCTTCTGGCACCCACTTCCCCCAGAAGGGTAGGGTGGCCTCTGTTCATTTCAAATCGGTCAGAGGTGGCTGAGCCTGAGCCAGCGTCTGACACGGAGCCTGGTTGGAGGAGGGAGGTTCCCCGAAGAGCAGAATCGCCATGCACGGGAATCGTCATTCACTGACTGGGATGCAGTTGCTAGCCAGGCCCTGAGCATCCCTCCTCAAACAAAGGTCTCATGGCACCACCAGGACAGGTGGGGCCTCCACTCGGGGAACCTGGGGGCTGCCTGTAGAAATGGAGACCCCTGATTTGTCTTTAGGTACCCCAGAAAGGTTTAGACCTTAAAAGCAATGACACACCCAAAAAGGTCTGGGCATATATGGTAAAACGTTAATATTTGCGATTATTGGCTTTTTCTTATATTATTGTTAGTCTTTCTCACTTAATTTTTAATTGTTACTAAGAAAGAGAGAGCTGGGCACAGTGCACCTATAGTCTCAGCTACTCTGGAGTCTGAGGCAGGAGAATTACTGGAACCCAGGGGTTCGAGTACAGCTTGGGCAACATAGCAAGATCCTATATCTAAAAAAGCAAGCAAGCAAGAGAAGCAGCGGGGATTTTAGGAGGTGGTTCTGCAGAAGCCAGTCCTTTACACCATCTTCAACAATCCTGGCTCTTGCTGAAGTAGACTAGGGGATTCCCTGAGGGGCAGCCCTACCTCATGCTGAGACCGCTGCATGCCTTGGGGGTGGAAATATTTGATGAGACTCCCAGGGGCCCTTGGGACCTTGGGCTTTGAGGACCAGACAGATCAGAGGACTGTGCCCTTTCTCCCCTCTATAGATTGAAGTAAAGCTCTCGATCAAGTTCAACAGCAGGGAGTTCAGCTTGAAGAGGATGCCATCCCGAAAACAGACAGGGGTCTTCGGAGTCAAGATTGCTGTGGTCACCAAGTGAGTGGGGAGGGGCTTGGGCTCATGCACTGAGGGTGCCTGTCCCTTCAGCTGTTTCTGCAGAGAAGAGCATGTGTGGGTCTCTCCTCTCTGTGCGTGGCCGCTGCGTGGTGAGGTCAGGCCCCAGGGAACACTTGGTGTGTTCAGCTACCTCCTGTGTTTACTCAACACCAGCTCAGGAATGTCACTGCCGCCTTGCTTGGAAGCAGTAGGGCTGGCTCCAGAAACTGCCCGAGTGCAGGGTTTTCTGCCCTCGCTTGGAATTTGTCACGGTCCCAGGTTCCCGTTGAATGGCCATAACCCCTGCCCCTTTGTCACGAGTCAGTTGCCAAGAGAAGCCTGTTTGGTTTGAGAGCAGTTCTTGCAGACACAGACCACTTCCTCTGAGAATTCATTTGCTTCCCCAGGATGGAATCCAGCTGGGCTCCTGAACTTGCCGGTCATGTGGGCCGGGGCCTCCATCAATCATACCCCGGACTCCTTTCTGTGTCTAAACAGCACGCCCCACCCCCAACTGCACGGCAGCCACTTGCGTAGCACTCTGGGAGGGCTCTGGGCATGAGCAGTGAGGACTCCAGCAGCAGCTCCCCCAGATAACCACTGCTAATGAGGGTGGCTTGAGAAGCAGCTTTGATGTGCTCCCAAATCCAGTTGCAAAACAGAACTAAAGGCCTCAGCACGGCACTCACTTTGAAGTATTCTCACTCTAGTGTCCTGTGTGGCGGTATTGGAATTGTTCATCGCTAAGATTCAGAGGAGAAAAGCACTTAGCAGCACAGGAGCTGCTGGTGCTGAGGCAACCCTTCATTTGTCAGATGTGTTAAGGTCCAAGCCCAGGGCAGGGGTCAGGGATTCTCCTCTCACACAGCATGCGGGTGGCAGGACCAACACCGGGTCTGATCCCCCAGCTGGGGGCACAGGCTGCTAACCCCAGGCCTGGAATCTATCAGATGCCCTTTCTGTGCTGACTTTACTTAGGACTCCTGACCTTCCCACAAAGATCATGTGTGATTTGCAGAGGGTCTGGCTGCTTCAGCCTCTTGGAAAGGTCCTGAGAAAGTACATGCAATGAGGACAGGGCTTGCAGAGGGAGGGCAGGCATGCAGAAGGCTGTGTGTGCAGTCCCAGACCTGGGCATCTTCGTTACCGTCCTCACTCCACCTCCATGTGTATAGATAAGGGACAGGTTTCCTGTGTTGTGGCCCAAGCAGGGCTGCCAGGACACTGAGAACATTTCCTCCTTCCATAGGAGAGAGAGGTCCAAGGTGCCCTACATCGTGCGCCAGTGCGTGGAGGAGATCGAGCGCCGAGGCATGGAGGAGGTGGGCATCTACCGCGTGTCCGGAGTGGCCACGGACATCCAGGCACTGAAGGCAGCCTTCGACGTCAGTGAGTGTCGGCCTGCGCAGGACGGGATGGAGGTGTGGGCAGTGGTGTTGGCGATGAGATCTCAGAGCGCTCCATGGCCTGGGCATGTCATATCCTTTGCTGTGTCTTTTTTTCATTTACTGTTTTATTATTTTTAAAAAAGAGAAAACAAGAGTTGTAGAAAAAGCTTCTACAGAAGCCAGTATTCAAACCATCTTTCCTACACATGCCGCTTGCTGGGGTGAACCAGGGCTTCTGCGGGGCCTTGGCCTTCCTGCCTTGGGGGTGAACGCCCAGGACTCAGTGCAGTCTGTCCACTGCCCTGTGTGAGGATGCGGCAGACAGAGGGCACCGATGGGACCCAACTCAGGCCAGGGCTGTGTCATCTCCGCCTCTATCTCACCAACCCTCACAGGCTCTGAAGGACCTGGAACTGCCACAAATGCCAGGGGAGGGCATCGAGACCCCAGAGAGTCCTTCCCAGCATCTTCAAAGCAACAGGATTTTGTGCCTGCAGACCCTTCTTTGGGGCACACACCACTGACCCTGACCAGGACCCCTAGAATGCCCAGTACCCCTGGGAGGGCCTGTGGTAGTTTCAGCTCCCTCTGGGGGCCCAGAATAGACCTGGCCTGTGGTGAGGACGTAAGCACCAGTGACCAATTGGGCCCAAAGGAAGACACCGGTTCAAACACTGAAACCAATCAGATTTTCCCACAGCCTTCCTGCCATCAGAAGACACTGGTGCAGGGGTGGTTGCTATGTACAGGGCAGAGTCACCCGATTCCCACGCAGGCACCGTGTCCTGCCGTGCTGGCCTCCTCCTGGCCGTCACATCGGGCCAAGCAGGGGAGAGGAATGGGAATGCCCATGCAGCCCCATCAACTCTGCAGACACAGAACTACGCACAGCTCTTGGGAGGGGTCAGATGAGCTGCTCAAAGCCGGGGAGGGACCCGCACAGTGGTCAGTGTGGCAGGGACGGTGCTTTAGCCAAGGCAGGGATGGTGGGAGACTCACTTGGGATCCTGAAGGAGGCCGCTGCATTTCCGTGCTCTTTCCAGATAACAAGGACGTGTCGGTGATGATGAGCGAGATGGACGTGAACGCCATCGCAGGCACGCTGAAGCTGTACTTCCGTGAGCTGCCCGAGCCCCTCTTCACCGACGAGTTCTACCCCAACTTCGCCGAAGGCATCGGTGAGCACTGGAGGCCTTGGCCTCATGGGAAACATCTCCACGTGCACTGCTGCCCTTGGAGGCTGTGAAAAGTGATGTGTGGGAACCTGAGCTGTGCCCCCTCTGCCATGGTCGGTGTTTTAACCCAACCTCAGAAAACAGGACCAAAATCAAGCCTGTCCTGGAAGACCTCGCCCATCCGCAGAGGGCTCCCCGTCCCTATTCCTCAAGGGGACCAAGAGGGTGAAATGGTCAGCACTGTCACGCTGTGGGGTCCTAAAGTCTGCTGTCCTCCTTCCTGCAGAACAGGACTGAAGGAGCGCCCAGGTGCTCTGGCCACGGGTCCTGGCCCAGTCAAGCATGGGTTCAAACCTGGCCTGACCCTTAGTCAACCTGCAGGCTGATGGCTAGAGTGGGCGCTGGCACGTGCAGCACCTGTAACCTCCACGTCACCCTTAGGGCAGCTCTGCCCGCGGGGCCCATGCACACCCAGGCTGCAGGTGGCCCTGTGGTGTCCAGGACAATGAGGGGGTCTCTGCATACTTGGTGGGGCTGGAGCCCTCCCACTTCCCACCTCCTTGTGTTCCTCATTCCCGTTTCATTCCACGCCGAGCGTCCCCTGTGTTGGGCTCCCCTGGGGAGGGGGTGGTGGCGGGAGATGCCCAAGGGCAGCTCTGTCCATGAGCGGCTGTTCTCACGGCTCCTCCTGCTGCCATTTGCCGGGTGCTGCTGACCCCTGTGAGGTTGAGGTAGAGAAAAGGTGTTCAGGTGGCTCATACCGCACACCAGTGCCCCTCGCAGGTTCCTCACTGGGGGCCAGAGCTGTGGGACTGAGGATGATGAAGAGCCTGGGCTGTGCAGGGACACAAGACCCAGGCACTCCACGTAACCACCTCAGGAGAGGTCTCTGTCTCATTGTGACCCTACGGAGTAACCCACCGCCTTCTCCAGCTCTTTCAGACCCGGTTGCAAAAGAGAGCTGCATGCTCAACCTGCTGCTGTCCCTGCCGGAGGCCAACCTGCTCACCTTCCTTTTCCTTCTGGACCACCTGAAAAGGTAGCCCAGCTCTCCTGTGGCTGCAGGTCCCCAGGCCATGGGGTGCCCCTCTGCTCCCACCGGACCTCCAGCACCGAGGACCTTTTCCCCTGACTGCAGTCACTCACTGCCTTTGGGGACTAGTGCCACTGCCACCCCTGCCCCAGCCTCTCATCTTTGCCACCCTCCTCGCTTTGGACTGTGGCCTTAAAGAGCTCAGAGCTTTGGCCATGGCCAGCAGTGTACTTGGACCCCCTTCTTCCCTCCCAGTGACATCGAGGAGGAGACCTCCCCACCAGCCCGGAGCTGGCCCTTTGTCCTGGGCTGCCGAGACCCAGCAGTACCAGGGCTGGAGTCAGCTTGCAGCACAGCCAGGGTCGAGGTCACGCCCTTCCTGGGGACTCCAGCATGGCACAGCCCCTCCGCCTCTCTGCTAGTGGTGGTGGTGAAACAGCACCGTCTGCTTTGGTCCTCTACAGGGTGGCAGAGAAGGAGGCAGTCAATAAGATGTCCCTGCACAACCTCGCCACGGTCTTTGGCCCCACATTGCTCCGGCCCTCCGAGAAGGAGAGCAAGCTCCCTACCAACCCCAGCCAGCCCATCACCATGACCGACAGCTGGTCCTTGGAGGTCATGTCCCAGGTATGGGAAGAACAGGTTCCAGCCCACGCCACCCCAGCCTGACAGAGGTGGCCTCTGCCTGTCCCACCCCCCAGTCCTGCCCATCTTCCTACTTGCATTGTATGTGGTGTGGCCGAGATTGAGAGAGAGAGACTTGCCTAGGTCTGCATGGATGGGAGTGATGGCGGGGGGCCCAGGCCACCTCCTGGTCCACCTTGCTGGGGGCTTAAAACCACCTCAAGTGTTCGGGTGTGGTGGCTCATGCCTGTAATCCCAGCACTTTGGGAGCCTGAGGCAGGATAACTGATCCCAAGTGTTTGAGAACAGTCTGGGCAATATAGCAATCCCCATCTCTAGAAAAAATTAAAAGAAAAATTAGCCAGGCATTGTGGCACACACCTGTAGTCCTAGCTACGTGGGAGGCTGACACAGGAGGATCGCTTGAGCCCAGGAGTTAGAGGCTGCAGAGATCCATGATGGAGCCACTGCACTGGGGGATAGAGCAAGGCCCTGTGCATCTCTAAAATAAACACCCCCCTACCAAGTCATGCCTTGTCAGGACCCCACCCCACCCCCGTCTCACTGTAAGGGGTTCATTACACCAGCAGGGGTTTCCAGCACCTGAGGTGGACTTGGAGGCTTACGCCCCAAAGACCTCCCCACCAGCAGCTGTGAGCCCCCCTCTGAGCCGCTCTCCTCTTCCCCACTCTGCCCGGGCAGGTCCAGGTGCTGCTGTACTTCCTGCAGCTGGAGGCCATCCCTGCCCCGGACAGCAAGAGACAGAGCATCCTGTTCTCCACCGAAGTCTAAGAGCCCCAGTTCATCTCCAGGAGGCGAACAGACGTCCTGGAAACCTCTGGCTAATCAGGCCATCCGTAGAGTGGGAACCTTCCTGAGGTGTCCTTGGGCCACCAAGTGTTGGGCCATCTGCCAAGAGACAGCGACCCAAAGGCAAAGGACAGGTGGAGTGGGCAAATCCCGCCTAGGTCTGGAAGCCCCAGACTGGCCTCAGACTGTGGTTTTTTCCCCTGTGGCCACCCGAGGGCGCCCCAAGCCAGTGCATCTGAGAGTCCAGGCCTGGCCCTGGGAGACAGGGTGAAGACAGTGGTTTTTATGAACTTAACTTATAGAGTTTAAAAGGTTTCTACTGGATCACTTGTCAAGATGCGCTCTCTGCGGGGAGAAGGGAATGTGACCAGATTCCCTCACTGTTGTATCTTGAATAAATGCTGCTGCTTCAGCCTGTGGGGCCATGGCCCTGTCCCTGTGTGGGTGGGGCCTCTTCCATTTCCCTGACTTAGAAACCACACTCCATTTAGAACAGGGTTTGAGAGGCTTAGTCAGCACTGGGTAGCGTTTTGATTCCATTCTTGGCTTCTTTTTCTTTCCAGAAGGATTGTTGTGCAGAAATGGGTCTTTTGTTGCCATGTTTGTCCTCCTTGGAAGGCAGCTCCAGGCAGGCTGTGAAATGTTGGGGGACAGGACCCCCAGGGAGGGAGTCTCAGGCTATGCACTTTAGGGTTCGTTCTCCAGGGACAGCGACCTTGTGCCCGGATCCTGACCGCCCTTCCGGCGCACGCTCTCCTGTTTGGCTTCCACAGACCTGGACTTCTCTGGTTTCTCTCTGCCCACACACTCCCTGCCCCAGGTGTCCCTGCCCCTGCCCCAGCACAGGTGACTTCATTTCTGTCCTCTCAGCTCAGCAGACTCGCTCAACTTTTGTAAAAGTCTCCACTTGGTGGTAGCAGCTTGCTAATGACTTGTTTTAAAACTTTAACCCTAAATAACCTTTTGATACTTGAATATTTTTAAGTTTTATACGTAGCTTCTAATTTTTTTTCCTAACAGATTCAGATACCTAATACGATGCTAGAATGTATTCTGGGGATAATCCGTGTCCTGGCAGCATTTGCTCTTCCTCTAAGCGCCTGGCCCCACTGCTCTTAGGAGTGGGGTTCCAAAGTCTCTGGAGAACAGGATACATGGAGGGTTAGGAAGGGGCAAGCCTTAGAGATGGAAGATTCCCTCCCAGAGCAGGTGGAGGCACAGGACCAATCACTACCCCCTCTGCCAGCACCCGCGGGGGAGCCCAGGCATTCTTTGTAAACCCTCCTGACCACCTGGCTCAAAGAAAACGGAAGCGTGGAGGCCGCCAAGTATTTTCAAGAAATAACCCCATGAACACTGCATCACTTTTTTAGAAAGAGGGCTTTGGGGCAGAGAGAGGAGAGAAGGGAGAGCAGAGCCGAGTTTCCAGACGGTCCTGCAGGAGGAAAGGACGCAGCTGCCCAGAGGGAAGCAGGATCGAATTCAAGAAAGTGTGTGGGGTCCCTGGATGACACCAGCCCCCAGTGTGGCTCTGTCTGGCGACCGCTCCCAAGGTGGAAGCAGTGGGTTTCCCCTGTGTGTCGATGGGCAGCTCCTGCTGAGCCTGCAGCTCATCGGGGAGACTGACAGCGGGGCTGACTGACAGCGGGGCTGTGCACCTGATACTTCTCTCTGCTT
Organism: Theropithecus gelada; assembly: GCF_003255815.1. Taxonomy (NCBI): domain Eukaryota; kingdom Metazoa; phylum Chordata; class Mammalia; order Primates; family Cercopithecidae; genus Theropithecus; species Theropithecus gelada. The sequence continues at coordinate 28,057,071 of NC_037678.1, read as the reverse complement.
CTGGACGGCTTTCTGTTTGCGTCTGTGTGTGGTATGGATTTTGTTTTGCTTTTTTCTTGCTAGGTGAGCACAGCCACTGTTTACAAGCAGTGTCACTCTTGCGGGTGGTGAGGACAGAACAGGAGCCTCTGCCCTCTGTACCTATCTGGGCCCTGTGGGCTCCCCTGTCCTGGCTTCCATCTCTGTCTCAGTGACCATCCAGCCCTGCGCAGGAACACATGTTGCTTAGAAAAGCCAAATCCAGCCCTTGTCTCTGTCTCCTCTGGTCTCATGATGTGCATCTGTCACCTTGAGACTGGAAGCCAATCTATCAATGTCTGTGCCAATTTTTTGTTCCCTCCCCAACCTCCTTCCCCATATGACTTTATTTATGTAGGATGTGTGCTGTCTAATGATGGGATGACCACACTTTTCCATGTTCTAAAAGTGCTCCTCTCCTGCAGGGCCCCAGAGCTGATGGTTGCTTTGGGTCTAGAGCTGTGTCTTACCGGCCTCCTGCCTCGAAAGCCTGTGTGGTGGCAAAGCTGGTGAGGGGCTGGGGAACGCAGCGTTCTCCAGGAGGGGACCCGGCTCTCCTTCTGCAATGCAGGCAAAGGCCTAGATGCCAGTGTGACCTCCCACAAGGCATGGCTTCAAGACTCCCTGACCAGAAGTGATGCTTTTTTGCCTCGGGCCCTGGGTTTGAAGCAGCCTGGCTTTCTCTCGGTAAGTGGCTGGTGTCTTAGCAGCTGCAATCTGAGCTCAGCCACCTATGCACCACCGTGGGGGAAAGAACTGCGGACACTTTCATTAAAAAGTCCCCTGAGACGACTTGCGTGCATGTTGATTTCATGATCAGCGCCGCTGGGAAGAACCCCTGAGCCGGTGGGGTGGGGCTGGAAGCAGCAGGTGCATGATGGGGCTGGGTGCCCAGGAGGCCTCAGGGCTCAATCAGGCCAAGGTGGCTAAGCCCAGGCTGCAGGGAAGGCCGGCCTGGGGGGTGTGGGTGAGCACAGGCAGTGCCAGCTGGGCAGCGTTAGGACGCTGGAGCCGCAGCCATTAACTCCACGGAGTGGGGGCAGTCTGGTTGGGGCAGGGAGAGACGATCCCCACCGGGGAGAGGTTGTTCTGACTCTGCAGGTGGGACAGGGACAGATGGCCGCCAGGATGACGCAGCTGGTCTGTCTTTGCTGTGCTGAGCCCTGGGACAGGGAGGACTCCCACCACACACAGCCTGGTCCCGGGTTCTTACCTGTGTCCACCGCTCTGGCACGAGCCCCTTAGTCTCGGGTGGTTTCTGCTTGGTGTTGCTGCTGAGTCCAGCCTTTCCACCACCTCCGCATGGGCCGTGGGTGTTGTCAGCCGCCTCCCGCCTTGGCCTCAGTAGTTCGCCCAGCTTACAGGGGAGCTGCCCTGGGCTGGAGATGGGCATGCAGCCTGGGTCCTACTTGGGTGAGTGCAGGTTGAGTAGACCCAGCCACATCCACTGGGCCACAGGTTACACTCGGCAATGCCCACATCAGCCGTCAGCCTCAGCCTCACCAGGAGAGCAAGGCTCACACGACAAAGGCTCACACGACAAAGGCTGCCCGTGGCCAGTGAGGTGGCTGAGCCCAGCCAGAATATTTCTCGAACTTCGGGGATGTGGCTCTGCTCATGAGCTGCCTGGTCAGCTCTCTCGGGGTGAGAGGGGCTTGTCACACGGGCCCCTGTCTGCAGTGTGACCCTTCTCAGCTTCTCTCAACAGTCCTGCCTAGGGAGTGTCACCGCCACCATGACCATTTCCCTGACACTGCGAGGGTGTGGGGACGTCCTAGGTAGAGATAGGCCCGTGGCAGCAGCAGGCTCAGGGGCGCCCTGCACTGGTGGGCTGGGGACCTGGCAGAGACCACACCAAGGGCTGGACAAGGGGACGAGCCTCCAGCCTGGCCTCTCCGCAGGCCTCAGCAGCCCCTCCCACAGGCAGAAGGGTCCACACTGGGTTCTGCCGTCGCTGCAAGAGCTGTGAGTGCCACGTGCTGTTCTGCCCAATCTGGTGTCTGCAGGAGAGGCGAGGGCTGCCGCTGGCCCGTTTCTGAGTGTTCAGCACCTAAGGGTGACCACACTCTGTCCCCTGCCTTCTGGGTCCTGTTTGGAAATCAAACCCACGCTCACAGGCCAATTTTGTTTTTCTTTTAGAGACAGGGCCTCATTTTGTCACCGAAGCTGGAGTGTAGTGGTGCCATCATAGCTCAATGCAGCCTCCAATCCCAGGACTCAAGGGACCCTCCTGCCTCAGCCTGCCAAATAGCTTGGACTAGAGCTGTGTGCCATTGCACCTTTTTTTAAAATCATTATTATTTTGTAGACATGGGGTCTGGCTATGTTGTCCAGGCTATTCTCAAAATTCCCGGCCTCAAGCAATCCTCCCACCTTGGCCTCTCAAAGGGTTGGGATTACAGGTGTGAGGCAACGTACCCAGCTCAGCCACAGAGCTAGTTTTACTAGAGATGGGTTTTCCCCATATTGGCCAGGCTCATGTCGAACTCCTGACCTCAGGTGATCCACTTGCCTTGGCCTCCCGAAGTGCTAGGATTACAGACATGAGTCACTGCATCATTTAAATGTAGTGAGAGGCCGGGCATGGTGGCTCACTCCTGTAATCCCAGTATTTTGAGAGGACGAGGCAGGCAGATCACCTAAGGTCAGGAGTTTGAGACGAGCCTGGCCAATATGGTGAAACCGTGTCTCTACAAAAAAACAGAAAAAATTATCCCTGCGTGGTGGTGCGTGCCTGTATTCCCAATTACTCAGGAGGCTGGGGCATGAGAATCACTTCAACCTTGGAGGCGGAGGCTGCAGTAAGCTGAGATGGCGCCACTGCACTCCAGCCTAGGCAACAGAGCAAGACCCTGTCTCTAAAAAATTAAATAAATAAATGTGGCTGAGGCACGGTGCCTTAGGCCTGTAATCCCAACACTCTGGGAGGCCAAGGCAGGTGGTTCATGAGGTCAGGAGTCCGAGACCAGTCTAGCCAAGACAGTGAAACATCGTCTATACTAAAAATACAAAAATTAGCGAGGCATGGTGGCAGGCACCTGTAGTCCCAGCTACCTAGAACACAGGCAGGAGAATCGCTGGAATCTGGAAGGCAGAGGTTGCAGTGAGCCGAGATTGCACCACTGCACTCTAGCCTGGGCAATGGAGCAAGACTTCATCTTAAATAAATTAATTAATTAATACAGAGCAATATTCTGTCGCAAATAAATAAATAAATGTACACCTGTAATCCTAGCACTTTGGGAGGCTAAGACAGGTCCATCACCTGAGGTCAGGAGTTCGAGACCACCCTCACCAATATGGCGAAACCCGATCTCTACTAAAAATACAAAAATTAGCCAGGAGTTGTGATGTGTGCCTGTAGTCCCAGCTACTCAGGAGGCTGAGACAGGAGAATTACTTGAACCCAAGAGCTGGAGGTTGCAGTGAGCCAAGATCTTGCCACTGCACTTCAGCCTGGGCGACAGAGTGAGACTCTGTCTCAAAAGGAATAAATAAATAAAATACAAAATAAAAAAAATAAATGTAGTAAGATTGCAGAGTCGTGCCGCGGAAGCGTGCTGGTCCTATCCATGTAGCAAAGGCTGATTTCATACACAAATGTCACAAGAACTTTTTTCTTCCTTTTTTTTTTTTTTTTTTTTTTGAGATGGAGTCTCACTCTGTCACCCAAGCTGTAGCTCAGTGTTGCGATCTCGGCTCACTGCAAGCTCCGCCTCTGGGTTCACGCCATTCTCCTGCCTCAGCCTCCGGAGTAGCTGGGACTACAGGTGCCCGCCACCTCGCCGGGCTAATTTTTTTGTATTTTTAGTAGAGACGGAGTTTCACCTTGTTAGCCAGGATAGTCTCGATCTCCTGATCTTGTGATCCGCCTGCCTCAGCCTCCCAAACTGCTGGGATTACAGGCGTGAGCCACTGCACCCAGCCACAAGAACTTTTATACCCACCCCTGAAAGAAAGCCCCGATTGCCTTCCAAAGCAGTACATGGACTGACGCATGGGCTGTCCCAAACAGCTCTGGAAAGATAAACAGAAAACAGAAAATGACACGCTCAGCCCTTGAGGCCAAAATGCCCCTCCCCAGAGCAGCTGCCAGAAGACAGGGAGCGGGATCGGGTTGGGGGTCACTTCCGGGTGGGGGGAGAACAGTCAGACCCGGGGCAGGGGTGCTGGAGCCTGGTCGGCCTCACTGGAACAGAAGAGAGCTGCTTCGTGATGCTCAGCTGACTGGCAGAGCCTTGCATAACCCAAGTTCTCACGGTACAGAGAGGCTAGCCAGTGCGGGGACCAAGACAGGCACACACTGAAATGTTTTCCTGGAAGATGGGGCCCAGTTGCATCTCTCAAATGGGACCAGATCGGAAGGGAGACCAGCTGCTTTGGGCAACCGAGGCCACCTCTGCATAAGCTCCCAAACTAGAAGGCGCCGAGGGCCCTGGACCTGGCAGCTGGGCTGGACATCACACAGCCCCGTATTCCAGGAAACGGCATCTCAGTGCTTGTCTGGCCAGTTCTCCAAAAGAACCATCCACGGGCCACTTTTCCATTCCCCTCCTATGCACAGACTGGGCCGGGCCTGACCAGAAACTCTCCTTGAGGGTTTTCAGTCACTGCCAAAACTTGAGCCCAGCAGTGAGGATGTGATGTTAAAATGTGACTCTGGGCCAGGCGGTGGCTCATCCTTGTCAACCCAGTGCTTTTGGGAGGCTGAGCTGGGAGGATCAGTTGAGGTCAACAGTTCAAGGCCGAGCTGAGGAACATAGATCTCTACAAAAAAATAAAAACTAGCCTGCTCTGGTGACATTCACCCATAGTCTAAGCTACTCAGAAGGCTGAAGTGGCTTAAGCCCAGGAGTTCAAAGCTCCAGCTCTGATTGTGCCACTGTATTCCACCACAAAAGACAGAGTGAGACCATGTCTTGAAAAAAGGAGCAAACCAACTAGGTATAGAAGAAACATACCTGAAAATGGCTGGGCTGGGCACAGTGCCTCATGCCTGTAATCCCAGCACTTTTGGAGGCTGAGGTGGGGGGATCACCTGAGGTCAGGAGATCGAGGCCAGCCTGGCCAACACGGTGAAACCCCATCTCTACTAAAAATACAAAAATTAGCCGGGTGTGGTGGCAGGTGCTTGTAATCCCAGCTACTCGGGAGGCTGAGGCAGGAGAATCGCTTGAACCCAGGAGGTGGAGGTAGCCATAATCTAAGATCGCATCATTGCACTCCAACCTGGGCGGCAAGAGCGAGACTCTGTCTCAAAAAACAAAAACAAACAAAACAACATACCTGAAAATAATAAAAACTGCATACGACAAAGCCATAGCTAACCTACTACAGAATGGAGAAAAGTTGAAAGCATTTTCCTCTGTAAACAGGAACAAGATGAGGATGCCGGTTCTCACCACTCCTATTCGACATTACACAATCAGGCAAGAGAAAACAGTAAAAGCCATCCACATTGGAAAAGAGGACATCAAATTATCCTTGTCTGATGAAGATGTGATCTTGGATCTAGAAACATCCACCAGAAAACTCCTAGATTTAATAAATAAATTAATACAGTGATTTGCAGGATACAGAAAAAACAACAACAACAACAATAATCAGCAGCATTTCTACACACCAATAATGGTCTGGTTGGGAAAGAATTAAGAAGGCAATCCCATTTACAATAGCAACAAAATGGAAAAACGTATGCCACAGAAGACATTTTACCAAGGAGGTGAAAGATTTCTACAAGGAAAACTACAAAACACTGAGAAAATGTTTAAGAGGAGAGAAAGAAATAAACAATCATTTCATGTTCATGGTAGGAATTCATAGCATTAAAATGACCACACTGCCCCAAGTAGTCTAGAGATTCAATACAACCCCCACCAAAATACCAATGTCACCACTCACAGAATTGGAAAGTCCTGAAATTCATAAAAAAAGAATCAAAAAAGAGCTCAAGGACCCAAAATCATCCTCAGTCAAAACAGCAAAACTAGAGGCATCCCATTTCACTGCAAATTACAACTATAAAATGTTTGACAAGTGCAGTTACCAAAATAGTATAATCCTAACATAAAACTAGACACTTAGATCAACGGGACAGATGAGAGAACCCAGAAAAACAGCCACATATTTACAGCCAGTTGATCTTTGACAGAGCCGACAGAAACACACACTGGGGAAAGGACAGCCTCTTCAATGAATAGTACTGGGAGGGTTGGATAGCCACATGTGGAAGAATGTACCTGGACGCTTATCTCTCAGCATATACAAAAATCACCTCGAGATAGATCCAAGACTTAAATGTGAATGTTAAGATACAAAACTACAAAAATATTGGAAGGAAACCTAGAGAAAACTCTCCTGGACTTCACTCTAGGCAAGGAATTTATGACGGGCTCAAAAGCCCGATGTGGAGAAGGATGAGCTGTCCTTTGGATGACAGGTCCTTTGGACCTGTGTCCAGCAGAACCCCTGACAGCGCACGAGGGACCCTTAGAGGCCAGGTTCCTCCTTGCTGTGCCCACATGGGAAGTGGGGTTGCTAGGGTCAGAGGCCGGCCCAGACTTGCACGTGGCAGCCTTGTTTGCAGTGGCACTGGGTCCTCGACTTGCAACTAGCGGTCTGCTTAAATGGTTCCCCAGGATGTGAGCAACAGAGTTGCTCCCTGTGCCAGGTCCCGCAGTCACCATGGATGTGCTCAGCCTGGGGGGCCCCCTGGTGTTCAGGCCCCCTCATGCCCCATTGCCATGTGTGGTGCTCGGGGCCTTTACCTGTTTTCTTCTGAGGGAACTCAGAGCTGGGGCTGCCTCTCCGCTCCCAAAGCCCATGGGTGTGGCTGCAGGGCTGGACTGGCTCCAAAGTGCCAGGCCTTGGGCTTCTCATGCCCCCATCCATGCTTGCAGCTGGCAATGGGGCAGGAATCAGCGAGGTGACCTGCCTGAGTCCTGGGAGTTGGAAGAGGTGGCAGGAAGGGGATCTGAGAAGGAGAACAGGGGGCCTGGTGGTCTGTGTTTCTTCCCAGACACAGGAGCTGTAGAGGGAGCCTCTGCAGCAGATGCTAGGGGGGCACTGGGCCCCGGGAGTCTTGGGACTTGTGTCTCTCCTGCTGTGCATCCATCCTGGGTGCTTTAGAAACAGCAGGCAGACCAGAAGTACCCGTTGCAAGTGAGGACAAGGCGTGGGAAGGCCGTGAGGGTCTGCAGTCCCAGATGGCCTTGGCCTCACCCCGCAGTACACTGCACTGGAACGCTGCCTCCCTCTCCAGGTCCAGGTCTTCAGCAGTGACCGGGAACCCTAACTCTAAGGGAGGTGGCAGCATCAGAGGCTCCCCTCGCCTGCGTGGCAGCAGGGGAAACTTGCGTCTACGGGGCCTAGAGGCCTGGGATCTGGGGGAGCCAGTCCTGGGGGCGAGTGTCTGCCCTGGTTTATCTGTTGCCTTTTCACACTGGGTGTGACCCGAAGAGGCAGCCCGAGGCCTGGCCTCACTCACTGTCTTTGAGGAACTGAGGGTCAACTGGCAGTGGGATGAGGCTGGCCCCCCCGTCCTCCTCTGCTTTAGCCACGGGAAGCCTCCTGTGGAGCTGTAGGAGCTCGAGATGGCATTTCGTTTGGGACACGAGCTCATGCAGGAGGTCTGGGATCTCTGGTTATATCTGACTTCTGACCTCTGGGCACCTGCTGCAGCTGTGGTTGAGGCCCGGAAATGTGAAGGGCCTCCATCCACTCCACTCAGTGGGGACCCCGACGTGGGGGTCAATGTGGAGGGGGGAGGGGCCGCTGCAGCAGCTGCAGGAGCAGAAGTGCCAGGCCTTGCTCTTCTCATGCCCCCATCCATGCTTGCAGCTGGCAAGGGGGCAGGAATCAGCGAGGGGACCTGGGCTGGGTCCTGGGAGTGGGAAGAGGTGGCAGGAAGGGGATCTGAGAAGGAGAACAGGGGGCCTGGTGGTCTGTGTTTCTTCCCAGACACAGGAGCTGTAGAGGGAGCCTCTGCAGCAGATGCTAGGGGAGCCACTGGGCCCCGGGAGTCTTGGGACTTGTCTCTCTCCTGCTGTGCATCCATCCTGGGTGCTTTAGGAACAGCAGGGAGACCAGAAGTACCTGTTGCAAGTGAGGACAAAGCACGGGAAGGCCGTGAGGGTCTGTAGTCCCAGATGGCCTTCGCCTCACCCCGCAGTACACTGCACTGGAACGCTGCCTCCCTCTCCAGGTCCAGGTCTTCAGCAGTGACCGGGAACCCTAACTCTAAGGGAGGTGGAAGCATCAGAGGCTCCCCTCGCCTGCGTGGCAGCAGGGGAAACTTGCGTCTACGGGGCCTAGAGGCCTGGGATCTGGGGGAGCCATTCCTGGGGGTGAGTGTCTGCCCTGGTGTTGTATCCGCTGCCTTTTCACACTGGGTGTGACCCGAAGGGACAGCCTGAGGCCTGGCCTCACTCACTGTCTTTGAGGAACTGAGGGTCAGCTGACAGTGGGATGAGGCTGGCCCCCCCGTCCTCCTCCGCTTTAGCCATGGGAAGCCTCCCGTGGAGCTGTAGGAGCTCGAGATGGCATTTTGTTTGGTGCACGAGCTCGTCCAGGAGGTCTGGGATGTCTGCTTATATCTGACTTCTGACCTCTGGGCATGGAGGTCTCTCTGCAGTGGCCCAGGCCTGGGCACAAAGGGAGAGAGGCCTCCATTGTCCCGCAAGGGCCAAAATGCAGACCGTGCATCCCCGGTGACCACGGGGACCCTTCTCCGATCATCAGGATTCTCTTGGACTCTGGGGTCCTTGTCCTGCTCAGGCATCCCTGCCCTGCTCTCCTTAAGGTCCCCTCAACACGATCTTCCCTGGACACGAGTCCGGGGACAGCCGGGTGTTGTGGGCCCCAAAGGGGTGACTCCCTGCTCCTGGCCCCACAGAGTTTCCTTGTGCTCAGTGCAGGGGCTGAACTGCAGGACGCCCTGGAATTGGAGCACACAGCACTGGCTTGCTGTGGTACCTGTACAATCAAATTGAAGGCAGGATCACCAGGAAGGAACGCAGGGCTTGAAGGATCACGGAAAACCTTCTTGGAGTGGTCTTGACACCACTGATGCCAAGTGTCCGGGTGCTTGTAGGATGGCCTGCCACTCCGTCCAGGGACAGGAGCAACGGGGAGATCCCACAAGCAAAGTGAACTGGGGGATGGGCTGAACAGGCTCCAGGCAACTGAGCCCTACTGGCAGGTCCTCAGCCGCAGGCAGGCACAGGAATAAGGGGCACAGAGTGCCCAGGTAACCGCTCCTGGGAGCAATGGGGAACGGTCCAACGCTTGAACTCTCGAGAGCTGGGCTCTGAGGTCCTTGTCGAGCTGCCAACTCGGCCGAAGGCTAAGCGAGCAGTTCTTCTGTTGCCGGGCAACGCGCCTTTTAAACCTGAGGGAGTGGGTACGCGTGCACAGAACGGCGCGAGAGATAGAGCGACCTTAACGGATTAGCCTGGCAAGATTCCGGCGGGAAAGGCACCTGCTGGTTGCCAGGCAACGCATCTTTTAAACCTGAGGGTGTGGGTGCGCGTGCACAGAACGGCGCGAGTGATAGAGCGACCTTAACGGATTAGCGCGGCAAGACACCACGCGGGAGGTGCCTGCTGGCAATGGCGGGAGGTGGACATTGGTGGGGGCACGCAATAGATACTGGAAGGAGAGACAGGCGCACAAAGGTTGTGGGAAGAACAGGTGCTCACAACGGCTGCAGATCCGCCTGTGGATCACTGAAAATTTCTGCTCTGCTGAGGCGGAGATTGCAGTCAGCTGAGATTGCACCACTGCACTCCAGCCTGGGCAACAAGAGCAACACTCCTTCTCAAAATAAAAGAGAAAAAGGAAAAAAAGAGGCCAGGCACAGTGGCTTATGCCTGCAATCTTAGCACTTTGGGAGGTCGGGGCGGACGGATCACGAGATCAGGAGTTGGAGACTAGCCTGGCCAACATAGTGAAATCCCGTCTCTATTAAAAATACAAATTTAGTCAGGCACGGTGGCACACGCCGGTAGTCCCAGCTACTCGGGCGGCTGAGGCACGAGAATCATTGAACCCCGGAGGCAGGGGTTGTGGTGCTCCGAGATCGCGCCACTGCACTACAGGCTGCGCAACATAGCCAGACTTTTTTTTTTTTTTTTTTTTGTACGTAGTCTCCCCTCTGTCACCCAGGCTGGAGTGCAATGGCGCCATCTCAGCTCACTGCAAGCTCCCCCTCCCGGGTTCACCCCATTCTCCTGCTTCAGCCTCTGGAGTAGCTGGGACTACAGGTGCCCGCCATCACGCCCGACTAATTTTTTGTATTTTTAGTAGAGGCGGGGGTTTCACCGTGTTAGCCAGGATGGTCTCAATCCCCTGGCCGCCTGATCCACCTTCCTCGGCCTCCCAAAGTGCTGGGATTACATGCGTGAGCCACGGGCCCGGTCGAGACTCTGTCCTTAAAAAAAAAAAAAAAAAAGCTGGGCACGGTGGCACTTTGGAAGGCGGAGGCGGGCGGATCACAAGGTCAGGAGTTGGAGACCAGCCTGGCTTAAACAGTGAAATCCCGGCCTGGCGCGGTGGCTCAAGCCTGTAATCCCAGCACTTTGGGAGGCCGAGGCGGGCGGATCACGAGGTCAGGAGATCGAGACCATCCTGGCTAACATGGTGAAACCCCGTCTCTACTAAAAATACAAAAAACTAGCCGGGCGTGGTGGCGGGCGCCTGTAGTCCCAGCTACTCGGAGGCTGAGGCAGGAGAATGGCCTGAACCTGGGAGGCGGAGCTTGCAGTGAGCCGAGATTGCGCCACTGCACTCCAGCCTGGGTGACACAGCGTGAGACTCCGTCTCAAAAAAAAAAAAAGAAAAAAAAAAAAAAGAAAAAAAAAAAACAGTGAAATCCCGTCTCTACTAAAACTACAAAAAATTAGTCAGGCTGTTGGCGGGCGCCTGTAGTCCCAGCTACTCCGGAGGCTGAGGCAGGAGAATGGCGTGAACCCGGGAGGCGGAGCTTGCAGTGAGCCGAGATCTAGTAATTGCGCTCCAGCCTGGACGACAGTGCAAGTCTCTCTCTCAAAAAAAAAAAAGAAAAAAAGAGAAAACGGGTTTTTAATAGACACTGAATAATTACGATTTAGTTGGGCTAGAAATCTATTTAGTTTCTTCCATATTTTTCCAAAACTTTCATCCTTTTTTTTTTTGGAAGCGGAGTTTTGCTCTTGTCCCCCAGGCTGGAGTGCAATGGCGCAATCTCAGCACCTGCTGGCAATGGCGGGAGGCTGGGGGACGCTCGCCCAACAGGTACTGGAGGGAGAAGCGCGCGCAGAAAAGACATGGGAAGACCAGGCACGCGCACAATGGCTGCAGATCCGCCAGTGGATCACTGAAGATTCCTGCTCTCCTGCAGAGCTGGAGACTGAAGGGAGCTAAGATCTCATCCTTGCACTCCAGCCTGAACAACAAGAGCGAAACTCCGTCTCGAAAAGAGAAGAAAAAGAGAGAAAAGAAAAGAAAAAGTAATGGCCAGGCGTGGTGCCTCACGCATCCCAGCACTTTGGGAGATGGGGGCCAGCGGATCACGAGATCAGGAGTTGGAGACCAGCCTGGCCAACATAGTGAAACCCCGTCTCTACTAAAAATACAAAAATTAGCCAGGCATGGTGGCACGCACCTGTAGTCACAGCTATTCCTGTAGCTGAGGCAGGAGAATCACTTGAACCTGGGAGAGGGAGGTTGTGGTAGGCTGAGATCCCGCCATTGCACGCCAGCCTGGGCAACAGAGCGAGACTCCGTCTTAAAACAAATTAAAAAAAAGAGAAAGGGTTATTAATGCACTTTTATGCCTGTGTCTTCAATTTGCTTAGGAACTAGAAATCCATTTGGTTTCTTCCATATTTTTCCAAATTTTTCATCCTTTTTTCTTTTTTTGAGATGAAGTTCTGCTCTTGTCCCCCAGGCTGGAGTGCAATAGCACAATCTCAGCTCACTGCAACCTCTGCCTCCTGGGTTCAAGCGATTCTCCTGCCTCAGCCTCCTTAGTAGCTGGGATTACAGGCATGCACCACCTGGCCTGGCTAATTTTTGTATTTTTAATACAGACAGGGTTTCACCATCTTGGACAAGCTGGTCTCGAACTCCTGACCTCAAGACAGAGTTTAGTAGAAACTCTGTCTCTACTAAAAATACAAAAATGGCCAGGCGTGGTGTGGTGGTTCACTCCTGTCATCCTAGCACTTCGGGAGGCTGAGGCCGGCGGATCACCTGAGGTCGGGAGTTTGAGACCAGCATGACCAACATGGAGAAACCCCGTCTCTACTAAAAATACAAAATTAGCCTGGCGTAGTGGTGCATGTCTGTAATGCCAGCTACTCAGAAGGCTGAGGCAGGAGAATATCTTGAACCTGGGAGATAGAGGTTGTGCTGAGCCGAGATTGCACCATTGTACTCCAACCTGGGCAACAAGAGTGAAACTCCATCTCAAAACAAAAATTAGCTGGGTGTGGTGGCAGGTGCCTGTAATCCCAGCTACTTGGGAGGCTGAGGCACAAGAATTGCTTGAACCCGGGAAGTGGAGGTTGCAGTGAGCCAAGATCAGGCCACTGCACTCCAGTCTGGGCAACAGACAGAGACTCAATCTCAATAGATAAATAATTATTAAGACAAAAATAAGGACATTACATAAACCATGTTATACCAGTGATTTTTGAAAATATCCAAGCAGTTTTATAGAAAAATATAACTCAGGCCAGGTGCGGTGGCTAATATCTATAATCCCAGCACTTTGGGAGGCCGAGGTTGGTGGATCACCTGATGCCAGGAGTTCGAGACCAGCCTGGCCAACATAGTAAAACCCCAATTCTACTAAAACTACAAAAATTAGCTGGGCGTGGTGGCACATGCCTGTAATCCCAGCTACTCATGAGTCTGAGGCTGGAGAATCACTTGAACCTGGGAGGCGGAGGTTTCAGTGAGCCGAGATCAGGTGACTGCGGTCTAGCCTGGACAACAGAGAAATTCCATCTCAAAAGAAAAATACAACTTCATAAAAAAGAAAAGTTTGTCTAGATCTAGAACCATTACAGGAATTGAATGGTTATTTTAAAATCTGTATCCCATCCCTTCAAAAATCTCACAAAAAACAAAACCAAAGAAAGCCTGGCCCAGATGATTTTATAGATTAAGTCCAGCTAACATTAAAGAGAACAGAAAGTCTATCTTCTACATAATTTTTAAAAAATAATTTATTTATTTTTTAGAGGAAATCTTGCTCTGTAGCCCAGACTGGAGTGCAGTGGCATGATCTCTGCTCACCGCAAACTCCACCTCCCAGCTTCAAGCCATTCTCCTGCCTCAGCCTCCACAGTAGCTGGGATTACAGGTGCACCCGGCTAATTTTTTGTATTTTTAGTAGAGACGGGGTTTCACAATGTTAGCCAGGGTGTTCTTGGACTCCCGACCTCAGGTAATCTGCCTGCCTGGGCCTCCCAAAGTGCTAGGATTACAAGCAGGAGCCACAGTGCCCAGTCTACATTTTTTTTTTTTTTTTTTTTTGAGACGGAGTCTCACTCTGTTGCCCAGGCTGGAGTGCAGTGGCACGATCTGGGCTCACTGCAAGCTCCACATCCCAGGTTCAGGTCATTCTGCTGCCTCAGTCTCCCAAGCAGCTAGGACTACAGGCACCCACCACCACGCCAGGCTAATTTTTTGTATTTTTAGTAGAGATAGAGTTTCACCATGTTAACCAGGATGGTCTCGACCTCCTATCCTCGTGATCCGCCGGCCTTGGCCTCCCAAAGTGCTGGGATTACAGGTGTGAGCCACTGTGCCCGGCCCCGGCCTATATAATCTTTCAGAAAAAGAAGCAAATGGAATTCTCTCCAACTCATTGTGAATTTAGTATAGGCTTAATACCAAACCAGACATCAATAGTACAAGGAGGCAAAAGTATAAGCTAACTTCTTATGGACATATATGCAAAAATGCTAAATAAAATATTAGCGAATAATCCAGCAATGGATTAAACATGTATCACGACCACGTTGTGGTTTTTCTAGGAAACTAAGATGAAGTAATAAAAGAAAAAACTATTAAAGTAGTACAAACTATCAAAGGAAAAAACCTGTATGATCATTGCAATGGGGTCATTTGCGACATCATTTAATTTTTTTTCTTTTTTCTAAGTCTTTTTGGCTGTAAGTTTATTCAATGCAAAATAATCCTCTCCAATTTTACTGAGGTGGCTGACCGCATCCATGACCAAATCCGTCTATAAACTGGAATTTGGTTGCTGACCCAGCCCCAGCCTCGGCTTTCTTGTCGGCACCAGGAGGCACAGCACTCCCTCTGTATGTATCTCTGTCGGCTTCCCCTCTTGTGAGTCTTGCAGGTCCACTCACCCTCCAGACCTTTAGGACAAGGCCTGCCAGTCCCTGGACGGCTGTGGCGTAGCGTGGCCGGCACAATCTCCGGGGGCAGATGAAGGTAATCACAGAGATACTGGATACCTTCACTGATAAGGTACCAGTAGAAATGTCTCCAGGCAAACTGTTCCTTCTTGTGGTAGCCTTGGGACTTGAAAGACTGCATGGCCTTCATGACATGAAGGTTGGGCATATTCTTTTTTTTTTTTTTTTTTTTTTTGAGTCTTACTCTGTTGCCCAGGCTAGAGTGTAGGGGCACAATCCCGGCTCACTGCAACCTCCACCTCCTGGGTTCAAGCAATTCTCCTGCCTCAGCCTTCCCAGTAGCTGGGATTTCAGGGAACAGTATTTTCTTTTGTCAAAAGAGCCTCTTACGCCTTTGATAATATTTCCCAAGCTTATCATAGATACAAGCTTTTAAAGAATGACATTTGCAGTCACCCAGTAGGACACATCTCGAGATGAAATCAGAATTGTAGGCTTTGTAGACAACAGCAGTCATTTCTTTTGGCTTCCGGGAGTAGAGGGGGACTGCCGTTTTGCTAATGTAGGTGATACCAAAAGGACTATAGTAAGTTTTTCTTAGTAATTAAAAACCAGGCCGGACGCGGTGGCCCACGCCTTCACTCCCGGCACTTTGGGAGGCTGGGGAGGGCGGATCACCTGAAGTCAAGAGTTTGAGACCAGCCTGACCAACATGATGAAATCCTGTTGCTATTGAAAACACAAAAATTAGCCAGGCGTGGTGGCGCACACCTGTAATCCCAGCTACTGAGGAGGGTGAGGCAGGAGAATCACTTGAACTCGGGACGCAGACGTTGCAGTGAGTCAATATCGCACCACTGTACTCCAGCCTGGGCGACAGAGCGAGACTCCGTCTCAAAAAAACAAAACAAAAACCAGACACAACAAGGCCGAATGCGGTGGCTCACACCTGTAATCTCGGTAGTTTGGGAGGCCAAGGAGGGCAGATCACCTGAGGTCAGGAGTTCGATACCAGCCTGGCCAACATGGTGAAACCCCGTCTCTACAAAAAATATATAAATTAGTCGGGCGTGGTGGCACATGCTTGTGATCCCAGCGGCTCGGGAGGCCAAGGCAGGAGAATTGCTTAGGAGGTGGAGGGTGCAGTGAACTGAGGTCTCATCACTGCATTCTAGCCTGGGCGACAGAATGAGACTCCCTCTCAAAAAAGGAAAAAAAAAAACAAAAACCACAGCTGTTACAATATACATGTATGTTGTAAAATAACCAACCCAATATAGAAGGGTATATAGTGAAAGGAGAAGAACTGTTGGTAAAATTGTTTCTATGAATAAATGGCTAATCCAGTGTTTTTTTCTCCAGAAAAACACCTTTTCCCCTTTGATTTAGTGTACACCACACAGAGTCGCTTAGCCGACTCAGCGACTTTTTAGATAGCTGGAGAATGCTTCCTAATGGTTGCAGGTGTGTAGGGGTTTTCTTGACATTTTCAGTAAGAAAGTGAATGCTGTGCCATAGGAAAGCTTTATCACTGGTGCACGTTGGTAGCCAACCAAATACTTGAGTGTCAAGTATGGTATCTAGTGATTGGAGAATAACCGTAATAATTACAATTACAGTTGTAGTTAAAGTGAAGTTTGTATCAAAATTTCTGTTTCAAACATGAACTTTTAGGAGGTGTATCTGCAGTGCTTCCTCCTCAGATGTGATTTCTCTGAAGCAGTGGTTCTCTATAACTGACTTGACTCACAATGCATCTGATATTTCAGTTTACTGAGAAATCCACTGAGAAAGCTGTTAAGTTTGCCTGGCATTAAAGATGTTCCTACATTGTTAAATAGATCTTATTAGATATAAAATGTCAGGAGATATTTTATTTTGAGACAGTTTCGTTCTTGTTGCCCAGGCTGGAGTCCAATGGTGTGATCTCGGTTCACCACAACCTCTACCTCCCGGGTTCAAGTGATTCTCCTGCCTCAGCCTCCCAAGTAGCTAGGATTACAGGCATGTGCCACCACCCCTGGCTAATTTTGTATTTTTAGTAGAGAAAGAGTTTCTCCATGTTGGTCAGGCTGGTCTGGAACTCCTGACCTTAGGTGATCTGCCCGCCTCGGCCTCCCAAAGTGCTGGGATTACAGGCACGAGCCACCTCACCAGGCCCCAGGAGATTTTTTTGTGTTGTGGTGTGCCAACAAAATAAGCCTAGGCAGGGAAATTCCTTCTGGTGGTAGGAATTGTTAGTACTGAATAGACTAGCTGCGAGGTAAAGAAACCCCACGGTGTTTTCTATCAGTTCAGAAATCACTGTGACCTCAGTCTTTTGCTGTGAAATAACATGACCATTAAGAAAGTAGGCTTAAATAATGTATTTTGGGTATGTCGAGGGGGAAGGACAGTTACGATCTGTTCCAAAGTGAACATAACACATGATCCGTCTGTCAAGCCTTTAAAATTTATAGTGCTCTTCTGTTAATCTCAAGATTTTGAGTTATTGTGACATACTCTTAAAACCTGCAGTGCACCAAAAGGCATATTTTTAAAGCATCTTGAAATTAATAATGTAATATCTACTTTTTCAGAATAGCAGTTTTTACATTCTGAAGACTTGACTGCTCTCAGCCACTTCTGAGTTCTCTATTTTCAAAGGACAATTTGTAACTCCATAAAGGAAATCTGTAAATAAGAGAAGAGAGTGAATATCTTTTAACAGTGTTTTTCCTGATCTTTTCTAATATCTTCGTTGTGGTTCTGTCCTTTAGTTTTTGGTTAAATCCTGAGGTTTACTTCTGCCTGTATCTTCCCAAACTATTAATCTGTTCACAGTCACTCTCCCATTTAAACCCTTCAACAGCCCCCCTACCTTCGTAATAAGGTCTCCTTAGCTTGGTATCCAGAACACTTCAATACCGGCCTTTGACCCCTGTTCTCCTTCCCCCATCTCTGTTTGTGCTTCACTGAGCTGCAATGAACAGCTCTTGGCCCCTTGAAATCTCTCCAGTCTCCTTGTCTCCCTCTGCTGGAATATTCTTCTCTCACTTCATCTGATCATTGCCTTCAAAACTCAGCTCATTTTCTTATTTCCTTGCCCTTTTCATGTCCCTTGTTTCCTTCCAATTAAATTAATGTTCCAGACTCAAAAGAAAAACGGCTCAGCTCAGGCATTATCTTGTCTGGAAGGCTTCCCTAGTCCTCCTGCCTCCTACAGACTTGTCTGGTACCCTGTACATTCGGGATTTGGCACACTGTGTCTCGTCTGTGGCCTCCACTGCACGATGAGACCGTAAGTGTGTGGCTTGATGGAAAGTTGTTCAATCTTTTGTGCTGGTACAGTGCTGGGCATGGCACTGTTACAGAGGAAGTGAGCCACTTAAATCCTGCCCTTAGGAGCTTTTATTCTAGTTGCACTTGACCCTGCCAGCTGTGAGACACCTCCCAGTAGTGCATACCAACTTTCAAAGTCTACTTAATTGTATCTTAGCGTCTGATTCCAGTCTTATTTCTTGAAGGAGGGGAGTGTCTCTAATGTCTTATTTTAGCACCCAGAGACCAGGTAGGCATCATTTTTGTCCCAAATTCTGGAAGGAATGTGCATTTGGCACATATTACTTCCCTTTTTTTCTTGTACACCTTTCACCTTTTTTTTAAGTTTGATGTGTTTGAATAGTAAGGGTTTAAGAGATTAAGATTAAATTTCAACTTTGTCTATTGTGCGTATAGCCTAAGGAAAACAAAAAGTTAAAGAGGAAAAATACATTGCCTCTAAAAAGAAGACTCATTATTAAACTTTTTTTATTTTTAATTGTTTTCAGAGACTGGGTCTCACCCTATTACCCAGGCTGGAGTGGTGATCACAGCTCACCATAGCCTTGAATTCCTGGGCTCAAGGGTTCCTCTTGCCTTAGCTGTCTCACTAGCTGGGACTGCAGGCCCGCACCAGCACACCTGGCTCATTTTCAAAAATTGTTTTGGAGAGCCATGGTCTCGACATCTTGCCCAGGCTGGTGTGGAACTCCTGGGTTCAAGCTAATTTTCAAAAATTGTTTTGGAGAGTCACGGTCTCACCATCTTGCCCAGGCTGGTGTGGAACTCCTGGGTTCAAGCAAATCTCCCGCCTTGGCCACCCTAAGTGTTGGGATTCCCATTGTGCCCAACCTAAACTTTTTTTTTTTTTTTCCTTTAATGCTGAGCTGTACACAAAAGAAAGTAAATGTCCTGGTCAAGCCTCGGAAAGAAGTATGCAAAGAAACTGGTGGCAGCCTGGATGTGATGGCTCATACCTGTGATTTCAGGGCTTTGGGAGGTGAAGAGGAGAGGACTGCTTGAGGCCAAGAGTTCGAGACCAGCCTGGGCAACACAGCGAGACCCTGTCTCTACAAATAAACATTTTATAATTAGCCGGGTGTGGTGGTACGCACCTGTAGTCTCAGCTACTTGAGAGGCTGAGGCAGGGGGATCTCTTGAGCCCAGGTGTTTGAGGCTGCAGTAAGCTAGGATCACACCACTGCTCTCCAGCCTGGGCTACAAAGTGAGACTCTGTCTCTAAAGAAAAACATGCTGGTGGCATTGTCAAGATTTGTCAATAAATAGCCATGACACTGGGCCCGGTGGTGCGCACCTGTAGTGCCAGCTGTTCAGGAGGCTGAAGTGGGAGAATCTCTTGAGCCTAGGAGTTTGAGCTCAGCTTGGGCAGCACTGCAAGACCCCAGTCTCTCAAAAAATAGGTCAATAAGGTTTATTTTAATTAAACAAGAAAAATAAATATCTGCTAAAATTTAAAGCTATTCTGTTCTTCCTCTCTCTCTTCTAGTGTTCTTGGGGAAGATCCCTACTAAGCCATTTTCCAGTGGCACCTCTTCCACCATGAATTCCTGAGGCAGTCTGATGGGGCTACTTTATTCCAGAACAATCACAGGGAGACCTTTTCTCCCAATAAATGCTCTTGTCTCTCCTTAATATATTCTCTTGCTTACAAAACACTGGTGTCTCCTTATCATGGTTTGGTTCTACCCCACTGGGCGCAAGAATTCTTGCCCAGGAGCAATTGAATTTTCTTCTTTCATGCTTTTTGAAACTTTGGTGTGGTAGAGCCAATTTTAAATCTTCTGCCCCATTTTTTTCATTGTTTTTCTCTCCTTTGAGAGAGTGATGAATAGACACTCTTGACAAAAGGATGAGTGAGGTATACGTGTATGTGTTGAAAGGTTCTGATGGATGCAACTAAGAGTACTTGGGGAACATGGCGAAACTTCCAGGCCCATTCAAGAGTCTTGTTTTCTTCCTGAGCTTCTATGTATTTATTATATTGCCCTATTAATTATTGAGATTGTGCCTTACCGTAAAAGGTGCTTTAAGTTGTTGACGCTATAATTTAAAATAATCTGGGCCACCTAGCGTGGTTAAGCCTGGAAAAAAAGGATGTCCTTCCTACCAGGGCAGATTGTATATAGATATGCAACCTGGTTATGCCTGTGCTAACCCCTACTCTGTTGAGTCTAGAAGTAATGCAGGTAAACGTTTTAGTTCTTTTTTTTTTTTTTTTTTTTTTTGAGACAGAGTCTCGCTCTGTCACCCAGGCTGGAGTGCAGTGGCATGATCTCGGCTCAGTGCAACCTCCGCCCCTCCAGGTTTAAGCAATTCTGTCTCAGGCTCTAGAGTTGCTGGGATTACAGGCACGTGCCACCACACCCGGCTAATCTTTTGTATTCTTAGTAGAGACAGGGTTTAACCATCTTGGCCAGACTAGTCTTGAACTCTTGACCTCGTGATCCACCCACCTCAGTCACCCAACGTGCTGGGATTACAGGCGTGAGCCACCGTGCCTGGCTTCTGTTCTGAATTTTTTTTTTTTAATTTGACTTTGTTTACTTTTATTTTTATTTAGAGACAGGGTTTCATTATTTTGCATAGGCTGGTCTTGAATTCCAGGGCTCAAGAGATCCTCTTGCCTCGGCCTCCCAAATGCTGGGATTACAGGCATGAGCCACTGCAACTGGCCTTAACTTTGAAATGAAGTTAGAAATGTACATTTTATTATTATTATTTTAATCATTTTAGAAACAGGTCTTGCTCTGTTGCCCAGGCTGGAGGGCAACAATGGTGCAATCATAGCTCACTGCAGCCTCCACCTCCAGGGCTCAAGTGATTTTCCCGCCTCAGCATCCTGAGTAGTTGGGACTACAGGTACTTGTCACCACAGCTAATTTTTATTTTTGTAGAGACAGGGTCTCACCAGTTGCCCAAGCTGATCTCGCACTCCTGGGCTCGAGTGATTCTCCTGCCTCGGTCTCCTACCGAGGTGGTCCAAAAGTGGTCTCCACCACTTTGGGAGGCCAAGGAGGGAGGACTGCTTGAGCCCAGGAGATCAAGACCATCTCGGGCAACATAGACCTCGTCTCTACTAAAAATAAAAAAACAACTTAGTCGGGCATGGTGGCACTCGCCTGTGATCCCAGCTACTCAGGAGGCTGAGGTGGGAGGATCCCTTGAATCTGGGAGATTGAGGCTGCAGTGAGTTGTGATTGAAGCACTGCACTCCAACCTGGGTGACAGAGTGAGACCCTGTTTCAAAACAAACAAACAAACAAAAATATTTGTTTCCAAATGGCACGCAAGGAAGGTAGTAATCCCTGAGTGTTAAGCCAGCAGATTTTGCCACTTCATTTTGTGTGCTAACTCAAGAAATCAGGACACCTGATGAGTTGAGGTGTTCAAGCTAAAGCTCTGCTATGCTCCCTCCTTCATAGGCTGTTCTGCTTGGGCCTCCTAGTGATGGAGGACTGCCTCTTTGCTCGCTAGAGTCTCTAGTTTTCTTTTTCTTGCTTTTTTTTTTTTTTTTTTTTTTTTTGGAGACAGAGTCTTACTCTGTCGCCCAGGCTGTGGCACCATCTTGGCTCAGTGCAACCTCTGCCTCCTGGGATCAAGCGATTTTCATGCCTCAGCCTTCTGAATAGCTGGGATTACAGGCATGTGCGACCATGCCCGGCTAATTTTTTGTATTTTTAGTAAAGACGGGATTTCACCACGTTGTTCAGGCTGGTCTCGAACTTCGGACCTCAAGTGATCTCCCCTCCTCAGCCTTCCAAAGTGCTGGGATTACAGGTGTGAGCCACCACGCCCGGCTGTAGTTTTCCATTCGCCACAGTTTGTGACAGTCTCCACATCGTGAAGTGACAAGTTCCCTTCCCTTTTCCTTCTGCTCCCATCACCTTTTTCTTCCTCATTTCTTTTTTGAATTATGCTGTCTTGAATTGGTGTCTAAAGGATGACATAGCAGACAAGGGGACTGACACGTTAACTCTCATGCGTTACTGAGGAATTTCTCAGTGCTCTGTCTGCATCATCTGCTCGCTCTCTCCTTCCTAGATGCTGCCTGCCAACCTGCTTTGAGAAATTGGAAATGAATTGGGGTGTCATCAGCCTCCCCTTGTACATATAGAGACAGCATCTCCAATGCCTTGATTTGCATAATAACAAATAGTGTTTTGCTTACCTACTTCCACACAAACTGCTGATATGGTTAGGATTTGGGAAAGGGGAAGAAGGGAGTTTTGGGTTTTGAGGAGTAGCTGGGACTTGAACAAAGAAGAGGTAGTAATGAACATTCCTGCAGTGAGGGAATTAGCTGAGGGAGAATAAGGCTTATAATAAATTAGGGATTGACAGACTGTCTGTAAAGGGCCAGATAGTAAATGTTTTAGTCATTGAAGACCTTAAGGTCTGTGTTGCAACTAATCAACTCCATCATTGTAGTGCAAAAGTAACCACAGACACTACAGATATGAATGAATGTGACTATGTTTCAATAACTTCTTTTTTTTTTTTTTTTTTGAGACAATGTCACTCTGTTGCTCAGGCTGGAGGGCAGTGGCTTGATCACAGCTAATTGCAGTCCTGACTTCCCAGGCTCAAGTGATCCTCCTACCTTAGCTTTCTGAGTAGCTGGGACTACAGGCACACGCCACCACGCCCCACTAATTTTTGTATTTTTTGTAGAGGTGGGGTTTCACCATGTTGGCCAGGCTGGTCTTGAACTGAACTTCTGGGCTCAAGCCATCCACCCTCCTCAGTCACCCAAAGTGTTGGGATTACAGGCATGAGCCACTGTGTCCAGCCCAAAATAGTCTTTTGATTTTTTTCCCCAGTCATTTAAAAGTGCAAAACATTCTTAGCCTTGGCGTGAAGGTCCTGGGGCCAACCTCATGACTGGTCTTGAGATGCCCAAGCCAGAGGCCCAGGAGCTCCTTTCCCAGGCAGGGGGTCAACGTGCTGCCTGCCTGTTCCCTAGTCACATGGTGACATTCCACCCTCCACTGTCACATCTCTGTGTGAGGAGGCCTTGCTGGGTACTTGGGGACCTCTGTGTGCTGGTGCCTTCCTGCCTCTGTTCCTCTCAGCCCTGACTAGCTCTGTCTTGGAATGGGTAACTACCCTTTATTCGAAAACATGCGGCAAGCCCTGGGCTGTTCTGAAAACTCAGGCATAGCGTTCTGATTTCTCCACCCACAAGGAGCCCCGGGCTTCCTGAGTCCTTGGGACAAAACAGCCCCACAGACTGCTGCCCCCCTCCCCGGGCCCAGGTGAACACCCCAGGCAGGGGTGGGGCTGAGGTTGCACCTTGGAACCTACCCTCCACCAGGCCCAGGTGAACATCCCAGGCAGGGGTGGGGCTGGGGCTGCACCTTGGAACCTACCCTCCACCAGGGTTGTGGTGGGGCCCTCCGTGCCACCTCGGTAAGAACCTGCCTGTCATCTGCGGCCCAGGTGGTGTGACAATGACCTTTGCCCTCCCCCTCCTTCCCACAGGTCCCGCACCTCAGCTGCAGAGAGAGATGGCGGTGTTGAGTGAGAGGCCGCAGCGCATGAATAGATGCCCTCCCCACTCCACGCACCCCCTGGTGGCTGAGGAAAGTCTAGGCTGGGGCACAAATGGGCCTTGGGGTGATATCGGAGCCCGGGATCCTTCCTATGTCCAGGGCACCTGCTTTGTCACTGAAGGCTCTGACAAACTCACAAGCATCTGGGAAACAGGTGCCCTGTTTCTTTTTCACAGCCTCCTGGTGGCCCCCAGGCCTTTGTTAGGGAGGCTCTGCCAAACTGCACATCTAGGTACCAAGTAAACACCTAGGACTCAGAACTCCAGACATCAGGCCCCATGTGAAAACCCAGGTCCAGGAAATCTGGGTCCCAGGAAGTCCTCAGTCACCAGGAAACACTCAGGCCTCAGCTGGATATCTGGTCCCAAGTTGACACCAAGGCCTCAGGTGAACACCAGGCACTAAGAAAACATCAGGCCCCAACTGAGATCAACCCCTTGGTGGTCTCCCGAACCCGACCTAAATACCAAGCCCCAAGTTTACAGAGGGCCCCAGGTCACATCAGGCTCCAGGTAGACACTGGACTCCAAGTAGACTTTAGGCCCCAGGTTCACAGCCACACCTCAGGAGAACACCTCACCCCAGGTAGCTGTAAGACTCCATCCAGACATCAGTCCCCAGCTGGACATCAGATTCCAGGTAAACACCAAGACCCAGTTGGGTATCTAATCCCTGGGTGAACACCAGGTCCTGGATGAACATCGGGACCCAAGTGGATACCCAGGCCCCTGGGAAACATCAGGCTCCAGGTGGACACCAGGAACCATGTGGACAACCAGGTTCAGAGGTTCCACATAAACACCGAGTTTTCAAGTGGGTATTGAGCCCGTAGGTGTACACACCAGTCCCTCAAATATCGAAAGGTCACATATTCTCTGGCCAAATGCAATACAGTCATCTCCCCCAAAAATATGTATTTGGGAAACTGAAAAGTATACTTCTCAAACAATCTCAAGAAACTCTTAATAGAAGGCCAAAGACACACCGAAAGAACCAACCATGAAACTCCTGCATCCAACATGAGCACAATACTGCTCAACTAGCCCCAGAGCAAGACCCGCCGCAGGCTTTGCATGGAGGACGCGCAGATTAGAAGGGAAGAATGGAAATGTGGGACCTGGGATTACAATGTAAGAAAAGAGGAAAAGGCAACCATGCGTGCCAAGAAACCCAAGAAAGAAAGGGTGATATGGAGAAATAACTAACCCAGGCCCGGTTTCCAAAGAAACATTAGAAACCACACTGCGAAATGAAGTGGCAGGCCGAATCAAGCCAGCATCTGTGTAGATTTTCAAGTGTGGGTCTCTCCCAGATGGCTTAAAAGCCTACAAATTGCAAAGGCCACCCTGAACATGTCCAACCCACCTTGCAGAAATTCACCACTGAGAAAAGATACAGAAACCAGTGCAGTTCCAGAGCTTACCTTGGAGAAGCTTCCTGCAGTCCCTGGGCATCACTGGCTGCCTCTGTGGCTTTCCCCGAGGGCCCGTGGCCTTGGCCCAGCCCCCTCCCTCAGCTCTGGTGCGTGGCCACTGATGACCTGAGTGGCCAGGGCCGGGATCCTGGCCCTCTCAAGGAGCCACCCTGCATGCTCACAAATGGTCCTGGCAGCTGGCATCGTGGTGCTCTCTCACTGTTGGGCACCGCATCCTTTCCCATGGACAGTCTGGTGGGGCACGGCTCTGGGACCCCAAGGTCAGCACCCGCCTGAGATCTTCATGCCATGGCCAAAGCACTAGGGGCAACTTACCCAGGCACCACCTGAGCCACGATGGCGCCTTCCTCACAGCCTGTGCGGGAGGGTGAGGTTGAGGTCCTGGATGATGAGGGGCGGGGTCAGGGAAACTCCCCACCCATTCTCCCCAGGAAGGGGGCAGGTGCATGGGAGCACACCCCCTGCAGGTGGACATAAGGCCCCGGTGGACACGGAGGCCACAGGAAAATGTCAGGACACAGACGCTGGACATCAGATACCAGGTTGACGCCAGGCGCCGGGTGGACACCAGATCCCAAGGGGACCCCAGTCCCTGCACGGACAGCAGGTCCCAGGTGGATAAATCAGGTCACAGTTTGGCACACAGGCCCCAGGTGGACCCAAGGCCCCAGCTAAATATCAGGACCCAGGTGAACGACCAGGCCTCAGGTAAATACCAGGCCCGAGGCAGACACAAGGCCCCAGGTACATACCAGTCCCCAGGCTGAAACCAGGCCCTAGGTGAACATCAGGCCCCAGGTGGACACCAGACCCAAGGTAAATACCATCCCCAGGTAAACACAAGACCACAAGCAGATTACAGGTCCCAGAAAAACACCCAGGGCCCAAGAAGAAATCAGACCCTAGGTGAACGCTGGTCTGTAGGTGGACATCAGGCTGAGTATCCACCTGGGACCTGCTGTTCACGGGGTGGGGGCCTATGTCCACCGACTCTGGGCACGTATTGTTCATCTGCGGTCTGGTATTCACCTGGGCCCTTAGAGTCAACCTGGGACCTGATGGCCACCTGGGGGGCCTCATGGTCACTTGAGGCCTGGTGTCCTCCTGGGGCCTGATGTCAACACATGCAGTATAGGTATCTACCAGGGGCCTGATGTCCACCTGAGGTCTGCGGTTCACCTGGAGCCTTGGTGTCACCCTAGGACCTAATGTCCACCTGGAGCCTGGTATCCATCTAAAGCCTGTGGTCTGCCTGGGGCATTATTATGTCACTTGAACACTAAGTATCCAACTGGGGCCTGATTTTCACCTGAAGTCTATTATCCACACGAGGCCTGGGTATCCGCCCAAAGCCTTGGTATCCTCCTTGGGCCTGAAGTCCATCTGTGACATTCTGTCCCACTGGGGCCTGGGTGTAAACCCGGTGCCTGATGTATACCTCAAGTCCAGTGTGCACCCAGCTGGGACCTGATGGCCACCTGAGGCCCTAGATTCACCTGGAGCCAGGGTGTCCACTTGGGGCCTAACGTTCACCAGGAACGTAAGTATCCACCTGGGGCCTCATGTCTTCCTGGGACCTAGGTGTCAATGTGGGGCCTGGGCATCCACCTGGGGCCTGATGTTCAACTGGAGCCTGGTGTACACCTGGAACCTATTTGTTAACTAGGAACCTAATGTCCACCTGGTGCCTGATGTCCATGTGGAATCTGGAGTCCACCTGGGAACTGGCATACGCCTAAGACACAGTGTCAACCTGGTGTTGGCTGTCCAATGTTCACCAGGCTCCAGGTGGATGCCGGGCCCCAGATAAACTCCAGGCCCCTCGTGAACATCAGGCCCCCGGTGAACACACAGGCCCCAAGTCAAAACCAAAACCCCAGAGGTCCAGACTTCAGATCCCATGTGGACATCCAGGCCCCAGGAAGTCATCAGGCCCCAGCGGACACTCAGGCCCCCAGGTGGACATTCAGCCCCAGGTTGACACCCAGGCCTCTGGTGAAGAGCAGGCCAAGGAGAATTCCAGGCCCCAGGTGAATAGCAGGCACTGGGTGGACAGCAGGATCCAGGTGGATACAAGGCACCCAGGTGGATACATGAGACCCTGCTGAACATCAGGCCCCACATGGACACTCAGGCCCCAGACGGACACTGGGCCTCACAAGGATATGAAATTCAAATAAACACTAGGCCTCAGACTGAAACCAGGTCCAAGGAGGACACCAGACTGCAAGTGACAACCAGGCCCCAGGTGGCTATGTGGGCCCCAGGTGGAGAACAGGTACCAGATGGACAAATGAGGCCCAGGTAAACACCAGGCCCCAGAAGAACTACAGGCACAAGGTAGACACAGGCCCCAGGTGCACATCAGATCCCACGTGGATATCTAGGACCCAGGTGAACAAAAGGCCCAAGGTGAACATTCAGTCTCCAGGAGGGCACCAAGCCCCAGGCAGACACCAGGACCCAGGACGAGACCAATATACAAATGGACATCAGGCCTCAGGTGGATACCAGAGACCAGGCAGCCTGATGAGGCTCCAGGTGGACACCAGACTGCTGGTGGTAACAGCCTCCCAGCTGATACCCAGGCCCCAGTGAAACACCCAGGCCACAGGGAGACAGCAGGAAGCTACTACACGACCCAGAGGTACATCAGGTTACACATGGACACCCAACCTTCAAGTGGATCCCAAGTCCCCAGTCGTAAACACCAGTCCTCAACAACCGAAAGGTAACATTCTCCGGCCAAATGCAACAGAGGAATCTCCCCATAAAATACGTCGGATGGAGAGTTCTTGGACGTTGAAGGTCAGGGCCAGGGAAACTCCGCACTCATTCTCCCCAGGACAAGGGCCACTGCATGAGGACACCCCCCGCCAGGTGGACATAAGGCCCCAGTGGAGGCCAAGGACCCAGGAAAACATCAGGCCACAAACAGACACTGGACATCAGACACCACATTGACAGCAGGTCCCGGGTGGACACAAGGTCCCAAGGGGACTCCAGTGCCTGCATGGACATCAGGCCCCAAGTGGACAAATTACGTCACAGTTTGGCACACAAGCAGACCCAAGGTGGACACCAGGCCCCAGCTAAGTATCAGGCCCCAGGTGAACACCCAAGCCCCAGGTAAATACCAGGCCCTAGGTAGACACAAGGCCCCACGTACATACCAGGTCCCAGTTGGGACATCAGACGTCTTGGTGTATGTCAGGTCTCAGATTGACACACAGGCCCCGGTGGAACACGAGGCCCCACTTGAACTCCAGGGTTCTAGTGGATGTCCAGGCCCCAGGTAAATATGAGGCCCAAGGTGAACACAGGAGGTCCCAGATGGACATCAGACCCCAGGTGAGCGCTCAGTCTCCATGTAGACATCAGGCCTCAAGTAGACACCGGTCCCAAGATGGACATCAAGCCTCTGGTGGACACGGTCTCAACCTGTACATCAAGCACTGGGGTCACACCCAGGCCACAGCTGGATACAAACCCATAGGTGGACAGTTGTCCCACAGAGGATACCAAGGACTCAGGTGATCATCCAGCATCAAGGGGAACATGAGGCCCTATGGAGGCAGCAGGCACAGGATGGATATCAGACTCAGGTAAACACTGAGGCCCCAGGAGAACAACAGGCCCGAGGTGGATACCCAGGGTATCTAGGACCAAGGTAAACAACAGCAACCAACTAGATACCCACTCCCCAGGTAGAAACCCGGCCCCAGGCAGAAACCAGGCCCCAGCAGGACACCAGGAAGTTCTGCTGAATATAGAATCAACATATGATCCAGCAGTTCTACTTCTGGGAATCTACCCCTGAAAGTACAGTCTCAGAATATTTGTACCTTCATGTTAATAGCAACAGTGTTCACAATGTTAATAGCAATAGTACTCACCATGGTCGGAAAGTGGATGTAACTATGTAACCACCAATGGATGAATGCATAAACAAAACATGGAGGCCGGGTGTGGGGGCTCACGCCTGTAATCCCAGCACTTTGGGAGGCCAAGGCGGGCAGATCAAGAGGTCAGGAGATCGAGACCATCCTGGCTAACACAGTGAAACGCCATCTCTCCTAAAAATACAAAAAATTAGCCGGGCATAGTGGCAAGAACCTGTAGTCCCAGCTACTTGGGAGGCTGAGGCAGGAGAAAGGCATGAATCTGGGAGGCAGAGCTTTCAGTGAGCTGAGATTGTGCCACTGCACTCCAGCCTGGGCAACAGAGACTTCATGTCAAAGAGAAAGAAAAAAAAAAATGTAGTATAGATACACAATGGCATGTTACTCTCAGCTATAAAGGACAAAAATTCTGACACATCCAACAACATGAAATACATTATGCTATGTTAAACCAGTCACAAAAAGACACATACTGTACAATTCCACTTACACGGGGTACCTAAAGTTAGAGACAGAAAGAAGGGTGATTGGCAGGAGGGGAGGGTGGGAAGGGAATGAACAGTTGTATAACGAGCTCAGAGTCTGTTTTGCAGGATGAAAAGAGTTCTGGGACTGAGTGCACAGTGCCATTAATAGGCTTAACAACGCTGAATGGTGTGCTTAAACATTAAGATGATAAATATCATTTTGAGTATTTTAACACAACTCTTAATAATTTTTAAAATAATTTCAAAAATATCCCCAATGATTCTTATAAAAATTCCTTCAAGAACTCTTACATGAATAAAGTTCTTTCCTCTAAATTTGCTCTACTGTATCAAATTATGTTTGGAAGGATAAGTTATAAGGCAATATTTTGACTAGTAAATATATATTGTAAAATACTTTTCATATCACTTTATAATTGGTCTACTTAATTAAGGTGTTTTCTATAACTCTTCCCACATATGACTATTTGTAAATTTGTATTATAAACAAAATTCTAATGTATTGTTTATTGTTTAAATAAAGCACTGAAAAGCTGGTGAATACTTCAATAATTTACTGTTAATTCAAAACATTATTTCTTCTCAGAATACATTTTCTGTAAAGACATATTAGGTTATTTTACTTCTCACATAACTGCATGTCTAGTTCTTTCAACAGGGCAAGAAGTGTCACTTTTGTGCAACAGGCTCCAAATTATCAGTTCATCCCATAGGAATTTGTATAAAAGGATAAAGTTAATGAATGCTAGAAAATGTATCTAGCACTTAGATTCATCAGTCATACACTGCAAGAATAAACAGCTTTCATCTTGTTTTGGTTCTCTGCTTTGAAACGTAAGCATATAGGTTGTTATGGAAAGCATGGATTAAACTAAACTATGTAACACCGTTTTCTTTAATTTCAGAAATTATATTAAAATATTAATCTTGTAAAAATATTCATTCACTCAAACATTTATTTGTTTCTCCTCTGAACAGCACCTGTCTTAGATGACCTGATGCTATTCGGAGGAGAAAAAATAAATGTTTGAGTATATATGCATATATTTTTAAACATGGCAAATGTGATATGCAGTATTTCTCATAGATTAAGACAAAAACTCAAAATCAGTAATATTCTTCAATGTTTAAAATTATAATGCATTTTGCTGGATTACCACACTCTACTCTGTTATGAAATCATTTTTGTACTCACAATATCAACATATCTTAAAATACAAAAGAAGGTACCATCACAATTTCCGACCTACTCAAAACCTAATGGCCTGGCCATGGGCTGATACAGTAAGCCTTCTGTGACTCAGATTTCTCTGACGTAAAATAAACAAGTTGGACTGGACAATGGCACTAGTCATTTATTCCACATTTTACAAAGCAGTTTTTAGAATAGAAAGCATAAGTCCTCGGGGATTCTGAAACAGGTTATATTTGACAAGTGATTCAAACTTCTGTGAGACTTGCTTCATAAACTCCACAAAGGGAGTAAGGAGATAATGACATAATAAACATATATTGAATGCATTTTTAGTAAGTTCTCTCACTTAGTCCTCATAGAAACCTTAAAACAGTACTATTGTCAGCCCAATATTGAATCCAAGATTTGAATACAGTATCCAATTTGCTAACTTATCAAAAGTTCTAATAATCAATAATGTTTTTCCTTGCACCAAAGTAATTTTTTTTGACATTTTCACATATCGATTTCTTTTTTCCTAACTATAATTTTGGATTTATGTACAAGTACACAGATACCACTTTATTTTTCATGTTTACCTTGAAGGGTAGAAAACAAAATCATGTTTTATAAATGTGGTATAAAATTCTACATCTTCTCATGATGTCATGTCAATAATCCAGACACTAAACCAACTGTAACAAGGTAGTGCAAGCTTTAAACATCCAAATAAGAATAAATCTGAGCCAACACCTTGATGACATGGGAATGTGCTGATATCATGTTAGACTGATGTGGCAGCAATCCAAGGTACATGATTATTCAAATTAAAACATAAAAAGGACAAAAGGTGCGGATTTTCTGGGCTACATCACAGAATATTTGGTGAAACCATAATACAGATTTGAGTGTAGGGGATTTTTAATAGATAACAAGTAATTCTTCATAGTGATTTGAGAAAGTATGAGAACATATGGAAAAAGCTTAGTAATTTAAGATTTACTTTTCTAAAACCATGTAGACAAAGATTAAATGTTATCCTTGCATTTTGAGCATTATAAATATAAAACATACAATGTTAAATACTGATCTCCCTGCCTGACCTGGGTTTAGATATTGAGTATTTCCCATTTTATAGAAAGAAACTTTCAAAGTTTTGTCAATACTTAAGTATATACTATTATTCCTCACCAAAATCTTCATGAAATTTAAAAGGCTGCTACTAAAAGTAGTTTTTTTCTTCCTCAAATATGCTAAAACATGTGAGCTTGGATTAACCTTCAGATTTTCAAGGCATGAAAGATACACAAATAGAGTACCCAAGAATATGTTTTAACACATTTAGGATAAGTTTGTTTCCAGCTGTGACAGGAATACCTTTGCGTTTCAGGCACTGAAGAAAAATAAGCAAACATAAAGGGTGTTCTGGGTCAAGTTACTTCTTAGTACAAATAATACATTGTGTCAATCAATTTTTAAGCCAAATTCTTTTTTTTTTTTTTTTTTTTTTTTTTGAGACGGAGTCTCGCTCTGTCACCCAGGCTGGAGTGCAGTGGCCAGATCTCAGCTCACTGCAAGCTCCGCCTCCCGGGTTTACGCCATTCTCCTGCCTCAGCCTCCTGAGTAGCTGGGACTACAGGCGCCTGCCACCTTGCCCGGCTAAGTTTTTGTATTTTTTTTTAGTAGAGACGGGGTTTCACTGGGTTAGCCAGAATGGTCTCGATCTCCTGACCTCGTGATCCGCCCGTCTCGGCCTCCCAAAGTGCTGGGATTACAGGCTTGAGCCACCGCGCCCGGCCGCCAAATTCTTAAAATCATTCAAAAAACACTTGCATTTTATAATTGTCAAATAATGCATTTATGTAATAGAAGATGCAACAAAATTTAGAAATAAAAAATCTCACACTATATTCCAAGTACCCAAATAAGAAAGAAGAAATTTGCAAATTAAGGAATTATTAATGTTGCTCAGACACATGCCTTACTTTTACTCTGAAATTCACTTTAACTGCTTGACATATAATTTAATACTTAAAAATCATACACCTAAGTTGTTTAATAGTATTTATAGAATGTTACTTTTCTGGGTAGACATGTTTCACACAATAGTTTTCAGTTAATGCTGAGCATCCACTTAATAATTTCAATCATAATTTGATTCATGATTAATGGATTAATAATTTATTCAGTAACTTAGATGCCATACAAAACACTGAAAGGAATAATCTAATAGTTGCTCGTTGTACAATCCTGCCCATTAGTAATACTAAGCCGAGAATCTGATTGCTATTCCACTCTGTTGAATTACATGTTTCCATGTGTGTGATTTTGGTTCAACACTAAAAAACTCGATACGCAATGTCATGCTTTTTCCTTTTCCTTTTTTTTTTTTTTTTTTTAACAAACACCTCAATCACTTGGGAAGTTGGTTAGTACAATACAGAGAACACAGGGAGAAAGTATAAAATGGCACTGAACACCAATGCCAATACTATATTATTATGGTTATAACAAAGGATATTATTAATATTTGTATTATTTGTTTTTTTTAAGAACATAAATCAATGCCATTAACTTGAAATTGAGGTGTATACAAAATACACAACCTTAACCAAGATACTTTTCATAAGTAACATCACATTTTAAAATATTGAAAACTGAGTATCTGTGCTGATTTGTATTTTGACTTAATGGAACAAGAAGAAAACAACATTCAACTAGGGAGGGTTACACTCTGATAAAAAAGCTCTTAAAATTCAAAATGTCTTCCTCTCCCTTTGTACTTACCACAGGCTACACAATGCCCTGAGAGGATTCATTAGGAGAAAAATATCATAGCTTTAATAACTTACTTTGGTAAAAACTAATGAGAAAGTAAATTGGAAGGTGAGACTTCATCTTTGTTTTTTTGTTTTTTGTTTTTTTTTTTTTGACTTTGAAAAAATCTGATTGCATTTTCTGAATGAAAAAGAAGTATTTCATGCTAAATTTAGACTGTTGGCCGGGCGCGGTGGCTCACGCCTGTAATCCCAGCGCTTTGGCAGGCCGAGGCGGGCGGATCACGAGGTCAGAGATTGAGCCCACCCTGGCGAACATGGTGAAACCCGTCTCTACAAAAAATACAAAAAAATTAGCCAGGCTTGGTAGTAGGCGCCTGTAGTACCAACTTCTCGGGAAGCTGAGGCAGGACAATGGGGTGAACCCGGGAGGCGGCGGAGCTTGCAGTGAGCTCAGATCGCGCCACTGCACTCCATCCTGGGCAACAGAGCGAGACTCCGTCTCAAAAAAAAAAAAAAAAAATTTAGACTGTTTAGCTTTCTACTATGTCAAGATACTTTCCAGATACTAACAGTACTCAGAACTGTGTAAAAGTGAACAACCAACACCATGTTTTAAAGAAAACAGTTTAAATGCAAGACTAAATCTTGGGGACATTACTAAATGTATTTCTTTTTTTTTTTTTTTTTTTTTTTGAGACGGAGTCTTGCTCTGTCGCCCAGGCTGGAGTGCAGTGGCCGGATCTCAGCTCACTGCAAGCTCCGCCTCCCGGGTTTGCGCCATTCTCCTGCCTCAGCCTCCGGAGTAGCTCGGACTACAGGCGTCCGCCACCTCGCCCGGCTAGTTTTTTGTATTTTTAGTAGAGACGGGGTTTCACCGTGTTAGCCAGGATGGTCTCGATCTCCTGACCTCGTGATCCGCCCGTCTCGGCCTCCCAAAGTGCTGGGATTACAGGCTTGAGCCACCGCGCCCGGCCACTAAATGTATTTCTAAGAAACCCTTCTCCAAGGTCAAAGTATTGGCAATTGTAATTTAAAATTTTATAATTTGTAATTACTGGAAATTTAACAATAGTTTCAAGAGCTAAGAATCAGATTGCTTTTTAAAACAGAACTTTTTTTTCCCTTGGGGACTCATACTTGACAACAACTCCAGTTAAACCTAATACTCCACCCAAATCCCAAATTCAAATGCATTATTTCACCTTGGAATAGTAACATTATAAAATGGAATTTCTAAATTATAATATATATACACATAATACACCATTTTAACTGTCACATTTACCAGAATTATTAAATCAAAAACAAATTCTACATTCAAGGGACAAATGATAAATGCTTTGTTTTAGGAGTCCATTCCATTCTTTGTTGTTTTCTACTCCCATATTTTAAAATTATGATCAAAGGACCAAAGGCCAAGTCAATCCCATTTCCCTGAACCCAACTGCCAGTAGGTACTGGCCCTACATACGCGTCCTTTAACAAGCCCCATTCTCAAAATGCCGGGGGTATTTATATAAGAACTTATTCCAAAGTGACTCTAAAATCCACATTCCCAAGATCTAGTATGGGCTATTCATGTGTTCCAAGGCATCTCCAACATGCAGGCAAACTTATCTGTTCATATTGAGGTAAAACAGACAAAAGACACAATATTAACAAAAGCTACACAATTAAAACTAACATTTTACTGCTTATTTAAGCTAATTATGTATTCTTACAAAACAGAGGCCCCTCAAGTCAATAATGTCTTTGATTTTAGTCACCCCCAAATTAAGACTCTTCCTTCAAAACCATTATTAGTTAACAAAAGTTTTAAAATGAAGAAAAATATTTTTTTCCAGAACCTGTATTTTGTGGTGTGATACAATTTCTTTTTATTCTTCAAACTTAGAAATAACTCATATATGGGTACTATTTGATATTTGTTTCAGATACCAAGCAATACCTACAGGATTCATAAATAGGATTTTCTGACACTGGCAGGGAAGTCTGCTAACATTTACAAAATACCAAAGACTCCTCTTTCAAACTTCAAAGATGGCTGAGAATTAACAGTTATGATTAGTTTTTCAGTACAAATAAAAAATTTAAATGTTGATTTTTTTTGGGGGCCAACATTTTAAACAGTCAAATTTTACTCTACTTCCAGTTTTCAAATCAAAACTAACAAAAAAACTAATGAAAATTACCCAACTAGCAACAAGTCCCATATCCCAATGTTATTTTTAAACCAATTATAACCTACTGCCAGTAATTATTTGTAAGTACCTGTTTCTTTTATTAAGCACTGGTCAGTTACATAAAAGAATAATTTGCAAGAATGACACTTGGCAATGGGTCACCTTAATGCTTCTGGAATAAACAGAAGCATTAACAAAACACCAGATCGTAAGCACTTTTAAATCTGTAATTTGAATTACCAAAATGATTTTTAAATGTTACTTTTCCACTGATAGATGGTAGGAAGTCTAGTCCCAGCTAACACAGTTGATTTTAAAAAACACATAAATACTACACTTGTGCTTTTTATATCATATGGAAACAGCTCCAGGCAGAGCACAAGTAGAAGAAAACCTGCCAAATCAAACTACTGTAAATAAAGTTCCTCTATGTACTCCAGAGAGAAAACCTCAAAAATAAAACTCAGAAGACCACCCACTGTCACCCCCCCATCCCAACAAAAACTACCCAAAACACTTTCATTTTGAACCTAACATTTCCCTAAGATGTTCACAGGAGAAGCTTTAAGGTACTTAAAGCTGCAGCAGTACAGTTGAAAGCGCCACACTACAGAGGAAACGCTCTAAAGGGTTCAGCAGCTGCCCACTCATCCCGAACCGCCCCCCATCTCAGTAACATGTAAAAGCTCCTGTTAAAGTTTTTTTCTTACACTAATAAAGGCATACTACCTAGTGTGCTAAAGATTACATCTAGCAGCCTTAGAGTAGTAGAGTGAAAATAGGAAGCCTACAGGAATGATCTAAATGCCTACTTAGAAGAAACAAAGCAGCAGACAAGACCCTTAGCCCTTTTGTCTATGTAGGGAAGCAGTTGAATTAAACTCAGATTTACCCACATTAACAAAAATTTAACAAAGCTTCCCCAAGACACCAGAATAAAACTTGACCTTTCCAGTCTAAAAGGCAGAGAGAGGCCTCTTCCATGTCCCAGAGTTGAATGAGTTCAAAGATTGGCAAATAAAGAAAAAAAGAAAGCATTACGGGTATGATGGGAACAAGCTTTGGAGTTTTCTAACGGTCACACCAAGTTTCTCCAGCACACGGGCACCCTTTTCCTGGTACTCTTGTTGGGTCATCCAAAAGTTGTCTTTGTCTTTCATGGTATCTGCTAGAACTGCACCACCCAGGAATACCATGTGCTTTCTGCGGGGTGGGTCTCCAATGCTGATCTCAAATTTAGAAAGTTTTTCCACATCACCCTTTAAAACTCCTTCTAAGTAAAGCTGTTTTAAGTTCTCGTTCCAACGGTGAATGCAGGCCACAATACATAGCAGACCCTCCAGAAAGCACAATGTATTTGTAGGATTCAGATT
Source organism: Theropithecus gelada (assembly GCF_003255815.1). Classification (NCBI taxonomy): domain Eukaryota; kingdom Metazoa; phylum Chordata; class Mammalia; order Primates; family Cercopithecidae; genus Theropithecus; species Theropithecus gelada. The sequence goes on along the minus strand of NC_037678.1, from coordinate 28,020,470 downwards.
TGGTATCAGTGTCAGCTGCCTGAATTGCATTAAAAAGCAATTCAGCAACACCAGCTCCTTCAACATTGATCAAATAAGGCTGAAATAAAATTTCTGGTGCTTCAAATCTCTCTCCCCCAACTTTGAAGATATGTCCATCTGGGAGTGTATAAGATTCAACTAATACTGTGGTTTCTAAGGCCAGTTTCTGCTCTTGCTCAATATTATATCCCAAGTAACACAGTTTTTCTTTAATCATGTGAACCGTTTCAAAATCAGCAGGGTGGTTGAAGGCGTATCCTCGCAATAGAAGCAACACGCTTCTAGTTATATCCCTCCCAGCAATATCCAGTCTCCTGGTAAGATGAGGGAGAGAAAAGCCTTCATATACTGGGTAAATATGAGTCACACCATCTCCAGAGTCTACGGCTACACCAGTCAATAAACTTGGCGTGTACAAAGTCAGAACGGTCTGGATAGCTGCATACCCACTGGAAAACTGCGAAATCTCAATCATTACCTCTATAATCTTCTCTGTGTATTTGGTTGGGTTTATAGGAGGTTCTGTGAGCAAGATTTTACAATTTCTGGTATCTATATTAAGTTTCTCTGGTCCAAGCGTGTAGCCCTGCAGGTGTTTCATGTCATCCCAATTTCGTACTATGCCATTTCCCACAGGGTAGTTAACTTCTAACATTGATCGTAATTTGCTTGCCTCATCACCAACCATAAGATCCTTGTTCAATGTTTTCCACTTTGGTGGTTGATCTGGTAACAGGTCTTCCAACCAAAGCTGGGAAGAGGTGTTCTGGAAAGTTAGAGCCTGCACATCCACACTTCACAAACCCGGTGCTGTTGCCGCACACCACCCGCTTCCCGTCCTGGCTGTCCATCCTCCGCCAGGCGGAGAGCCGCTGCCGCCGCACAACCGACAGCCGCCGTCGGTGGGGCATTTTTTCTTCTCCCTCCTCCTTCTTCATCTTTCTGTTCAAATAAGTGGTCTTAATATTTCTTCTTACAGAAAAAGTTTAAATGTTTATTATAAATATATCTAAACCATTAATTTTGGCAGCTTTCAGGTAAAGTCCAGCACTTCATTTATACAAAATCTATGAGGTCAGTAGAGATCATCTAATCTAAAGTGGTGACATCATCCATTCAAGTCTTTGGCACAATCCCTCGCCAGTTAGAGCACAGCATGCCTGGATATGCCACTGGTGATCTTTATTTTTTTTTTTATTTTTTTTATTTTTTTTGAGACGGAGTCTCGCGCTGTGCTCCCAGGCTGGAGTGCAGTGGCGCGATCTCGGGTCACTGCAAGCTCCGCCTCCCGGGTTCACGCCATTCTCCTGCCTCAGCCTCCCGAGTAGCTGGGACTACAGGCGCCCGCCACCTCGCCCGGCTAGTTTTTTGTATTTTTAGTAGAGACGGGGTTTCACCGTGTTAGCCAGGATGGTCTCGATCTCCTGACCTCGTGATCCACCCGCCTCGGCCTCCCAAAGTGCTGGGATTACAGGCTTGAGCCACCGCGCCCGGCCGCCACTGGTGATCTTTAATAGAAGGTAGCTTCAAAAACTGGGCGATTTCTGCTACAGTCATGCATTCTTTAACATTTCATTTATTAACAAAACTCAAGCAAACCAGCTTTTCTTAGGTCTTCATGCGCTAACATTTTAGAGTTCTTCTCTAGTTACAGAAATCCTCTCTCTGTACTGTCCACAACTACTACTACAAACTCTGTGTTAGTATAGTAGGTGTTTCACGAAGAACGACGAGATTCTTGGCCACCAATATCCCACGTTAGGAAATGTGTATTATTAATCGCTAACTCTTCTACATGACTTCCTCTTGCAGGAGATGTATGTACAACTTCATTCATAGAAAATTGGTAAAGAATGGTAGTTTTCCCTGCATTATCCAGCCCAACAATGAAAACTTTGTGCTCCTGGTGATGGAACAGTCTCCATGTTCTGGTGAAGAAAATTCTCATTCTCGGGCACGGACCCCCGCTCCAGACACCCGGGCCGCCTGGACTCCCCTGGCTCAGGCTGAGGGAGAAGAGAGAGAGGCGCTGGAGCCTCCGCCTCTGCTGCTGCTTCGGTGCTCGCCGCGGGCCCGCTTCCAGGGAACCGGAGGGAGGCCCTAGCCCAGGCCGCCCTGCTGCGCGCAAGGTCCGCCCGCCGCCGCGGCACTTGCCTGGCTCGCCGAAATCTCTGCCAGGTCGTCTGCGAGGAGCCTCGTGGCCCAGCGCCCTCCCCCAGATCCTCTGGGGCGGCTGCACCAAAGTAATTCTTTTTCCAACACACAAGGTCCCTTGCTTACCTAACAGGACCAAATCAAGTGAAAGCGTGTTAAAACTGTAATCCACTATTCAAACATTACAAATGTAATTCACACATACAAAGTTGAATCCATGCCACTCTATACACAATGATACAACATTTTCAACATACAATTTTCTGATAAAATAATGTCGTGTCCTACATAATTAAAAAACTATCAAGATTTCTCTTTTCATCAATGAATTTGGCCTATTAAAATAAAACCATAAACATAACAGACTATGTGATAGTTTCCCAACATCTTTCTATCTATAAAGTTTGTGTAAGATTACATCTCACAAGAAGAAAAGTAAATATAAATAAAATAGAAGAGATGATGACTTAAAAATCAAAACACAGATCATGTAAGGGCTTGTGTAAAACTTACAAATGCTTCAACAAAGAATTATACTTTGAGAATTTTAAACTGTTCACATGATATGCTTTGGAAGCAGCATGTACTGTTAGAGATGTGACAATGAATAAAATGATAGAGTAATATAAATGAAAAATGGCCTCAAATCAGCAGCAGTAAGTAACCAATGTGGAAAACCAGATGGAGAATTAACTGCAATTCAATTATCTATATTAAAATGACTCCTAGATTTCTCAAAGAATTCAAGGTAGAACTACCATTCGATCCAGTAATCACACTACTGGGTATCTACCCAGAGGAAAAGAGGTCATTACATGGAAAAGACAGATGCACGTGCATGTTTATAGCAGCACAACTCACAATTGCAAAAATATGAAACCCATCAACCATGCCCATCAACCAACAAGTGCATAAAGAAAATATGATGTATATATACACCATGGAACACTACTCAGCCATAAAATGGAATGAAATAATGGCCTTTGCAGCAACCTGGAGGCAGCCAGAGGCCATTATTCTAAGTGAAGTAATTCAGGAGTGGAAAACAAAGTATCATATGTTCTCACTTGTAAGTGGAAGCTAAGCTATGAGGATGCAAAGGCATAAGAATGATACAATGGACTTTGGGGACTCGGAGGGAAAAGGAGGAGCAGGTGAGGAATAAAAGAGTATATATTGGGTGCAATGTACACTACTCAGGTACGCGTGCACCAAAATCTCAGAAATCACCACTGCAGAACTTACTTGTGTAAGCAAAAACCACCAGTATCCCAAAACTATTGAAAAATAAAAGACTCCTAGATGCAACTGGAAGCTATGCAACATACAAAGAGAAATTGACCATATGTAGCTGAAAAAATTTAAAAAATGAATTTTCAATGCAAAATGAATGTTGTACTTAAGGCGTTAGTTTTGTCATGGGAGATATGAGTGTGATTTTATTCACACTGTATTGCTACTGTGAAATGGACACAGACATTGTATTGTTTGGATGAATATGTGATTTTTTTTCTTGCCTAATTCAAACAGACCTTAGACAAAGGAAAGATACTCTTGAATAAAACCAATTTTGTTTCCACACATATTACTTTTTGCAGTAAAGGAGACTGAAAGTAGAGTTCACAAAATGTAATATAAACTATATAATAAACATGACACGGTACATTTAGAATTACAGTAATCAGAAACTTCAAGTTGAAAGAGCAATGAGATGATTTTATTGCCTGTAATATATATAAGAATTAAAGAAATTTATAGTATCTGATTGTAGTGTGAAACGTGGGAAAATTGGTACTGTACTATTACATAAAATTAATGAAATTATGATTTTTAACAGCATATTTGAGGGTGAAAATTGTCATATTTTAACATGTTCATTGATTTTGGATCAGCAATTCCAAATCTAAGAAGCTATCTGTCAGAAGCATGCTTAATAGCCCATAGTGATATAGGCTCAGAGGCGTTCATTATAACATTCTTTATGGCGGGTGAAGATGAGAAAAACCCAGGCTGTCTCTTGGTGGTGAATGTTTTAAAATACAAACCAACAGAAAATAACACTTCCCAAGGGAACATTCTTACAGTGACTATGACCTAAAACTTGTAACATTCATCACCTCTCAAATATGGTGAGCATATTTAATATATAGTTGCATTGTGAACTCATTAAATATTTGCATAATTATAAATAGAAAACATATGAAAATAAAAGGAACGGTTACAATCTAAACAAACAAATATAACTGATATTTAATTCACTGCTCTGATTAGCAGTGCACTTATTTATATCTGTAATTGAGTTTAAGACTATATGCATGCTTTTTTTGTTTCATATTTTTATTTTTAAAATAAAATTAAATATATTTAAGTGGACAGCCTGTTTTGATTCATATATATGAAAATCTATGTGTTTCTGTGTATATATATACATACATAAATAATTACTACAGTCAAACTAATGAACACATCTATCTTCTCATATAGTTAGAAGAAATATACTCTTCACAAATTTCCAGTATACAGTATTAATAACTATAATCACATAACTGCAACTTTGTACTCTTGGACTGACAGATCCCCTTTTTTCCCACCTCCCTGTCCCTGGTAACCACCATTTTACCCTGCTTCCATGTATTAAACTTTTTTTTTTTTTTTTTTTTTTTTTTTTTTAAGAGGGAGTCTCGCTCTGTCGCCCAGGCTGGGGTGCAGTGGCCGGATCTCAGCTCACTGCAAGCTCCACCTCCTGGGTTTACGCCATTCTCCTGCCTCAGCCTCCCGAGTAGCTGGGACTACAGGCGCCCGCCACCTTGCCCGGCTAGTTGTTTTTTGTATTTTTTAGTAGAGACGGGGTTTCACCGTGTTAGCCAGGATGGTCTCGATCTCCTGACCTCATGATCCGCCCGTCTCGGCCTCCCAAAGTGCTGGGATTACAGGCTTGAGCCACCGCGCCCGGCCTGTATTAAACTTTTTCAGATTCCAGCCGGGCACAGTGGCTCACGCCTGTAATCCCAGCACTTTCGGAGGTCGAGGTGGGTGGATCACCTAAGGTTGGGAGTTCCAGACCAGCCTGACCAACATGGAGAAACCCAGTCTCTACTAAAAATACAAAAAATTAGCAGGGCATGGTGGCACATGCCTGTAATCCCAGTTACTCAGGAGGCTGAGGCAGGAGAATTGTTGGAACCCGGGAGGCAGAGGTTGCAATGAGCTGAGATTGTACCATTGCACTCCAGCCTGGGCAACAAGAGAGAAATTCCATCTCAAAAAATAATAATTAATAATAATAATAATAACAATAATAGAGTACCTCAACGCTCCACTATAATCAACACACCACTATCGTCAATGGGCAGATCATCCAGACAACAAAAAAATCATAAGTTAAGCTGTACTCTACACGGAATAGACCTAACAGAAATTTACACAGCTTTGCACAACTCCATGACTGCACAATGCACATTCTACTCAGTAGCACATGGATTATTCTCCAGGATAGGCTATGTGTTAGGACAAAAAGTAACGGCACATTTTTAAAAACTGAAATCATATCAACTCTTTTGTGACCACAGTGGAATACTACTAGAAATGAGTAACAGCAGGAACTTTAAAAGCTGTACAAATATATGAAAATTAAAACATGCTCACGACCAACCAATAAATAAAAAAATTAAAAATTCATTGAAAGGAACAAAGGAAATTAAAAATTAATTGAAACAAGTAAGAATAGAAACACAACATAACAAAACCTATGGGATGCGGCAAAAGCAGTTGTAAGAGGCAAAGTGCATAGCTATAAATGCCTAATCAGAAAAGTAGAAAGACCTCAAATAGCCAACCTGACAGTACACTTCAAGTAATGAGAAAAGCGAGAAAAATCAAATGCTAAAATTAGCAGAAAGAAATAAATCATAAAGATTAGAGAAGGAATTTTAAAAATAGAAACTAAAAAAAAATTACAAAAAGACAAAGCAACAAAGAGCTGGGGTTTTTCTTGAAAAAAAAAAACTGACAAGCTATAACGAGCCTAGGAAAAACAGAAAGAAAACTGCAGTAAAATCATAGATGAAAAAGGAGACATTACAATTGACAACACAGAAACACAAAGGATCGTAAGAGATTCCTAAAAACACCTATATACAAACAAATTGAAAAATCTAGGAGAAATGAATAAATTTCTGGAAACATAGCAATTTCACAAGTTATAATAATAAAACACCTGAACAGACTAATAATGACTAATGCAATTAAAGCAGTAATAAAAATCTTCCATCAAATAAAAACATAAGAATTATGGTTTTACTGCTGAATTCTACCAAACATTTTTTAAAAAGGTCATACCAACTTTATTCAAAATATTCCCTGAAAAATGAAGAGGAAGGAGTACTTCCAAACCTGTTCTATGAGGTCAGCATTACCCTGCTACAAAAACCAGACCAGGACACAACACAGAAAGAAAACCGCAGGCAAATATCCCTGATGAACATAGACGCAAAAATTCCTCAACAAAATACTTGGGGATTCATCGGAGGAATACGAGAATGATTCAACAAACACAAATAAATGTCACACATCACGAATCAAGAACAAAAACCATACAATCATTTCAGTAGATGCTGAAAAAAATAAAATTCAACATTCCTTCATAATAAAAACTCAAAATGAGTAGAGAAGGAACACGGCACAATAAAGGCCGTATATGACAAACTCATAACTAACATCATAATCAATGGGGCAAAGTTAAAAGCTCTTCCTCTAAGATCTTGTTCAAGTGTGGCTACTTTTACCACTTTTATTCGTCATGGTACTGCAAGCCCCAGCTAGAGCAATTAGGAGAATGCAATAAAACCCATCCAAATTGGAAAAAAAAAAGTCAAATTGTTTCTGTTAGCAGGTGACATGATCATATATACACAGAGAACCCTAGAGATTCCATAAAAAAACCTATTAGAAATAATGAATTTAGTAAAGTTACAAAATACTCAATATACACAAATGAGTAGCACACACATGCATCAACAGTGAAACACATAAAAAAGAAACCAAGAAAGCTGTTTCATTACAGTTGCTACCCACCCCCAAATGATGATACCTAGGGATAAACATAACCAAAAAGCTGAAAGATCCTACAATGAAAATGATAAAACATAGATCAAAGATATTAAAGCAGACACAAGTAAATGGAAAGATATCCCATGTCCATGCAACGGAAGAACGGAAGAATATTGTTAAAATATCTCTATCACTCAATGTGATCTACAGAATCAATGCAATCCACGTTAAATTACAAAGACATTCTTCACAGAAACAGAAAACTATTCTAAAATTCTCATGGAAATGCAAAACACCTCAGAGAGACAAAAAAATATTAAATAAAAAGAAAAGCTGGAGGCATCACACTACCTGATTTCAAAATATACTACAAAATATACTAGACTAATTCCATTTCCTGAAATTTCCATTTATACTAAAATTGTATTTTTAAGAATCCTTTACGTAAAATGGAATTCAGTTACAGGTTCAGTCTTAAACAGTTTTTTTTCTATCTACATAAATTATTCAGCAAGATATTCTAGGCCAGGTGCAGTGGCTCATGCCTGTAATCCCAGCACTTTGGGAGGCCGAGGGGGCCAGATCACTTGAGGTCAGGAGTTTGAGAACAGCCTGGCCAACATATGGTGAAACTCTGCCTCTACTAAAAATACAAAAATTAGCCAAGTGTGGTGGCACATCTCTTAATCTCAGCTACTTGGGAGACTGAGGCAGAAGAATCACTTGAACCCAGGTTGCAGTGAGCTGCGATCGCACCACTGCACTCCAGCCTGGGCGACGGAGTGAGACTCAGTCTCAAAAAAAAGATATTCTAAAGCTGTGCAGATCATAGGAAAAAGTCCATTTTACAGAACTGTCACTGCACTAAGCCTTGAATTCCATGGGCCCTACCTATTAAACAAATGCCTATAGCATCCATCAACCATTGAGACAATCACAAATGCTTCCACAAATGCCTAAAACAACCATCGGGCTCATAAAAAAACAAATCAGAATTCACCAGAAGATCCTGGGTCCCTACCTGGTCAAGGGGGAGGAATCACTGGCTGACACTCCTTCCTAGAGCCCCTCTGGAGCCCCCAGGCAGAGACTACAGAGCAGAGGAGCTAAGGAGCACAGTTCACAGCACTTCCAGTGTCTCGGAGAAGGGGAAGTGGTGGAAATTACCACTATCTCTTCTCCAACTTTGCTCAAGGGTATCACATCAGCACGCATCACTGAAACCTCTAGTCCAGTAAAGTCAAGGTCTGGGCGGGATGGGGGGACAAAAAGTAGCTCTCCTCATAAAAACATTGTGGATCCTGCCTCTGTGTTCTAAGAATAATCTGAAACAACAATAGTCCATATATGCCCCATGTATTTGTCAAACAGTGTTTCTTAAAAACACCAACACAGATGCACTGCTCCCAAAATAACAGGGAAAGGCACTGAAGGCCTTGAGCCTCTCCCAGGCAGCAAGCACCATGTCCTGTGCAGTACCTCGTACAGTTCACTGAATCCTCACAAGAGCCCAGGTGGGTATCTCTAGATGAAGGAACTAAGGATCAGAGATTGTAAGTAATTCTCTCCAGGTCAATTCATTCTTGAGGAACAACAGTCTGAATTCAAACCCTACTTTGCTTCTGCCACTCCATATGTCCTCCAATACACATATAACACAAGTTAGGAATGCGAGATTTTGATCTCAATGAATATTGCACAATTTCACAGGCTGAAGTGTGATGGGGTGATCTCAGCTCACTGCAGCCTCTGCCTCCCGGGTGCAAGTGATTCTCCAGCCTCAGCCTCCCGAGTACCTGGGATTACAGGTGCCTGCCTCCATGCCTGGTTAATTTTTGTATTTTTAGTAGAGATGGGGTTTCACCACATTGGCGAGGCTGGTCTCAAACTCCTGACCTCAGGTGATCCACCCTCGGCCTCCCAAAGTGCTGGGATTACAGGCGTGAGCCACTGCTCCAGGCCCGTGCTGGTATTCTTAATCAAAATTTTTCATTCTGAAGGGACCATGTTATTTAACATAAAGCCTTTCTGGCCAGGCGCGGTGGCTCACGCCTGTAATCCCAGCACTTTGGGAGGCCAAGGCAGGTGGATCACGAGGTCAGGAGACCGAGACCATCCTGGCTAGCACGGTGAAACCCTGTCTCTACTAAAAATACAAAAAATTAGCTGCGCTTAGTGGTGGGCGCCTGTAGTCCCAGCTACTTGGGAGGCTGAGGCAGGAGAATGGTGTGAATGCAGGAGGCGGGGCTTGCAGTGAGCCAAGATCGCGCCACTGCACTCCAGCCTGGGTGATAGAGCGAGACTCCATCTCAAAAAATAAAAACCTTTCTTAGAGCAGAATGTTTATTGCGAGGTCTAGATCAATATGTATTAAATTAGAGCTGTAAAAGTAAAATTCTTAGTTATAATCGTACTAATTGAAAGGAGGGAATGATGGATGGTCTTGAGTTGAAAAACTACGCTCACTACCTGGGTGACGGGATCCGTACCCCAAACCTCAGCATCCTGCAACATACCCATGCAGCAAACCTGCACATGCACCCCTTGAGTCTAAATTATTCAAATGTATTAAAATTACTTCTTTAAACATTTATTGAAATTATTTTTTAAAATCATATTAATTTATAGATACCTATTTTTAAATGTAAAATATTTGTCGTAATTTTATAATAAAATATTACTTGGGTGAAGACACAAACCACTCTCGTTACAGAAATAAACACTTCGTTTTACCACTGCAATCTGGGTGGCCTGAACGCTCACCAGAATGTCCCAGTGCTCCTCAGGACAGGGTTCACAGCTCTGGGAGCCCTGCCCAAAGCTAATTACACATTCACAACCACACAGGAAGCTCCAGAGTTTACTTCTACAAGGAGATCACATAATTAAAACCTACTGAGGAAAACAAAGGGCTATCTTTTACCTTCCACATAAGGTAGACGCAATACTATTTAAAAATTAGGATAGGGCCGGGCGCGATGGCTCAGGCCTGTAATCCCAGCACTTTCGGAGGCCGAGGCGGGTGGATCACAAGGGCAGGAGATCGAGACCATCCTGGCTAACATGGTGAAACCTCATCTCTACTAAAACTACAAAAAAAAAAATTAGCCGGGCGTCGTAGCGGGCATCTATAGTCCCAGCTACTCGGGAGGCTGAGGCAGGAGAATGGTGTGAACCCAGAAGGCAGAGCTTGCAGTGAGCTGAGATCGCACCACTGCACTCCAGCCTGGGCAACAGAGCAAGACTGCGTCTCAAAACAACACAAAAAGAAAGAAAATCAACTCAGACTCTTTACTAGAAATAAAAAAAATATTGGAAGCCATTTTATTTATTTATTTATTTTCCCCAAGGAGACTGCGGAGGATATGCAAAGACCACCTAGGGTCCTACCTGGGGACTTTCTCCTGACCACACACTCTGCAATTTGTTCCCAACCTCCAAAGTTTCTAAAGTTAGTGTCTAATGGGCCCAGAGTGTTTGTGTGGAGCGGTGAAAAAGCTCTGCGGATGAATAATGGTCGTGGCTGCGAAACATTCTGAATGTATTGACTGTTGCTGAATCGCACACTTACAAATAATTAAAATGGTAAAGAAAATGTTTATTTTACCTGCCTCCTCTATGTCACACTTTTTCTGTCAACATTTTGAAGAGCAAGTTGGTTTACTCCTCATTCCATAACAAAAATACTGCATACTCTGGATAAAAGTGAACCTAGTTTAATTTTGAAATCGTTCAATTAATAACAATGAGACAATAGTATAGTAAGCACCATTTTCCCTCTCACTGTAGCAGCAACTGATTCCCTTGTGCTCTTGGGCCTCTCTCTCCCTCCCTCTCTCAATAACGAACAACAACCTTCTCTCCAGTCCAAGCTCACACTTCCCCAGTTGTGCATGAATGTCTATTGTAGCTGTTAATCTGTTTTCCAGGCAGAGTCTTCAAGATTCCCATGCTCCCATTTGGCTGTCAGCTATCTGGAGCCAGCATTTCTCAACCCCATCATTTGTCATGAGAGATTTCTGTAAAGCTTTGCACAAAGTTCCCCAAGGGAGGACAGTGCTCACTCTAGGCAGCAGAACCATTTCCACACAGTAGGACCGTGCTGGGTGTGCGGGGGGGGGGGGGGGCAATGCACACCATGCCCAACGCTGGGCTCTCTATGCTACTGACTCCGATCCTGTGCTTAGTAGGACCATGTCCACAGCTGAGTCCACTGCAAATCTGACTCTCAGCAGGAAGGTCAGTCATAGCTGCTGGGTACTGAGTCTCACAGAGGGACAATGTTGAGGATGCCCGATCCCAGATGTGCATATGGGTCAACATCTGCTGATAGAGCAGGAACATAAAGGAAGCTGTGGCTGTAAAGGAGGGGTCTCCAGCCCTCAGTCTCAGCTGCCTCCTCATCCAAAACCTGCCCTGGGCTCTCAGGCTTCTCCTTGCTCTGAAGATGCTTCTTCACCCTGTGCAAGGGGCTTCCTGCAGCACGGCCTCGAGAATTCTTCTCTCTCGGCTCCTCTCCTTTTCCACCATGAAGTCCAAAGGAAACCTGCTCTGTGGTTTCTCATCCAGCACAGGGAAAGCTTCCTGTTGCTTTTGTGCTGTGGTCTCTGAATGCACAACTCTTCCTAGCTCTTCAAATGCAGGGACGGTGACAAGCAGCTTCCTGACTGACACAGTCCCTGCTGTTTTGAGGAACAGCCTCACTCTAACTGCATTCCCATCTCCCACGCTGTGCAGCCCAATCTGGACGGAAGCCATTATGGGGAGTTTCCAGAAACCGCATCTTACTCAACTCTCTGTCCACCACGCTCTAGGGAGGATGGCCCTCCTGGCTGAGCTAACTCCTGCACCTGAGGCAGTGACTGCTAAGATCTGAAGATGTTTCCAAGGGATTAGGAACAAAAAGGAAGCCGTTTTCTTTTTATTGCTCCTGCTCTTTGCCCCAATACCTAAGGTTGCTGAGCTGGGGAGAATTTTATCGATGGGCTCAGTGTTCATTCAGAATCCCCTGCTCCTCATATCACTGAGTCCCTGTCCTAGAAACTCCTCACAAGCAGATGGTCTCCACACAGGATGAGAGTTCCAATATGGCTCCCCAGGGAAGAGTCAACCTGGGTCAGCCCCGCTTTCTCATTGACATCCAGCATTTCTAATCTCCATGGGTGTCAATACTTCTGTTGCTGAACCTTTATTCATCTACTAATGGTAAGAATTTAGAAAATATTCGGACAAGAGCTGGGTTCAAAATTTATATTTTCTGAGCCAGCTGTTAAGCAGAACCATTATGGCCGGGCGCGCTGGCTCAAGCCTGTAATCCCAGCACTTTGGGAGGCCGAGGCGGGTGGATCACGAGGTCAGGAGATCGAGACCATCCTGGCTAACGTGGTGAAACCCCGTCTCTACTAAAAAAAAAAAAATACAAAAAACTAGCCGGGCGTGGTGGCGGGTGCCTGTAGTCCCAGCTACTCGGAGGCTGAGGCAGGAGAATGGCATGAACCTGGGAGGCAGAGCTTGCAGTGAGCCGAGATCGCGCCACTGCACTCCAGCCTGGGTGACACAGCGCGAGACTCCGTCTCAAAAAAAAAAAAAAAAAAAAAAAAAAAGCAGAACCATTATTACATTAGATTGGCACAAAAGTTAATGTAGTTTTTGTCATTACTATCAATGGCAAAAACCACAATTACCTGTGTACCAACCTCATATACAGTTTGGCTTTTATGAACTTTTTTTTTTTTTTTTTTTGAGACAGAGTCTTGCTCTGTCACCTAGGCTGGCATGCAGTGGCGCAATCTCGGCTCACTGTAACCTCCGCCTCCCGGGTTTAAGCAATTCTCCTCCTGCCTCAGCCTCCCAAGTAGCTGGGACTACAGGTGCCTGCCACCACACCTGGTTAATTTTTGTATTTTTAGTAGAGACAGGGTTTCACCATATTGACCAGGCTGATCTCTAACTCCTGACCTTGTGATCCACCCATCTTGGCAAAGTGCTGGGATCACAGGCGTGAGTCACCGCCCGGCCCATGAACTTTAATTATATAGATTATATTACAAACAAAGTAACCATTTTAATATATTTGTATCCAATAACATGTTGTGTATCTGAAACATACACCATTAAATTTACTTTAAAACCCAAAGGGTATTGTCTATTGCTGCATAAAAATCATTCCTAATATTCAGCATGTTAAGAGAACACGTTTGTGATTTCGATACTTTGGTGCACCTAGAATTGCTGAGCCACTTAGTTCAGTGGTTCTGGCTGTGTGTTGGTCATAAAGCTGCAGCCAAGCTGTCGGGCTGGGATGCATCCAGAAGCCAGAGAAGGTGGCCAGGCCCAGCCGGAGGGAGGCTCCCGCTGTCCCTAACCTCTTTGGCAGATGTAGATGAGCTCAGTGGAAAAGGAGAGAGTGAAGTGTGAGGCCCCTCTCCTTGTCCTCAATGTTAAAGATCATCCCATGCACGCACCATTTCTTCTTTCCTGAGACACCCTAGGCATAGAGCACTCCCCATTCATTCTAAGGCTACAGAGTATTCCACGGTAGAATTTTAGCCAACTCGACTCTAAGGGTTATCGCCATGATTTTCATCTCACAAATAAACACTGCAGTGAACATCCTTATGCAGACTTCTTTGGGTTCATGCGTGAATATGAACGTAGGATAAATTAAATTTCTAGAAGCCAAATTTCTGAGTCAGAAGGATGTGCACTTGTAATTTTTACTCATTATTCTCAGATTCCTCTCCAGAGGGGTTCTACCAATTTATTTATTATTTATTTATTTATTTATTTATTTTTGAGATGGAGTCTTGCTCATCACGCAGGCTGGAGTGCAGTGGCTTGATCTTGGCTCACTGCAAGCTCCGCCTCCCGGGTTCACGCCATTCTCCTGTCTCAGTTTCCCGAGTAGCTGGGACTACAGGCGCCTGCCAACGCACCCGGCTAATTTTTTGTATTTTTTTTTTTTTTTTTTTTTTTTAGCAGAGACGGGGTTTCACCGTGTTAGCCAAGATGGTTTGGATCTCCTGACCTTCTGATCCGCCCGCCTCGGCCTCCCAAAGTGCTGGGATTACAGGCGTGAGCCACCGCGCCCGGCCAGTTCTACCAATTTATAATGCCAGCCATAAATACCTGGTCAGAGTACAGTGTCGAAAGTTTGAATTTTTGCCAATAGTTCAGATTTTATTTTATTTTATTTTATTTATTTATTTATTTTTTTGAGATGGAGTCTCGCTCTGTTGCCCAGACTGGAGTGCAGTGGCCGGATCTCAGCTCACTGCAAGCTCCGCCTCCCGGGTTTACGCCATTCTCCTGCCTCAGCCTCCCGAGTAGCTGGGACTACAGGCGCCTGCCACCTCGCCCGGCTAGTTTTTTGTATTTTTAGTAGAGACGGGGTTTCACCGTATTAGCCAGGATGGTCTCGATCTCCTGACCTCGTGATCCACCCGTCTCGGCCTCCCAAAGTGCTGGGATTACAGGCTTGAGCCACCGCGCCTGGCCGTATTTCAGATTTTAAAATGTTACTTGTTACACTTTTATTTTTGATTCCACCTATTCTGCTTGAAGTGGAGCATTTTCTCAAATATTTCAGCGCTGTGTGTTTTTTAGGATTTGGTAAACTTTTTCTTAAATGTCCAGATAAGAAGGATTTTACTCTTTGGTGCCCAAGACTCAACTCTGAGACTATTATGCAGGTACTTAACACCATTCATGATGTAACCATTTAAAACTATAAAAACCACTCTGAGTTCTGTGGCCATAGAAACACATGTGGCAGACAAGGGAAGGCCTATAGAACGTGGTCCCTGGTTTGTAGAGTCACTTTAAATTTGAAAAGTCCACCAGCATATTTTCTAGGTGGAGGTCTCTTTGAGGGCAACCCTGTATTTCACCTCCCATAGTGGCCTGGGTCTTTATATATATACACACACACACATGTATATACATATATATGCATATATACATATATATGAATATATGTGTATCATCTATTTGATTGGATCTTAGGTCTGCCCAAGGCAGCCCTGTGTCACAATCTCATTACTTTTATTTCTATCCATTTGCTTTGAGTTTTGGGAGAGCTTTAGTATATGAGGAATAGACTCCCCCCAGGAGGCAAAACAGAGGAAGAAGGAGGGGCAAATGGTCAAGGCAGCTTGTACCAAGTCATGAATAATCCAGCACAGGCTCAGAGAAAAAAGTCCTAAGATGAGCCTTGTATCTGAAACCAAAACATACAAGATCATTAAAGTTCTGGGGATTATAACAGGTAAGTAAATGAAGTTTAAGTTTTAAATGTATTGGACATTTATATAAAGCATGAAGACTGTAAAATTCAGAATGTGACAAGGAAATAAAGAATTTGAGATTTTAAGATGTAAAGACCCCAAAGCAAGTTTCCAGGAAAAGTGTTTATGCTTCAAATTATTTTCTCTAAAAGTCTTTTTTTCCCTTTTCTTAGGTATAAGGAAACCTCTATATAAGGAACATTCTTTTCTTTCCACTGTCAAGAACAAAGTGACCCCATAAAGGAATTCTAACATTAAGTAGAAGACAATTGCACTTTTTTGTAACCATTGAGAAGTTTCCTATTTGTACATAAAAATATTGATGCAGAAATCACCTGTCTGACTTGTTAGACCGAAAACCATGAAAACCCAAGAAGAAAACCTAGGCAATACCATCCAGGACATAGGCATAGGCAAGGACTTCATGACGAAAACACCAAAAGCAATAGCAACAAAAGCCAAAATAGACAAATGGGATCTAATTAAACTAAAGAGCTTCTGCACAGCAAAAGAAACTACCATCAGAGTGAAGAGGCAACCTACAAAATGGGAGAAAATTTTTTTCAATCCATGCATCTGACAAAGGGCTAATATCCAGAATCTACAAAGAACTTAAACAAATTTACAAGAAAAAAATTAAACAACCCCATCAAAAAGTGGGCGAAGGATATGAATAGACTCTTCTCAAAAGAAGACATTTATGCGGCTAACAGACATATGAAAACATGCTCATCATCACTGGTCATTAGAGAAATGCAAATCAAAACCACAATGAGACACCATCTCACAACAGTTAGAATGGCAATCATTAAAAAGTCAGGAAACAACAGGTGTGGACAGGATGTGGAGAAATAGGAACACATTTATACTGCTGGTGGGAGTGTAAACTAGTTCAACCATTGTGGAAGACAGTGTGGCGATTCCTCAAGGATCTAGAACTAGAAATACCATTTGACCCAGCCATCCCATTACTGGGTATATACCCAAAGGATTATAAATCATGCTACTATATAGACACATGCACTTGTATGTTTATTGCAGCACTATTCACAATAGCAAAGTCTTGGAACCAACCCAAATGTCCGTCAATGATAGACTGGATTAAGAAAATGAGGCACAGGCCAGGCGCGGTGGCTCAAGCCTGTAATCCCAGCACTTTGGGGGACCGAGACAGGTGGATCATGAGGTCAGGAGATTGAGACCATCCTGGCTAACATGGTGAAACCCTGTCTCTACCAAAAAAATACAAAAAAAACTAGCCAGATGTGGTGGTGGGTGCCTGTAGTCCCAGCTACTCAGGAGGCTGAGGCAGGAGAACGGCGTAAACCCAGGAGGCGGAGCTTGCAGTAAGCTGAGATCCGGCCACTACACTCCAGCCTGGGCAACAGAGCAAGACTCTGTCTCCAAAAAAAAAAAAAAGAAAGAAAATGAGGCACATATACACCATGGAATACTATGCAGCCTTAAAAAAGGATGAGTTCATATCCTTTGCAGGGACATGGATGAAGCTGGAAACAATCATTCTGAGCAAACTATCACAAGGACAGAAAACCAAACACTGCATGTTCTTACTCATAGGTGGTAACTGAACAATGAGGACACTTGGACACAGGGCGGGGAACATCACACACCGGGGCCTGTTGTGGGGTTGGGGGAGGGATAACATTAAGAGAAATACCTAAAGTAAATGACGAGTTAACGGGTGCAGCACACCAACATGGCACATGTATACACATGTAACAAACCTGCACATTGTGTACATGTACCCTAAAACTTAAAGTAAAAAAATAAAAAATTTTTAAAAATATATTGATGCTTAATGCTAAAATTGGAATTAGTAGTTTAATATCCTTACAACTGATTAATTTTCTTCGGACTAAACCATTTCTGTTTATGATTCATCAGTTAACTTGGATGTATTCTACTCTGAAAACAACTCAACTTTTGGTATATTTTGTTTTCTGTATCAACTATTGCTCTTTTCTAAACACTGACAGAGATATTCCATACCTATTGATTATTAATTTCATGGGCATTGGGATTATTAAATTATTTCAAGAATGCACAGACGGGACTTCCCCCACATTGAACTCACAAATGTTGCTGATGCTGACTCATGCTTTTCTTTCAATCTTAGCAAATAAAGTAGGCATTTTATTTTCTAGACACCCAGATGATAGCAGCAGAAAGGAGAAACTCCCCAAAGCTGTTATCCTTTAAATCCTCAGGATGAATCACACCTGGAGAATCACTCACACTTGATTTACATTTTATACAAATGAGAGTTGGGTCTTAGAGCTGATGCTGAGTTAGTGAAGGACTTGGGCTGTTGGGATGGGGTGAATGTGTTTTACAAGCGAGGAAGACACGAATTTTTGGATTCCATAGGGTAGGGGATTATTGACTAAATTGTGTCCCAAAATTTGTACAATGAAACTCTAACACACAGTGTGTGACTGAGTTTGGGGATAGGATCTTTAAAGAGAGGAGTGAAATTGAGGTCATGAGAGTGGCTTGTTATCAAATCTGGCTGGTTTCCTCCTAAGAAAAGGAATTTGCACACACAGAAATGAGACAACAGAGACAAGCGTGCAGAGGGAAGATCACGTGAGGACACAGCAAGGAGGTAGTGACCCGCAAGCCAAGGAGAGAGGCCTCAGGGAAAACTAAACCCACCAACACCTTTATCTTGACTCCCCAGCTTCAGAACTGCGAGAAAAGATGTGTCTACTCTTTAGGCCAGCAGGTCTTTGGTATCTCATTAAGGAAGTGCTAGCAAATGAAAACAAAACGGACCCCAAAGACCTTGGATGTGGGAGGAGGAGGAGACGGAGCAGGGTGCAGGAGGCAGGGCAGGGAGGGACTGGAAGTTTAGGCTCTGATGTGCATCTCCTGGATGGAATCTGGACTCCACTCAGTATTGTTTGGGAGAGACTTGGGAAAACATTTAACCTCCCAATACTGATTTCCTAATAAACACTGGGCCTTGAGCATAGGGCTTGGCATCATCCTATTCCATGTTATGAAAGTCTTCTTGAGGTAATGTTTGTAAAACAATCACCAAGGCATCTGGCATATATTAAGGGTTCATACATAGTCATTGTGATTTAGTTATTTATAGAAAATTGCATTCATTCTATGGGCACCGTGAACCTTGGTCTGGGGACCCTAATGAGTCCAAGTTCCCCTGTGGTTCTCAAGTGCACAGGGCCTAACTGTTGCTTCCTTTGAAACTCCTTCTATTGAGTAAAATTCTGAAACCCACCTGGCCCTTCTGATCTTGAGAAATTACCCAGAGAAGGCCCTCAGGCTCAGGGCTCAGACAAGAACTGGGGCAAATATTTTAGGGAATGGAGAACAGATTTGCATCCACTATCCAAGAATTTCAGTACTGGGGAAAATGTCACATAAGACTGCTCGGTTCTCTACTAAGACAGTGTAAAAGCAAGGTGAGGAAAGTTCAAACAGTTTTCAAATATTTTTACTGGATCCAAAAATAAAAGACAAAAATAGAGAAAGAAATGCAAAAATATTCTGAATCCAACAAGGACAAACGTACACAGTCTGCATCCAATCAACACTGTCTGCAAAGAAACAAACAAAATATGCTATAAGAAACAAAAAGAAAAATTAATCCAAAATGGCCTTTAAATTTGACATATGATAAACTTTGCAGGCAGGAGCACAACAGCAATTCTTACAACTATATTCTACTTGATTATGAGGGTAGAGGATGGATTTACCAGGTTAAGTAGAGATACAGAAGATATAAGACTCAAGTTAAACTTTCAGAAATGATGCCTAAAATGTCCCTTTTAACAAATAGACTGAATGAGCTTGATTACAGATTAAATGCTATCAACGAATAGATGAGTGAACTTAATGATGTAGCAATGGAAGCTATCCCCCAAAAAATCACCAAAAAAAAAAAAAAAAAGAAAAGATGAGAAAAGTAAATGTGTGAGTTTTCGGACATTATTAAATTGCCATAATGGTGTAATTAGAGGCATAAAAGGAGATAAGATTACTGTGGTGAGAGGGTAGAAAAACAATTTAAATAGTGACCCAAGTGTTCCAAGTTTGGTTAAAAATATATACACACTATCCAAGAAGCTGAACAAATCCCAGACACACACACACACAGAGAAAAAAAACACACATAAAGAAAACAACACTCACCGTAATCAAATTGGGGGAAAAAATCTGTGATGATAAAATACTCTTAAAAGTAGAGAGAAAAGACGTGTTAGACTCAGGTGAACAACATAATGATAAAAGCAGATTTCTTATTAGAAGCAATGCGGCTGGGTGCGGAGGCTCACGCCTGTAATCCAAGCACTTTGGAAGGCCCAGGTGGGCGGATCACGAGGTCAGGAGATAGAGATCATCTGGGCTAACACAGTGAAACCCCATCTCTACTAAAAATAGAAAATATTAGCCGGTGTGGTGGCGAGCACCTGTAGTCCCAGCTACTCAAGAGGCTGAAGCAGGAGAATGGCGTGAACCCGGGAGGCAGTGCTTGCAGTGAGCCAAGATCGCGCCACTGCACTGCAGCCTGGGCGACAGAGTTAGACTATCTCAAAAAAAAAAAAAAAAAAAAAAAAAGTATGCAAACAGGAGGCAGTGGATCTATATTTATACAATACTAAGAGAAACAACTTTTTATTCAAAAATCTTGAATAAAAAGAAAAGCTGGAGGCATCACACTACCTGATTTTAAAATATACTACAAAATATACTATAAATCCATAGTAACTGCAACTCTATAGTATAATATCAAAACAGCATGGCACTGCCAAAAAAAGGGGGCAGGAGAGACACAGAGACAAATGACAGACATAAACAAATCAAACAGAATAGAGAACTCAGAAATAATTTCACGCATTTACAGTCACCTCATTTTTAACCTAGGCATCAAGAACACACCTTCCGGAAGGGCAATCTCTTCAATAAACTGCGCTAGGAAACACCCAACACCCCATGTAGAAGAATAAATCTAGACCGTTATCTTATCATATACAAAAATCAACTCAAAATAAAGATTTAAATGTAGGACCTGAAACTATGACACTACTAGAGAAGAAAACATAGGATAAATAATGAAATGATTAGGACAAGGAATTTTCAAATAGACATCAAAAGTACAAGCAACAAAAGCAAAAATAGACAAATATAATTACATTAAACTTACAAGCTTCTGCAAAGCAGAAGCAGCAATCAGTAGAAGAAACAATCCAGAGAGTGGAAGAAAGTATTAGCAAACTATGCATCAGGCAAGCGGTTAATACACAAAATACAGAAAGCAAGACTACTCAAAAGCAAACATACAAATAATCTAATTTAAAAATCAGAAAAAGATCTACCGAAAACCCTTTTTCCCCACCATTACTTCCCCACCTTCTTTTCCCGACTGCCCCTTCGGCCCCCTCCCTTCAACACTCTTCTTTCTCCGTCTACCCTAAAATTTGTCCCCCACCACCTTCTCACAAAGCCCTTCTCTACTCTCCCACTCACTACCCTTTTCCCCACCATCTCTTCCCCTCTCCCTGGCCACCCTCTTTCCCCTCTCGCATACTCATCACCCTCTTTTGCTCCTTCATCCACCCAAAAACATTTTCCCCCATCTTTTCCCAAAGCGTTCTCCCCACTCCTGCTGCTCATCACCCTCTTTTCCCCCTCCATCTACCCAAATACTTATTTTCCCACCATCTTTTCCCCACAGTCTGTCTGCAACGCCTTCTCCTTGCCATCCTTTTTTCCCTTCAGCACTCACCACTTTCTTTACCCCTCCCCATCTACCCCAACACTATTTTCTCCCCTCCTACCACTTCAGCTGAGCTGCCCTCTCCATGGCCGCCACCAACCGCAGCAAGGCGAGGTGCGCTGTCACACGCCCCAGCCTCCAACATGAGGCATGTAGCTCTCCCATCTCCTCGTCCTCTAGCCGGACAGGAGCAGCTCCCGCTGCCGGTGGCCCTCCTACTGTTTCTGCAGCCCTGGGGTCTCAGTCGCTACCACCTACCACAGCGAGGCGAAGCCAGAGAAAAGCCACAGTACCACGGGCTCCAGCCTCCAGTGTGTAGTAAGTAGCTTCCTAAGGTAGCACGTAACACCTCCGCATGTATCCGCAGACAACCCTAGAATGGCCTGACTGCTGGCCTCAACACGCTTTATATACTGAGGTTAGGAAACGGGGTTCCTGGACTACATGTTCTGATTGGATGACAGAAAACCTGTAGGCCTACTCTGATTGGACTTTATTATGATGTTCTGATTGGATGAGAGCCAGTATTAGAACAACCAATAAGAGCATGAAAATAAAGTCCAATCAGAAGAGGCCTAGAGGTTTTTTCCTCTCATCCAATCAGAACATGTAGTCCAGGAACCTCCCCCTCGCCCCCCAATTGCCTAACCTCAGTATATAAAGCATGCTGCAGTGGCTAGTCAGGTCACAATAGGATTTTCTGCATGTGTGTGTGGTCGGTCCGTGCGTGCTGGGTTAGGAAGCCACTTAACTGCATGCTGGAGGCTGGAGGCAGCACTGGGGAGTGGTAGGAGGGCCACCAGTGGCGGGAGCTATTCCTGTCCTGCTAGAGGACGAGATGGGAGAGCTAAGTGCCCTGCGTTGGAGGCTGGGGCCTGTGACATCCCACCTCTCCTCGCCTCGGTTGGTGGCGGCCACGGAGACAGCAGCAGCAGCTGAAGTGGTAGGAGGGGAAAAAATAGTTTTGGGGTGGGTGGAGGGGTGAAGAGGGTGGTGAGTGCCAAATGGAAAAAAGGATGGCGAGCAGGAGAAGGCGTTGCAGACAGAGGGTGGGGAAAAGATGGGGGGAAAATAAGTTTTTGGGTGGATGGGGAAAAGAGGGTGGTGAGCCGCAGGAGTGGGAAGAAGGCTTTGGGAAAAACGGGAGGAAATGGTTTTGGGTAGATGGAGGAGCAAAACGGGGATGAGAGCGCTGGTGGGGAAAAGGGTGGTGAGCAGGAAAGTAGAGAGGGCTTTGCAAAGGGATGGTGTGGGAAAAATGGTGGGGAAAAAGTTTTGGGGGGGTAGATGGAGAAAAAAGGGTGGCGAGAGGGAGGAGGCCGAAGGCAGTTAGGAAAACAAGTTGGGGAAATAATGATGGCGGAGACAAAGGTTTTGGGTAGATCTTTTTCTGATTTTTAAATTAGATTATTTGTATTTTTGCGTTTGAGAAGTCTTTCTGTATTTTGTGTATTAACCGCTTGTCTGATGTATAGTTTGCAAATACTTTCTACCATTATCTGGATTGTTTCTTCATTCTACTGATTGCTTCCTCTGCTTTGCAGAAGCTTTTAAGTTTAATGTAATTATATTTGTCTATTTTTGCTTTTGTTGCTTGTATTTTTGATGTCTATTTGAAAACTCCTTGTCCTAACCAATTTCATTAAGCATTTATCCTATGTTTTCTTCTCTGATAGTGTCAATTTCAGGTCCTACATTTAAATCTTTATTTTGAGTTGATTTTTGTTTATGATAGTTGTCTAGATTTATTCTACATGTGGGTGTTGGGTATTTTCTAGCATAGTTTATTGAAGAGATTGCCCTTCTGGAAGGTGTATTCTTGATGCCTAGGTTAAAAATGAGTTGACTGTAAATGCTTGAATTTATTTCTGAGTTCTCTATTCTGTTTGATTTATGTCTGTCATTTTTCTGTCTGTCTCTGTCTCTCCTCTGCGCCCCCTGCCCCTGGATGGAGTTAATTCTCCATCCAGTTTTCCACATTGGTTACTTACTACCACCGGTTCGAGGCCATTTTTCATTTATATTACCCGATCATTTTATTCATTGTCACATTTCTAACAGTATATGCTGTTTCCACAGCATACCATGTGAACAGTTTAAAATTCTCAAACTATAATTCTTTGTTGAAGCATTTGTAAGTTTCACACAAGCCCTTATATGATCTGTGTTTTGATTTTTAAATCATCTTTTCTATTTTATTTATATTTACTTTTCTTCTTGTGAGATTTAATCTTATACAAACTTTATAGATAGAAAGATGTTGGAAAACTATCACATGGTCTGTTATGTTTATTGTGTTATTTTAATAGGCCAGATTCATTGATGGAAAGAGAAATCTTGATAGTTTTTTGATTATGTAGGACGCTTGACATTTTATCAGAAAACTATGTTGAAAATTGCATCGTTATGTATAGAGTGGCATGGATTCAACTTTGTATGTGTGAATTCCATTTGTAATGTTTGAATAGTGGATTAGTTTTAACATGCTTTCATTTCATTTGGTCCTGTTAGGTAAGCAAAGGACCTTGTGTGTTGGAAAAGAATTACTTTGGTGCAGCTGCCCGAGAGGAGCTGGGGGAGGACGCTGGCCCGCGATGCTCGTCGCAGACAACCTGGCTGCGATGTCCGCGAGCCAGGCGAGTGCCGCGGCGACAGCGGCGGGACTTCTCACGCGGCAGGGCGACCTGGGCTTCGGCCTCCCTCCGGTTCCCTGGAAGCGGGCCGCGGCCAGCGCCTGAGCAGCAGCAGAGATGGAGGCTTCAGTGCCTCTCTCTCTTTCCCGTCAGCCTGAGCCGGGGGAGGCCAGGAAGCCCGGGTGTCTAGAGCGGGGGTCCGTGCCCGAGAATGAGAATTTTCTTCACCAGAACATGGAGACTGTTCAATCACCAGGAGCACAAAGTTTTCATTGTTGGGCTGGATAATGCAGGGGAAACTACCATTCTTTACCAATTTTCTATGAATGAAGTTGTACATACATCTATAAGAGAAAGTCATGTGGAAGAGTTAGCGATTAATAATACACGTTTTCTAATGTGGGATATTGGTGGCCAAGAATCTTTTCGTTGTTCCTGAAACACGTACTATACTAACACAGAGTTTGTAATAGTTGTTGTGGATAGTATAGATACAGGATTTCTGTAACTAGAGAAGAACTCTAAAATGTTAGCACATGAAGACCTAAGAAAAGCTGGATTGCTGAGATTTGCTAATAAACAAGATGTTAAAGAATGCATGACTGTAGCAGAAATCGCCCAGTTTTTGAAGCTACGTTCTATTAAGGAACACCAGTGGCATATCCAGGCATGATGTGCTCTAACTGGCGAGGGATTGTGCCAAAGACTTGAATGGATGTCTCGACTTAAGATTAGAGCTCTATGACCTCGTAGACTTTGTATAAATGAAGTGCTGGACTTTTCCTGAAAGCTGCCAAAATTAATGGTTTAGATATATTTATAATAAACTGATTTAAACTTTTTCCATAGGAGGACGAATTAAGACCACTTATTTGAAAGCAAAGATGGAGAGGGAGGAGGAAGAAGAGAAAACGGTGGAGCGGCGGCCGCTGTCGGTTGTGCAGTGGCAGCGGCTCTCCGCCTGGCGGAGGATGGACAGCCAGGACGGGAAGCGGGTGGTGTGCGGCAACAGCACCGGGTTTGTGAAGTGTGGATGTGCAGGCTCTAACTTTCCAGAACACCTCTTCCCAGCTTTGGTTGGAAGACCTGTTACCAGATCAACCACCAAAGTGGAAAACATTGAACAAAGATCTTACGGTTGGTGATGAGGTAAGCGAACTACGATCAATGTTAGAAGTTAACTACCCTGTGGGAAATGGCATAGTACGAAATTGGGATGACATGAAACACCTGTGGGACTACACGTTTGGACCAGAGAAACTTAATATAGATACCAGAAATTGTAAAATCTTGCTCACAGAACGTCCTATGGACCCAACCAAAACAGAGAGAGGACTGTAGAGGTAATGTTTGAAACTTAGCAATTTTCTGGTGTATATGCAGCCATCCAGATAGTTCTGACTTTGTACGCTCAAGGTTTATTGACTGATGTAGCGGTGGACTCTGGAGATGGTGTGACTCACATTTGCCCAATATATGAAGGTTTTTCTCTCCCTCATCTTACCAGGAGACTGGATATTGCTGGGAGGGATAACTAGATAGCAAGTTGCTTCTATTGCGAAGATATGCCTTCAACCACCCTGCTGGTTTTGAAACGGTTCACACGATTAAAGAAAAACTGTGTTACGTGGAATATAATATTGAGCAAAAGCAGAAACTGGCCTTAGAAACCAAAGTATTGGTTGAATCAGATACACTCCCAGATGGACATATCTTCAAAATTGGGGGAGAGAGGTTTGAAGCACCAGAAATTTTATTTCAGCCTTATTTGATCAATGTTGAAGGAGCTGGTGTTGCTGAATTGCTTTTTAACACCATTCAGGCAGCTGACACTGATACCAGATCTGAATCCTACAAATACATTGTGCTTTCTGGAGGGTCTGCTATGTATCCTGGCCTGCCTTAACCGTTGGGACGAGAACTTAAACAGCTTTACTTAGAAGGAGTTTTAAAGGGTGATGTGGAAAAACTTCCTAAATTTGAAATCTGCATTGGAGACCCACCCCGCAGAAAGCACATGGTATTCCTGGGTGGTGCAGTTCTAGCAGATACCATGAAAGACAAAGACAACTTTTGGATGACCCAACAAAGGTACCAGGAAAAGGGTGCCCGTGTGCTGGAGAAACTTGGTGTGACTGTTCGAAAAACTCCAAAGCTGGCCGGGCGCGGTGGCTCAAGCCTGTAATCCCAGCACTTTGGGAGGCCGAGACGGGCGGATCACGAGGTCACGAGATCGAGACCATCCTGGCTAACACTGTGAAACCCCGTCTCTACTAAAAAATACAAAAAAAAAAAACTAGCCGGGCGTGGTGGCGGGCGCCTGTAGTCCCAGCTACTCCGGAGGCTGAGGCAGGAGAATGGCGTAAACCCGGGAGGCGGAGCTTGCAGTGAGCTGAGATCCGGCCACTGCACTCCAGCCTGGGCGACTGAGCAAGACTCCGTCTCAAAAAAAAAAAAAAAAAAAAAAAAAAAACTCCAAAGCTTGTTGGCATCACACCCGTAATGCTTTCTTTTTTCCTTTATTGCCAATCTTTGAACTCATTCAACTTCAGGACGTGGTAGAGGCCTCTCTCTGCCTTTTAGACTGGAAAGGTCAAGTTTTATTCTGGTGTCTTGGGGAAGCTTTGTTAAATTTTTGTTAATGTGGGTAAATCTGAGTTTCATTCAACTGCTTCCCTACATAGACAAGAGGGCTAAGGGTCCTGTCTGCTGCTTTGTTTCTTCAAAGTGGTCATTTAGATCATTCCTGTAGGCTTCCTATTTTCACTTTACTACTCTAATGCTGCTAGTTGTAATCTTTAGCACACTAGGTAGTATGCCTTTATTAGCATAAAAAAAAAAACAGGAGCTTTTACATATTACTGAGATGGGGGGTGGTTCGGGATAGGTGGACAGCTGCTGAACCCTTTAGAGCATTTCCTCTGTAGTGTGGCGCTTTCAACTGTACTGCTGCAGCTTTAAGTACCTTAAAGCTTCTCCTGTGAACATCTTAGGGAAATGTTAGGTTCAAAACGAAAATGTTTTGGGTGTTTTTTGTTGGGGTTGGGGGGCAACAGTAGGTGGTCTGATTTTTATTTTTAAGGTTTTCTCACTGGAGTACATAGAGGAACTTTATTTACTGTACTTTGATTTGGCAGGTTTCTCCTTGTGCTCCGCCTGGAGCTGTTTCCATATGATATAAAAAGCACAAGTGTAGTATTCCGTTACTATGTGGCTTAGGGATTTGTATTTTAAAATCAACTGTGTTAGCTGGGACTAGACTCCCTACAATGTATCAGTGGAAAAGTAACATTTAAAAATCATTTTGGTAATTCAAATTACAGATTTAAAAGTGCTTATGATCTGGTGTTTTGTTAATGCTTCTGTTTATTCCAGAAGCATTAAGGTGACCCATTGCCAAGTGTCATTCTTGCAAATTATTCTTTTATGTAACTGACCAGTGCTTAATAAAAGAAGCAGGTACTTACAAATAATTACTGGCAGTAGGTTATAATTGGTTTAAAAATAACGTTGGAATACGGGACTTATTGCTAGTTGGGTAATTTTCGTTAGTTTTTTGTTAGTTTTGGTTTGAAAACTGGAAGTAGAGTAAAATTTCACTGTTTAAAATGTTGGCCAAAAAAAAAAAAATCAAGATTTAAATTTTTTATTTGTACTAAAAAACTAATCATAACTGTTAATTCTCAGCCATCTTTGAAGTTTGAAAGAGGAGTCTTTGGTATTTTGTAAATGTTAGCAGACTTCCCTGCCAGTGTCAGAAAATCTTATTTATGAATCCTGTAGGTATTCCTTGGTATCTGAAAAAAAATATGAAATAGTACTCATATATGAGTTATTTCTAAGTTTCAAAAATAAAAAGAAATTGTATCATACTAATTACAAAATACAGGTTCTGGAAAAAATATTTTTCTTCATTTTAAAACTTTTGTTAACTAATAATGGCTTTGAAAGAGGAGGCTTAATTTGGGGGTGACTAAAATCAAAGACATTATTGACCTGAGGGTTTCTGTTTTATAAGAATACATAATTAGCTTAAATAAACAGCAAAAGGTTAGTTTTAATTGTGTAGCTTCTGTTAATATTGTGTTTTTTGTCTGTTTTGCCTCAATTTGGACAGATAAGTTTACCTGCATGTTGGAGATGTCTCAGAACACATGAATAGCCCATACTAGATCTTGGGAATGTGGATTTTAGAGTCACTTTGGAATAAGTTCTTATATAAATACCCCCGGCATTTTGAGAACGGGGCTTGTTAAAGGACGTGTATGTAGGGCCAGTACCTACTGGCAGTTGGGTTCAGGGATATGGGGTTGACTTGGCCTTTGGTCATTTGATCATAATTTTAAAATGTGGGAGTAGAAAACAACAAAGAATGGAATGGACTCTTAAAACAATGAAAGAGCATTTATCATTTGTGTCTTGAATGTGGAATATGTTTTTGATTTAATAATTCTGATAAATATGACAGTTAAAATGGTGTATTATGTATATATATATATTGTAATTTAGAAATTCCATTTTATAATATTACTATTTCAAGGTGAAATAATGCATTTGAATTTGGGATTTGGGTGGAGTATTAGGTTTAACTGGAGTTGTTGTCAAGTATGAATCCCTCAGGGAAAAAAAAGTTCTGTTGTTAAAAAGCAATCTGATTCTTAGCTCTTGAAACTATTGTTACTTAAATTTCCAGTAATTACAAATTATAAATTTTTAAATTAGAATTACCAATACTTTGACCTTTGAGGAGGGTTTCTTAGAAATACGTTTAGTAATGTCCCCAAGAGTTAGTCTTACATTTAAACTTTTTTTGTTAAAACATGGTACTGGTTGTTCACTTTTTACACAGTTCTGAGTACTGTTAGTATCTGGAAAGTATCTTGAGATAGTGGAAAGCTAAACAGTCTAAATTTAACATGAAATACTTCTTTTTGATTCAGAAAGTTAAATCAGATTTTTTCAAGGTCAAAAAAAAGCAAAGATGAAGTTCTTAAAGGAATTTTTATAAGAATCATCGGGGATATTTTTGAAATTATTTTAAAAATTATTAATAGTTGTGTTAAAATACTCATGAAATTTATCATCTTAATGTTTAAGCACACCATTCAGCGTTGTTAAGCCTATTAATGGCACTGTGCACTCAGTCCCAGAACTCTTTTCATCCTGCAAAACAGACTCTGAGCTCATTATACAACTGGTCATTCCCTTCCCACCTTCAGCTCCTGCCAATCACCCTTCTTTCTGTCTCTAACTTTAGGTACCCCGTGTAAGTGGAATTGTACAGTATGTGTCTTTTTGTGACTGGTTTAACATAGCATAATGTATTTCATGTTGTTGGATGTGTCAGAATTTTTGTCCTTTATAGCTGAGAGTAACATGCCATTGTGTATCTATACTACATTTTTTTTTTTCTTTCTCTTTGACATGAAGTCTCTGTTGCCCAGGCTGGAGTGCAGTGGCACAATCTCAGCTCACTGAAAGCTCCACCTCCCAGATTCATGCCTTTCTCCTGCCTCAGCCTCCCAAGTAGCTAGGACTACAGGTTCTCGCCACCATGCCCGGCTAATTTTTTGTATTTTTAGTAGAGACGGGGTTTCACCGTGTTAGCCAGGATGGTCTCGATCTCCTGACCTCTTGATCTGCCCGCCTTGGCCTCCCAAAGTGCTGGGATTACAGGCGTGAGCCCCCACACCCGGCCTCAATGTTTTGTTTATGCCTTCATCCATTGGTGGTTACATAGTTGTGTCCACTTTCTGACCATGGTGAGTACTATTGCTATTAACATTGTGAACACTGTTGCTATTAACATGGAGGTACAAATATTCTGAGACTGTACTTTCAGGGGTAGATTCCCAGAAGTAGAACTGCTGGATCATATGTTGATTCTATATTCAGCAGAACTTCCTGGTGTCCTGCTGGGGCCTGGTTTCTGCCTGGGGCCGGGTTTCTACCTGGGGTGTGGGTATCTACTTGGTTGCTGTTGTTTACCTTGGTCCTAGATACCCTCCTGCGACCTGGTGTGCACCTGGGGCCTATGTCTACCTTGGACCTGTTGTTTCTCTGGGGCCTTGTGCCACCCTGGGTGTCAGCCTGGTTCCTGATACCCACCTGGGGCCTCATAAGCCACCTGGGACCTGCTGGTCACTTGAAGCCTGGCATTCTGGGTCCTGATGTCACCCTGAGGTGTAGGTATCCACTTGGGTCCCAGGTGTCCACCTGGGGCCACAGGTCCAGCTCTGGTCTGAGTGTCTCTGAGTGTCCCTGTGGGACCTGACACTCACCAGGGGCCTAGGCGTTTCTTTGATGCCTGGTGTCCATGTGGAGCATGCCATCCCATGAGGATCGATAATTAGGTGGGGACTGGGTAACCACCTCGGGCCTATTGTCCTCCTGGGGCCTCAGTGTTTACCTGAGTCTGATATCCATCCTGTGCCTGCTGCCTACATCGGGCCTTATGTTCCCCTTGATGCTGGATGATCACCCGAATCCTTGGTATCCTCTATGGGACAACTGTCCACCTATGAGTTTGCATCCAGCCGTGTCCTGGGTGTGACCCTGGTGCTTGATGTACAGCTTGAGACCAGAGGCTTGATGTCCATCTGGGGGCTGGTGTCTACTTGGGGCCTGATGTCTACATGGGGACTGAGCGCTTACCTGGGGTCTGATGTCCATTGGGGCCTCCTGTTCACCTTGGGCCTCATATTTACCTGGGGCCTGGACATCCACTAGGAACCTGGAGTTCAAGTGGAGCCTGGTGTTCCACTGGGGCCTGTGTGTCAATCTGAGACCTGACATACACCAAGACGCCTGATGTCCCAGCTGGGACCTGGTTTTGGCCTGGGACCTGGTATGTACCCGGGGCCTCCTGTCCACCTGGGGCCTGATATTTAACTGGGGCCTGGTGTCCACCTTGGACCTTCCTATGTGCCAAACTGTGACCTAATTTGTCCACTTGGGGCCTGATGTCTATGCAGGGACTGGAGTCCCCTTGGGACCTTGTGTCCACCCCGGACCTGGTGTCAACGTGGTGTCTGATGTCCAGTGTCTTGTTTTGTGGCCTGATGTTTTCCTGGCTCCTTGGTGTCCACTGGGGCCTTATGTCCACCTCGAGGGGGGGTGTTCTCATGCACTGGCCCTTGTCCTGGGGAGAATGGGTGGGGAGTTTCCCTAGCCCTGGCTTTCATCATCCAAGAACTCTCCATCCTACATATTTTATGGGGAGATTACTCTGTTGTATTTGACCAGATAATATGTTACCTTTCGGTTGTAGAGGACTGGTGTTTCCAACTGGGGGCTCAGGATCCACTTGGAGGTTGGGTGTCCGTGTGTAACCTGATGTACCTCTGGATCTGGTTGTCCACATGGGTCTTGGTGTCCACCTGGAGCCTGATGTTTTCCAGGGGCCTGGCTATCCACTTGGGTCTCGATGTTCATCTAGAACTGGGTGTTCACCCAGGGCCTGATAGTCACCTGGAGACTGGTTATGTACCTGGAGCTTCATGTCCACCTGTGGAGTAGGTATCTATGTGGGGCCTATGTGTCAACATAGTGCCAGATGTCCACCTCTGGATTAGATGCCCAAATGGGGCTTGGTGTTTCCTTGGAAACTGATGTCCAGCTGGGGCCTAGATTCTCCACCTGGGGACTGGTGTCTGGGTTGAGTTTTAGTCGAGTCTGAGTCTACTTGGAGTCCAGTGTCTACCTGGAGCCTAATGTGACCCGGGGCCCTCTGTAAACCTGGGGCTTGGTATTTAGGTAGGTCGTGGGCGAACCACCCAGGAGTTGATCTCAGCTGGGGCCTGATCTTTTTCTTGGCACCTTGTGTCCACATGAGCCATGGAAGGCTTGGGTATCAACTTGGGACTGGATACCCAACTGAGGCCTGCGTGTTTCCTGGCGCTTAAGGGCTTCCTGGGACCCAGATTTCCACGTGGGGCCTGATGTCTGGACTTCTGAAGCCTAGGTGTTTACTTGGGACCTAGATGTGCACCTGGGGCTTGATGTTCACTGGGGCTTTATCCATATGGCGCCTGGTGTCCAGTTAGAGTCATATGTCGGCCTGAAGCCTCATGTTTACCTGGGCTCAGGGTGTTCATCAGGGGCCTGGTTTTGACCTGGGAGCTGGGCATTTGCTGATGTCCACCTACGGTTTAGTATCCACCTGGGGCCTGATGAAAACCTGGAGCCTGATGAAATCCTGGGGACTGGCAGTTAGCTAGGGCCTGGGCATTCACCTAGGGCACTGATCTTCAGCTGGGGCCTGGAGTGCTCCTAGGGCCTGGTGTCCACCTGAGACCTGTGTGTCAACCCGGGACTGGATATTCGTCTGGGGTCTCAGTGTCCACCAGGGCCTGATGACTTCCTGGGGTGTACTTGTCCATATGGGACCTGATGACCTCACGTCTGGGGCTGGGAGTTTCCCTGGGGCTTGGGTGTCCAGCTGAGGTCTGATGTTCACCAGGGGCCTACATATCTACCTGGGTGGTGTATTAGCTTCCTGCTGTCTCCCTGTGACCTGGGTGTTTCCCTGGGGCCTGGGTATCAGCTGGGAGCCTGATACCACCAGCAGTCTGGTGTCCGCCTGGAGCCTCATCAGGCTGCCCAGTCTCTGGTGTCCACCTGGGGACTGGGTGTCTACTTGAGACTTTGTGTCCACCTGGTGGCTGCTGTCTACTTTCAGACTGGGTATTCACCTGGGAGCTGATGTAGACCTGGAGCCTGATATCCACCTGAGGCCTGATGTCCATTTGTATCTTCGTCTTGTCCTGGGGCCTGGTGTCTGCCTGGGGCTTGGTGCCCTCCTGGAGACTGAATGTTCACTTTTGGCCTGTGATGGCCAAGCACCAAGAACCTTGTCAGGCGGGCTGACAGATCACGGTCAGAATCTCAGAGGGCCGCCCCTGTCAGAGGTGGAAGGGAGGTCAGAGGACATACCACATGGGCTCCTGTGGAGTCGAGATGCTTAATGGAGCCACATGTCTGGTGACGCTAGGCCAGCCACCCAGGATGGTCATCCCATGTCCTGGCCACACCCTCTCTTCAGCCCATCTGAGGCCGTGCGTGCATCTGGAGTGGACCCAGTGACACCCTTGTGAAGGTGGAGCTCTCTTCGGGTGGGTGGGGGGTGCCCGGCCATCCCCTGAGGTCCCCTCAGGCTGACCCAGCTCTCTGCAAGGTGGGCAGTCCCTGATGTGGAGGGATAAGCTTGTCTCCAGAGCTTGACCTGGCCTTGTGTACCCTGCCGGGTGCCAGCAGAGCTTGTAGCCTCAGCAGTGGTGGTGCCTCCTGGGCACCCACTCAAGGACTTGGGGGCTTCCCAGAGGAGGTGAGATCTGAGCTGAGATGAGGAGGACCCAGGCTGGTGAGGGAGAACCAGGGTCTCAGGGGGCACAGGGAGACAGTTCATAAAGCCACAGGGAGACTTTGGCACAAGAGGGTGAAACCAGCACCCCAGACTCACCCTCAAGCCTGCCAGACTCTAGCCAGGGCAGGGTATGTAGAGTCCAGCCCCACAGGTTGGCGGTTTTTTCTCCCCATGTGCGGAGACGAGAGATTGTAGGAGTAAAGACACAAGTCAAAGAGATAAAAGACAGCTGGGCCTGGGGGACCACCACCACCAAGACGCAGAGACCAGTAGTGGCCCCGAATGCCTGGCTGCACTGATATTTATTGGATACAAGACAAAGGGGCAAGGTAAGGAGTGTGAGCCATCTCCAGTGATTGACAAGGTCACGTGAGTCATGTGTCCACTGGACAGAGGCCCTTCCCTGTTTGGCAGCCGAGGCGGAGAGATAGTGAGAGAGGACACAGCCTACGCCATTATTTCTTCATTTCAGGTTTTTGGTGCTTTCACTGATTTTGCTACTGCTATCTAGAAGGCATAGTGAGGTGTACAGGATGGAACATGAAGGCGGACTAGGAGCATGACCACTGAAGCACAGCATCACAGGGAGACGGTTAGGCCTCCAGATAACTGCGGGCGGGCCTGACCGATGTCAGGTCTCCACAAGAGGTGGAGGAGTAGAGTCTTCTCTGAACTCCTCCAGGGAAAGGGAAACTCCCTTACCCGGTCTGCTAAGTAGCAGGCGTTTTTCCTTGACACTGACGCTACCGCTAGACCATGGTCCGCTTGGCAATGGGCATCTTCCCAGACGCTGGTGTTACCGCTAGACCAAGGAGCCCTTTGGTGGCCCTGCCCGGGCGTAACAGAAGGCTCACACTCTTGTCTTCTGTTCACTTCTCGCTATGTCCCCTCAGCTACTATCTCTGTATGGCCTGGTTTTTCCTAGGTTGTAATTGTAGAGCAACGATTATTATAATATTGGAGGAAAGAGTGATTGCTACACACTAATGATTAATGATATTCATATATAATCCTATTATCTATATTTAGTATAACTATTCTTATTTTATGTATTTTATTATACTGGAACAGCTCGTGCCCTTGATCTCTTGCCTCAGCACCTGGGTGGCTTGCCGCCCACAGGGTAAGAGTGGGGGGCTGGCAGACCCCCTCACTTCTTTGCCATGGACACCCCCATGCCCCTGTCTTCCTCCAGCAGCACAGGAATCCCCAAGGGCCCCCATCAGTCCCAGCTCCTGAACCAAAGGTCTCAAAATGCATGCTCTGCTGGAGGTCCATGCATTGGGGGCATCGGGGGCTCCCACCAGCCCCCTCCCAGGTGTCAGAATGTCAGCAACCTGTGCCTTCCAGCAGGGTCGCCAAGGTGAGTTTCCTTGGATCGAGAACAGGGACAGACGGTGCTGTGCACATCACAACTGAAGGCTGCAGCTCTCCTGTCCCAGAGCACTTCAAGGGCTTCAGGCCTCAGGCAGAGCCTGTCTCCTTGGCTGGTGTGGAAAGCGCTTTAGCCCAGGTCTCAGCCA
The DNA here is from genome assembly GCF_003255815.1 of Theropithecus gelada. Taxonomy (NCBI): domain Eukaryota; kingdom Metazoa; phylum Chordata; class Mammalia; order Primates; family Cercopithecidae; genus Theropithecus; species Theropithecus gelada. Next base: position 27,985,677 of record NC_037678.1, on the reverse strand, counting down.
GTGGTCACCCAGCGGCACAGTCAGAGCCAGGCCTGCCTGGTTCCCTGGACTGGCTCTCTGAGTACAAGGTGGCACCATTAGTGAGTCCCCTTGTACCCCAATCTCTGCCCTCCCAGGCAGTGGCCCGAGCCAGGGCTCCTGAAAAAGAAAACCTGGGAATTCCTTCAATGTCCACCATAGGTATTGATGGGCTCAGAGTACCATGGGGTGTGCCCAAGATGATGAGCCCCTCCCTGCATGTCAGTAACAGGGACACACATCCCTGATGCGTGGGGAGGGAAGAGACTGAGTGTGTGAAGCTGTCTGTCCATGCAGGCCATATGTAGATGGGAGGGGTAAGGATATGGAACCGAGGAAGACAGGACTTGGAGGACTCCAGTCTTACGTGCTAATGTTTTTGCATCGATTGCTCTTCTATAAATAAGACTCACCATTTTTTACAAAGTAATAATGCCATGAGATAACTCTGTAGTTTATCTTGTAATGTGGAACAGTCAGGGCCAATTGGAGAGGAGCATCCCCCTGAGGCTGATGTGTAGCAGGGGCCACTGGAGCCAGGCTCTTTGGCGTATTTGAGGTTTGTTTAGCCAGGCCTGGGGGGCGCTAGCAGGGAGTGCCTCCAGACCTGTTCATGGCCTTTGTCTCCACTCTGGGAAGGGCTCCAAGTGGAGTCAGGTAAGTGGCCCGTGCTTGCCTACTAGGGTTGTTCTGAACACAGGCAGCCGGGCTCCCTGGCAAGCTCACCTGTGAGCAGCTCTGACGTCAGTGGACAGTGTTCCCAGTGAGTCTGTGGTCAGTCCTTATGCCCAGCCTTGATTTTCCTTCCGCGGTCAAGTTAGGCTTTGTCGTTGGTACTTGCTGTACCTCCAGGTGCTGAGCAAGCTGCGCTTGGCCTCCCTGGCCCCATGGCCGCACAAAGCTAATTTTCCCCTATGTATCCCATCCCACTGCCCCTGCCAACACCAGGGCACAGAGGAGTTGGCCCATGGGTTTCTTGAAACTCTGCATTTTATTTCTGATGATAAAATGAAGGCGTGCTTTGGTAGACAGCATGGTGGATAGGGGAAAGAATAAAGGAGACAATAACTTGGCCTGACATCCCAGCATCCAGGCCAGGGACCTAGAGGGGAGATTCAGGCATATTTCCCTCCATTGTCTTCTCTGCAGGAGTGACACAGGTGTGCACACACACATCATGTGGACACGTGCAGATACAGCCCGCCCACGGGTGCACAAGCACGAACTTGTGTGGGATATTTGCCCTGCCCCACAGTGTGTGTGAGGCATGTGCACTCCACCGCCCTTTGTGGAAGGCGTGTTCACAGCTGTGCACATACCTGAGGCCACTCTATCACTGCAGGCCCCTGTGCGTTTCCTGGGAGACACGTTCCCATTTCATTAAGAATTCTCTGTGATGGATCTACTCCAGGTCCTGCCTCACCGTCCCTGGCCACACAGCAACTCACAGCCAGTGCTCTCCTCACAGGGGTCTGAACGGCAAGGAGTGAGCCCCAGGGTGATCCAGGACAAGTGGCAGTGACAGGGTGAGTTCCCAGGACACTGGGCAGGCTGTGTGTGGCTCCCGGCTCTCAGCGGATTCAGAGATCCCAGGAAAAGCCATGAGATGCCTCCTGCATGTGTCCCGCCAGCAACTTGTGGGATGGGTGGGATCAAAAGTGACAGCAACCACAGACACCCATTCCCCCAAAAAAACAGGGTTGGGGGCTCTGGGTGATGTCCTGGAGGGGCAGGAGCTGGGAGGGAGGCCTGGGGCACCAAGGGCGTCTCATCAAATGGGCTCTGTCCCAGCCACAGTGCTGTCTCTCCCCGAGCCCTGCATGGCCTCCTAGCCCATAGGTGAAGACACAGCCTCAGCTCCCTGCACGCAGCAGGCCCACCTATCCGTCCATCTGTTCACACCAGGAAGCCCAGACGGGTGGACGGCCTCTGTCGTGGCAGTGCCACATTGCTGGAGGCATCCTCCAAGAGTCACCCAGCCCCACAGACACTGATGGAGGACAGCAATGGCGCTTCGTGACAGTGACCACCATTCACTGAGCGCTCAGCAGGGGTGGCTGTCAGGGTCAGCCTCCACCACGTCACTGTGGGAACAGCCCCCAGGACCCACTAACCCATTTTGTACATCAGGAGGAAAGCCAGGGAGCACGGTGCACTCTCCAGCTACCGTGGGGCCAGCACTGTCCAGCCACCTTGGGCCAGTGAAATGGGAAAAGTTCGCTTGTCACCCTTGCAGGGTGTGCGACAAGGGGAGTGGCTCACTTCTTCAGTGCCCCACTGCCCGAACCTCTAGGGGAGCTTACAGACGGCCAGGCTCTGGGGCTCCGACACCACAGCAGTCTCTAGGGGTGAATTTTTACAACTGAAGCCCCAGTGGGCCTGTGTTATGGGGGTTCTTTTAGTTTGCCGTCTATAGGGCGGCTTGTGTTAGTCACAGGGCTTTTTGTTTCCTGGGGTTCTTCCCTTGGTGTACCAGAAGACTCAGATCACATGTGGTGTTGGAGAATGAGTGCAAGGTTTTATTGAGTGGAAGCCAGAAGGGGGTGGAGTGGGAAGATTTTCCCTGGAGTGGAGCTGCTGAGCGGCCGGGCTCTCCTCTGACTGCCTAGCCATACTCCGCGTGGTTCTCCCAGTCGGTGGCCTGCCAGCATGCCGGTGCCTATCAGTGTGTTTATCTCAACGTCCAGCCGCCTGTGTGTGCTTCCGCTGATGTGCTCCTCTCTACATCCAGCTGCCTGTGTCTGCCTGCTAGAGTCTCAGGGATTTTTATAGGCACAGGAAGGAGGGGTGTGGCAGGCCAGGTTGGTCACGCAAAATGCAACGTCTGGGCAGGATGTGCTTGTCCTCACTTAGGTCCATGGGGTTGGAGCCCTAGCCAGGGACCACACTCTCCTCTACCCAGCACTTCCCTTCCCCGCTTCTGTATCATTTAAATGGACCATGTTTTTCCCATCCTGGCACTTCCCTTCGGTATCAATAGCACACTCTCCAGCCACGGTGGGGTCAGCAAACTCTGCAGCCACGTGGGGCCAGCAGCAGCTAGGCTCCAACTCAGGTCTGCACCAGATCTTCATTCTTAAACCCCTTGTCTCCACCTGTCCATGTCCCAGTTTCCCAAGCCTTGACTCCCAATGTCCCAGTCTCCTTTAGGTCTCAGTTTCCCTGTTCCAGGCCTCAGCCTCCCCTGAGTCCCTGCCTAACCCAATTCCTACCTCCCATATCCCTTCCCCAGGTCTCTGCTACCACGGCTCACCCAGCTGCACCCCCACCCCACATGTCTCCTGGGACTCAGGAGGCCACTCATGAGCGAAGCCTGGTGGCATATGCCTGTAAATCTCGCTCTGAGCACACCCCCATGGCTGTGGCTGCCAATTTCACTGTGCATATTAAATGCCATTAAGATGGATGGGATTGGTTTTCGGTGTCCAGAGGACGGCAGCACATGGAGAAACAGCCGCCCTGAAGGGCCTCTCCCCGAGCTCTGGCTCCCTTGGTGGGAGGGGCTGGGGACCTGGGATCCATTTAGGGTGTGGTTGGGGGAGAAAGCAGGAGGCAGATAGGACCCTCCCCATACCCTCTCCTGAGATGCCCTTAGGGCTGGGAATGGGAGCTACTTGGTGGGGGAACCTAGCAGAGGGGTTTCCTGTCCCTGGGCTGTGGCCATGCCGAGGATCCTCCTGCTGCTGTCTCAGCCTCTGCTCACTGTGTGACCTTACACAGCAGCTCAGCCTCTCTGAGCCACTCTTGTCGTCTTTAGCCACTAGCCACCAGAGTCCCCTGGGAGCCGCTGGCCGAGGCAAGGCTGGGCAGGGAGTTGACACAGGCTCTCACTCCTTCAGATGCCCTCAAATGGGATTCAACCTTGTCTTGGCTCCTGAGACCTCCCAGCCTGGGCTCTGAGGGTCTGTCCAGACCTGCAGGTAGGCAGCGGCCTGGGCCATCCCCGAAGATGGCTGGGCCTGCGGGACAGAGGTCGCCGGCGGAGGGCAGCAGAGGGCCGTAGAACTGAGCAGCTGGCGCTCACCAGGCCGGGATGTGGCCACCCTGCAGGCAAGCAGCTCTGCCTCTGACCTGGGCCTTGTCCTACCCCAGGACACCCCAGACCCTGGCTTGGCTGCGGGAGGGAGGCCAGACCTCACCTGTCTCCCTCCTGACACCTGCTCAGCCACTACCCTGGGCCACTGCCCTCCAGGCTTCTCCTGCCACCCACCCCAGCACCAGGCCCCCTGATGCCCTTCTTCCCTCCCAACGGTCCCTCCTAGACACCATCCTCGCCCAGCCAAGATGCCAGCACCGGATCTCCCCAAAACACTGGGTCCTGGAGGACAGGGTGAGACTCCAGCACCTTCCAAGTGGCACTCATGATGAACAATCCCAGGGGCCATGCACCCTGGACCCACCTACCCCAACGCAGAGACCCCCACCGCAGGCCTTCAGCCATGAGTATGGACACACAAGCCTCCCAGGGTGTGGGCAAAGGGTTGACACTGGCCCATAGTGTGAGCACCACATCACAGGGCGAGACGGAGACTCGGCCCCCAGGGCAGCAGCCAGTGTTGACCTCAGGCTGGGTCAGGGTCTGGCCACGCTGAACCAGGTCTAAGCATCTTCAGAGGCCAGCCTCTCCCTGTGGGGTCCCCATGGGCTGGGCCCACCTCAATCAAGCCCAGCACCTTGAGGGTCCCAGAGCGCTGTGGTCTGGGCCACTCACTAGTGGTACCTTTGTATCCTCTGGTGACAGGAAGCTCCCCTTCTGGTCAGCCGAGTCTGTCAGCTCCTTCTGCCCTGAGGTGAGGCTTCTATGACTGTGAGGCCCATGGTCCTGGCTCCAACCTAGCACTCCTTGGGACCTGCTCCCATGCCGGGCTCCTTGCCAGGCCCACACACGCAACCCAGCTAACACCAGCCCCACCTTGTCCTGCCCTCCACTCTCCTTCACTGGTCCCCTCTGCATTCTCCTTCCACCTGCTCATGAAAAACGTCCCGCACATGAGCACCCATCTCCACACCTGCTCACCAGGCCTGCCTGCGCCTGACCCTCTCCCGAGGGCTGCAGGCTGGTTGGCTCGGCTCATTGGCACAGACTTGTGTCTGCCACAACAGCTAGTGAGGAATGAGCAGACCATGGGCTAGCCAGGTCTCCGCAGCCTGCCCTGGGCACCGTGGTGCTCCAGGGTAGGGCAGTGAGGGAGGAGCTGCAGATGGCTGACAGCTGGCTGGGGTAGAACACACCTATTGGGGCTGCCCAGAGCGTCGGTGGGCCCGTTGGCTGGGGGAGCCCCGAGGAATAGAGCTGAGCCCTGGGCAAGCAGCACCTGAAACCCACCCCACCAGGTGCTCTCCAGCCCACCACACCCCACCCCACCCCGCCGCATTCCGGCCAGCCTGGGAGCTGAGTGCTAGTCACTCAGGGTTAATGTCCATCTTGCATTGGGGGTGGTCAGCTTGCCTTTCGATGTTGATGGAAAGAGATGGCGGGAGCGCCTGGTGGGGTCTACCTGACTGCAGCCTTTGTCTTCCTCTGGATGCCTCCCTTTGGGAAGCCCTGTGAGAAAGAGGCCCGAGTGCGCCAAGGAGAACCCCACATTTCCCAGAGGAAGTTGGGCTGGGGTTAGCACTGACCCCTAACCTGGAGCCCTGGGACAGACATTGGAGGTTTCCATGTGTAAAGACAAGAGGCCCCTGGGAGGCAGAGGAGGAGGGCTGGGAGGTCCTGAGGCAAGCCGTTCCTTGGGCCACACCTCAGCACTTGGCTTCCCCCCTCAGTTGCCAAGAAAATGCCATCTCCCTTGGTAGAAGGCAGCACGTGGGGCTCCCAGTTAGGTGTGGGGTTTGGCAGGTTTCTGGGTCCTCAAGTCCCAAGTCCTGGTGTGGCGAATGCGCCCCAGAGCTCGGCTGCCGGTGAAAAACCTGTCTTCCCAGTCATCTGCAGCCAGCTTGCCTCAGGGATAATTGGCTCCCTGCAGCTCCTGCCAGGCCCCTTGCCTCCAGAGGAAGCTGTTGGGGAACAGGCTGGGCGGCACAGGCCCCAGAACAATCTCGCTTATGTCAGAGCCTCAGATATGCCCAGTGGCCCCTGCAGTCCCAGCGACAGCCACCAGGGAGGCCCATCCTGAAAGGCAGATGGTGGGAGGAGGCGGTGCTTCCTGGAGGCCATCGTGCCCCGGGAGAATGGTTTATTCTCAACCTTGATGTTTAGGTCTATACACTGGGAAGACAGAAGCTGCATACCCTGCTGACAGATTTCTTAAACAGATCACAAAGAGCCCTAGTTTTAAGGGAAGAAATTGATAAATTAGACTGTATTCAAATTAAGAATTTCTGTTATTAAGAGATACCACTAAGAAAGTGACAAGGCAAGTTGCAGAGTGGGAACAGATCTATGAACACATAGAACTGACAGAGAGCTCACATTCAGAATATATAAAGAAGTCTTAAAAACCACTAAGAGAGGGCTGGGCTTGGTGGCTCACACCTGTAATCCCAGCACTTTGGAAGGCCAAGGCGGGCGGATCACGAGGTCAGGAGATCGAGACCATCCTGACTACCACGGTGAAACCCCATCTCTACTAAAAATAGAAGAAATTAACTGGGCGTGGTGGCAGGTGCCTGTAGTCCCAGCTACTCAGGAGGCTGAGACAGGAGAATGGTATGAACCCGGGAGGCAGAGCTTGCAGTGAGCCGAGATCGCGCCACTGCACTCCAGCCTGGGGACAGAGCGAGACTGTCTCAAAAAAACAAAAAACAAACAAAAAAAAACTAAGAGAAAAATGAGTAAGTAAAAGACATAAACATGTGTTTTATAGAAGCAAATATTTGAATGTGTTCAACTTTCTTAATATTCATGCAAATGCAAATGAACATCACTGCAAGATAACACATCCTCCAAAACGGCTAAAATTTATAAGACTGAGAACACCAAGTGTTGGAGAGAATCTGGAGCAACAATAACTCTCATCTACTGCTGGAGGGGATACTGTGTTTGGCATTGAATACTTAAGTTCTAAACAGCACATTTAGGACTCAGGTATTTCGCTCTTAGGGTAACAGAAACACGTGCACAGCTGCATCAAAAGACATGTATAGAAGTGTGTGAGGCATCATTCTTTCTAATTGGAAAAATATTTTGAAACAAAACCCAAATATGACTTCTTTTTTCCAGGTTGGAAGCTGTCACTCCTGTCCTCACAACAACAACAGAAAACATCTTGAACAAACTGAAAATTAACTTTTCTTAGATCCATCAGAGACTTGAGGTTAACAGGGCAAACCATTGTTCCCCAAATTGGACAGGCAGTGAGTCCCAGCCTAACAGGATCGGACGATGGCCACTGGAGCCAGAACCACAGTGGGAAGACTGAAATGTAAATGACAAACTGCTGGAGGCTCCGTGTACGTAAACTTGAGAATTAAGAATTAAGGGAGCCCAGTCTTAGGGGGCCCTACACTTTCATGAACCTCCAACAGCTCTGCCAGAGGCTCTTGCAAACATCAGAGAAAAATTCCCTCCCGCTTCCCACAGGGAAGGGGAAAAGTAGCTACTTTGAAATAGACCCAGGGCGTTCCATTCTCCTTAGCAGAAGCCTGTCCCAGGGAGACCATTTCACCAGAGTCTAACCACCTTGGGCTTTACCAGGCTTAACACGTTAGAATAAGAATAAAAATTACATCAAACTTTTCTTCAGAACCCATGCAAGCAAGCAAGAAAACTCCACCAACCTAAAATTCTGTATCCAGCAAAATTATCCTTCCAAAGTGAAGAGAAATAAAAACTGTCTCAGACAAACACAAATTTACGGTTAGTAGATCTGTCAAAATGTTAAAAGAAGTTATCCAGAGAGAAGAAAATGATGCAGGCTAGAAACTTGGATCTACATAAAGAAAAAAAGGTTTTAGAGAAGGAAGAAAGGAGCTTCCTGGCTCCCTCCTTCATGGGGCACTGGTGCCATGCCCAGCACCCAGATGCCCCTACCCAGTGCCGAATAAAAACACAGAGCACCATTAATTGCTGGTTCTAAAAGGAAGAGTGGAAGACTTTTGTGTTCTCAACCCACAGCTGCTACTGCCACTTAAAGACACTGCAGTGAACATTGCAAGTTCTCTGGCTCATGGAGGAATCTATTCCAAATATTCTGGGGAAAACTGTAAATTAAATAAAAATATGGTGAAAGCTGTCTTCCCTGAGCTTTTTAGATGTTAATAATGCACCTTATTGGGTGGGCATGATGGCTCACACCTGTAATCTCAGCACTTTGGGAGGCCAAGGTTGACGGATCACGAGGTCGGGAGGTGGAGACCAGCCTGGCCAACATGGTGAAACTCCATCTCTACTAAAAATACAGAAATTAGCTGAGTGTGGTGGCATGTGCCTGTAATCCCAGCTACTCGGGAAGCTGAGGCAGGAGAATCACTTGAACCCAGGAGGCAGAGGGTTGCCATGAACTGAGATGGTGCCACCGCACTCCAGCCTGGCAACAGGGCAAGACTCCTCTCAAAACAACAACAACAAAAAAAAACCCCAAAAATGGGCACCTATTTTTCACCATATACAAAAATTAACCCAGGTTGGATTAAAGATTTAAATTTAAGACCTCAAACTACAATAATCCTATAAGAAAAACTTCAAAAGTACCATTCTGGATATGGGCTATGGGAAATAATTCATGACTAAGTCTTCAAAAGAAATTGCAACAAAAACAAAAGTTGACAAGTGGGACCTAATTAAACTAAAGAGCCACCACACAGCAAAAGAAACCATCAACAGAGTAAACAGACAACCTACAGAATGGGGGGAATTATTCACAAACCACCATACAACAAGGGCTAATATCCAGAATTTATATGGAACTTAATTCCACAAGCAAAAAACAGCCCCATTTAAAAATGGACAAAAGATACAAACACTTCTCAAAAGAAGACATACATGCAGCCAACAAACATATGAAAAAATGCTCATCGTCACTAATCATGAGAGAGATGCTAATCAAAACTACAATGAGATATTATCTCACACCATTCAGAATGGCGATTTTTTAAAAGTTAGATGAGGTGCAGTGGCTCACACCTGTAATCCCAGCACTTTGGGAGACTGAGGCAGGTGGATCACGAGGCCAGGAGATCAAGACCATCCTGGCTAACACGGTGAAACCCCATCTGTACTAAAAATACAAAAAGTTAGCCGGGTGCAGTGGCAGGCACCTGTAGTCCCAGCTACTCGGGAGGCTGAGGCAGGAGAACCCCGGAGGTGGAGCTTGCAGTGAGCCGAGATTGCCCCACTGCTCTCCAGCCTGGGCGACAGAGCAAAACTCCGTCTCAGAGAAAAAAAAAGTCAAAAAATAGTAGATATTGGCAAGTTTAAGGAAAAAAGGGAATGCTTATATACTGTTGGTGGGAATGTAAGTTAGTTCAGTCACTGTGGGAAGCAGTTCGGAGATTTCTCAAAGGACATAGAACTAACATTCAGCTCAGCAATCCCATTACTGACTATGTATCCAAAAGAAAACAAATTATTCTACCAAAAAGACATGTGCACTCCTATGTTTATTGCAACTCTGTTCACAATAGCAAAGACATGGTATCAACCTAGGTGCCCATCAACAGTGGACTGGATTAAAATGTGGTACATATAGACCATGGAATACTATGCAGCTACAAAAGAATGAAATTATGTTCTTTGAGGGAAAATGGCTAGAGCTGAAAGCCACTAAGTGAACTAATGTAGTAACAGAAAACAAACACCTCATGTTCTTTTTTTTTTTTTTTTTTTTTTTTTTTTTTTTTTTTTTGAGACGGAGTCTTGCTCTGTCGCCCAGGCTGCAGTGCAGTGACCGGATCGCAGCTCACTGCAAGCTCCGCCTCCCGGGTTCACGCCATTCTCCTGCCTCAGCCTCCCGAGTAGCTGGGACTACAGGCGCCCGCCACCTCGCCCGGCTAGTTTTTCGTATTTTTAGTAGAGACGGGGTTTCACCGTGTTAGCCAGGATGGTCTCGATCTCCTGACCTCGTGATCCGCCCGTCTCGGCCTCCCAAAGTGCTGGGATTACAGGCTTGAGTCACCGCGCCCAGCCTCATGTTCTTATAAGTAGGAGCTAAACTCTGAGTACCCATGGACATGAAGATGGTAACGATAGACACTAGGACTGCTGGGAGTGGGAGGGAGGAAGGAAAAGGTTGAAAAACTGCTGAGTACTGTGTTCAGTACCTGGGTGTTGAGATCTTTCATACCCCAAACCTCAGCAGCACACAATATAGCCAGGTAACTAACTTGCACATGTACACCCTGAATCTAACATAAAAGTTGAAAAACAGAGTGGAATCTCTGTTTGTTCTCAACATATCAGTTGTGCCCCTCTTCAATTTGAAATTCTCACTATTGACTATATTTGGGGATACCCTATTTCCCATCTCATAACTTATTTTAAGAAGCACAGAATAATAATGTGTGGACTTGGGATTCAGTTTTTGAAATAAAACACTGAGCCGCCAATGACCTTCCTGTACATGTAAAAGCACAGGTGTCTTCATGGCAGCAGTTGGACCTCACAAGGTGGATTGTGCCTTCACCCTGGAACGTTTATGATGCCATATCACCATGGTGATGGGATTATGGATCTCTTGCCCTTGGTCTTAAGTGCCACTGTCTGTGCTGAGTTTTTCGAAGGTCAGAGCAGATTGAACCTTTTTGCTTTGATTTTTCCTGATTTTGATTTTTCCTATGGGGAACCTGTGTTCCTGCATTCGAGGTATGTTCGTACTGGCCTGTCAAATGCTGTCTTTTCAAATTACTAGTTAATATTTTCAAAATATGTTACTTTAAAAATCCTCTGTATTTGTCATATGCAGTTATAAGTATGTTTTGTGGTTATGTTTTATTCCTCACTTTCTATATTTGATTCTTGTATCAAGCAGGGTACCTTTGAACTTTTTCTTCATTTAAAAAAATGTGTCATTTCCTTTTACATCCTGCACCCTTCAATGCTCCCCATCCCAAATTAAGTTATTCCTGTGGGGAGAATATAAAATAAAAACCTATTTTAATGTAGTTTTTAACTTAATTAAGAACCTATGAAATCATCCCTTTCAAAAAGTTTGGAACAAAGTCACAGTCGTATGAATGGGTTTGAGGCTTTTCACACAATAAAATGTACCTATTTTTCTTTTTAACATGTTTTTCCTTCTTTTTTTATGAAATGTGTATTTAATAAATTTGTAGTAAGTCATTTCCGTTCACATATTAATTTTAAAAAGTAGTAGGAATGTGTATTGTCTATATGTGAAATAAAACACACATTTATTTTGTCCTTTGGGAGTTATCCAAAATCACAGAACTGTCAATTACAGTCAATCACCCAACCTACTCACCTTTCCAGAGTAATCTTAGTCAAATATTTTTTTGTGTCCCAATGAAATGCAGTATTTCAACTCAGAAAGATAAATAGAATGAATTGGTAGAGACCGTTAACTAAGAACATACAGTTTTATTTATACTGAGAAACAAGTAGATCATGTATGTATATATGAAGATAAAAATTAAAGGGATAATTGTATAAGTTTGCATGTAGAGAGCTTTGAAAACCTGTTTACGGCCGGGCGCGGTGGCTCAAGCCTGTAATCCCAGCACTTTGGGAGGCCGAGACGGGCGGATCACGAGGTCAGGAGATCGAGACCATCCTGGCTAACACGGTGAAACCCCGTCTCTACTAAAAAATACAAAAACTAGCCGGGCGAAGTGGCGGGCGCCTGTGGTCCCAGCTACTCGGGAGGCTGAGGCAGGAGAATGGCGTGAACCCGGGAGGCGGAGCTTGCAGTGAGCTGAGATCCGGCCACCGCACTCCAGCCTGGGCGACAGAGCCAGACTCAGTCTCAAAAAAAAAAAAAAAAGAAAACCTGTTTACTTGTTAATGCTGTTTGGATGGATTTTATGACTTAGTTCTACCAATCCGTCATCCAGAGCTCTCTCAAGGAGCTCAGTGCTCATCAGTTCCATGACTTGGAAACTGTCTAAGTTTAGAGGCACTTGTATGTGTTAGTAAATAAGGCAAGGTGATATTGTTTAGTACAGAAGACTGAATAGATAAGCTGCTCCACCCATACACTGGTGTTCATTTCATGGTCATCTCATCTGTTGACCATGGATGTAAAACACTTATCTTCAGTGACCTTCCTGTGCATGTAAAAGCACAAGTGTCTGCATGGCAGCAGTTGGACCTCACAAGGTGGATTGTGCCTTCACCCTGGAATGTCTATGATGCCTTATCACTATGATGGGATTAGGGATCTCTTGCCCTTGGTCGTAAGTGCCACTGTCTGTGCTGAGTTTTTCGAAGGTCAGAGCAGATTGAACCTTTTTGCTTTAATTTTCCCTGATTTTGATTTTTCTTATGGGGAACCTGTGTTCCTGCATTCGAGGTATGTTCATATTGACCTGTCAAATGCTGTCTTTTCAAATTACTAGTTAATATTTTCAAACTATGTTATTTAAAAAATTAACCTCTGTATTTTCCATATGCAGCTATAAACATGTTTCATGGTTATGTTTTATTCCTCAATTTATATATTTGATTCTTGTATCAAGCAGGGTACCTTTGAAATTTTTCTACATTTAAAGTATATGTATATATGTGTGTGTGTGTGTGTGTTTGTGTGTGTGTATATATATATATATATATTTTTTTTTTTTTTTTTTTTGAGACAGAGCCTCCCTCTGTCACCCAGGCTGGAGCACAGTGGCGTGATCTCGGCTCACTGCAAGCTCCACCTCCCGGGTTCCTGCCATTCTCCTGCCTCAGCCTCCCGAGTAGCTGGGACTACAGGCGCCCGCCACCACGCCTGGCTAATTTTTTGTATTTTTTTAGTAGAGACGGGGTTTCACCGTGTTAGCCAGGTTGGTCTCGATCTCCTGACCTCGTGATCCGCCCGCCTCAGCCTCCCAAAGTGCTGGGATTATAGGCTTGAGCCACCGCACCCGGCCTAAAATATATATATTATTTCCTTTTACATCCTGCATCCTTCAACGTTCCCCTGCGTCCAAATTAAGTTATTCCCTTGGAGAGAATATGGCAAAGTCTATTTTAATGTAGTTTTTAACCTAATTAAGAACCTACGAAATCATTACTTTCAAAAAGTTTGGAGCAAAGCCACAGTAGTACGGATGGGTTTGAGGCTTTTCACACAATAAAATGTACCTATCTTTGTTTTTAACGTGTTTTTTCTTTTTTTGTGAAATGTGTATTTAGTTTAATAAATTTGTAGTATGTCATTTCCATTCACATATTACTTTTTTAAAAAGAAATAAGAATGTGTATTATCTATGTGTGAAATAAAACATTTATTTTTTATGCTTTGGGAGTTATCCAAAATCATAGAATTGTCAATTACAGTCAGGAGCTCAGTGCTCGAGGCACTTGTATGTGTTAGTAAATAAGGCAAGATGATATTGTTTCACAGGTTTTAGTGCAGAAGACTGAATAGATAAGCTGCTCCACCCAGTACACTTGTGTTCATTTCATGGTCATCTCATCTGTTGACCATGGATGTAAAACACTTATCTTCAGTGACCTTCCTGTGCATGTAAAAGCACAGCTGTCTGCATGGCAGCAGTTGGACCTCACAAGGTGGATTGTGCCTTCACCCTGGAGAGTTTGTGATGCCCTATCGCCATGGTGATGGGATTAGTGATCTCTTGCCCTTTGCCACGGTCTGTGCCAGCCAGGCCACTGGGCCATTGTGACAGACAGTGGTGCCCTTTGTGTGGAGGGCACTGAGTGTGTGCTCAGGCAGACACAGCACTTTTGACTTCATCTGCTTCTTTCAAAACTGGGTCTGAATTATGATAAAGTGGTTGGTTTTAGGCCAAGCAGGTGTATTTCATAGAACCAATGACTTGGGAGTTCAGAATCCTGGGCTTGAGTAAGCCTCTGATTAAGCTTATTAAGCTTATCAGCTGTGAAATTTAAAGCAAGACATTTCACTGATAATTAAGCCTCATGAGCACTTATACTGTACACTTTACCTACATCGAATCATTCTGCCATCACCACAGACATATGGCAGCCTGGGCGACAGAGCAAGACTCTGTTAAAAAAAAAAAAAAAATTCACACAGAAGAGCAGAACCCTATACCCTCCATGATAAAAGCAGCAGCACTGTACGTGGGTCTGTGGAGGTTGAAAGAGACTTGGTAGATGTCAAGAAGGTAGTGGCAGTCCTGCTGGGTTTTTAAAGGGTCTGAAGAAGTGACAGGACACTGTGGTTGAATCCTAGCATGTATTTTAGTATTTGTTCATTTGGAGTTTGATTATTTCACGTTGCTTTCATTTGCCATTACCTGGAAAGCCAGGGGCTCCATTCTCATTTCCTTCCTGCTCTTTCTTTGCCTTCCTTGGTCCATGAAGAGGATGGTCCAGGAGAAGCTCAATCCATGCTTGTTAACCAGGCACACCCCTAAGTTCTAGTCCCTTAGTCATTTATGAATAGCACCACCAATGAACTGACGGCCATGCTGTGTCCTTCCACATCCCCTAGGTGACTCGAAGAAGCCTTCCAAAAAGTGTTTGAAAAGGGAGCTCTACTCTACTTCGACGGTAAAGTAGCCTGTCTTTGCCTAAGATGTAAATGTTGTTTTCTTGGTTCCTTTATTTTTCAGTTGATATCAGCTATGGGAAAATTAACTGGTACATTATAGATGTTAGATAATATTTCCTTGGGAATGGAGGAGGTGTATCTTACCAACTGACGCCTGATTCCAGAGGACATACACAGTTGGCCGTGTCAGACAGTACAGGGTGTGTTAAGGGATATTTTCTTCAGGAACAAGTTTTCCACTTTAGATAAGAATTCTGTCATTGCCACCCAAAAATTATCTAGACAGAAGCATTCTTCAGGAAAAGCCCCTGTGCTTTCTTAAGGGAACTCTACTCTAGAGTTGAGGCTTTTGACTTGAACATCCTTTCCCACCTTCGTTACTCAGTTTCCAAGTGAAAAAAAAGACCTTTGCGAACCATCCATAGCATGGCCTCATTCTCAGAGTGTTTCCTTCTCTAATTACAGGTGTCTTCATTGAGCACCCTTGATGGTACGTATTCTGGAATCACTCACTGGCTGTTAGAGAAAGATTCTATAGGAAATGTGGAGCCTAACTGCTGGCTTTTGTCTGGAGAGCCTCCATGATCCAAGACCCGGGGGGAATGAGGATGTGGAGTGTAGTAACAGAAACTGGTTTTCCAGGTGACAAACTCTTTTATCTATGTATAGTTCCTGGGAACGTGTTCACATTAGGTGGTGTTCATATTAGGTTGTGTGTGTGCGGGTGTGTATTATGCAGCGGGGTGGGGGTGGTCTATGTGCAAGTCTGCATGATTCGCTTGTGAAGGTGTGTCTGTGTGTGTTTCCCCCAGGAAAAAAAATGTGTTTACCCAGCACAACTATCAGGGCCATTTTTCTTAATTTAACAAATCAGATCACATACTTTACTTACATTAGTTCAAACCTCCTCATGAACATATGTTGTGAGCTTGTTTATTGAACCCCCATGCCAGATGGAGAAACTAAACCACAGAAATAAATGTGCCCTGGCTCACTTGCTACGCAGTGAGGAGCCAGGATGTTTACTCATATGGTCCCAGTGTTGAAGGCCTGAACTACAGCCTCTATTTATCAACCAGTGAAAGGATCACTATTCACCATGCAAGGGAGTTCCAGCACCCTCTATGCCTGGTATTATCCAAGCCTGCAGAGATCTCAAATGCCATCCTTCACATAAGAGAGCCTCAGTGATCTCAGAATCCAGGTAGCTATGTAGGCATCTCCCTGCAGGTTTCACATAGTCCTTAGTGTGAAACCGACATAGAAAGCCCATGTTTCTGATCAAATCACAGGTTCTGAAACACTAAGGGAGGCATTAATTAGGACAGTATGGTGCCTGTGTGTCATAGCTGGGTCTCTCCTCAAGACATGGCTCAAGTCCAGTAAGAATGGGGCGATGCTTTAGAGTCTTGGCCACAGTTCCCCACAAGCCCTCTGAGCTACACACTTTAGGGATCATGACCATTAAGTACTCAAATTATCACTTGGTTGTTATCCGGGTATCTGTCGTCCTTATGGCAACTCTCTTGTGAAGCTGGTGGGAGAGCGTCAGTGCTGGAGCTGTGCCTTCCTTCTGGATGGACCTTCCCTGTGTTAGCAGGTGGGTGCAGGCATGGGGGTCAGCACGCTCAGTGGATTCACACACACAGTATTGAGCAGTAAGGCTGGGCTTCATTATTTACACATTTTCAATAACTGATGATCTTCATAACATAAAATAAACGATGTACTACATTAGAATACTGTCCCTCGTATTGAATCTTGTGTCTCAAAAAAGGCTTGGTTAAAGTCACATGTGAGGTTCCATTCAACTGATGATACATGCCGTAGCAGCAGTTAAAGCAGTCATTTGAAAAGGCTTTTACTATACACTTACACGTGAGCCTGAAGTGGGGGATAAAAGAGGTGATTAGCTCCCCTGTGCAATGTTTCTATTACATGAGTGGTGGAGGACAATTAGGAAGGTGATGGAGGGAACAGAGCAAAGGATTGGACAGGTCTATTGAACCCATAAGACTATGGTGAGGTTAGTGAATGAGACTGGTCATTTTAAGTCAAATTTTACCTCGTGTGTTCTTTCCATGCTTTCTTCCAGTAGTTCCTTCTTTTTTTTAATTTTTTTTGACACTGAGTCTCGCTCTGTCACCCAGGCTGGAGTGCAGTGGTGTGCTCTCAGCTCACTGCAAGCTCTCCCTCCCAGATTCATGCCATTCTCCTGCCTCAGCCTCCCCAGTAGCTGGGACTACAGGCACCCACCACAACGCCTGGCTAATTTTTTGTATTTTTAGCAGAGACAGGGTTTCAACATGTTAGCCAGGATGGTCTTGATCTCCTGACCTTGTGATCTGCCCGCCTTGGCCTCCCAAAGTGCTGGGATTACAGGCGTGAGCCACTGTGCCCAGCCCCTTCTATTTTTTGTTAACTATGTCACTGTTGCTAAAATCCTTACTAAAAGAGGACAAAGCTTTGTAATAACATAAAAGCTTGTAAAGTTGTGATAGCTCAAATTTTACAAAATACTGGGGGCTTTTGCCTGAGACCTGGATGACCTCGTTGTATAAGAATGGGGGGGGGTCCTCTGAAGACTACTGGACTTCTGGGAAGAAAGATCTAAGTTGTCTTTCTGTGATATGGAGTTAATCTTAAAGCCAGGGACATGGTAGTCTCTTAAGTCACATAGAAGGCTCTGAGAAAGGAAAATGAGGTCTCCATTTTCTGGATTTAGGATGTCTCTGAGCAAGCCAGGGGGTCACAGAAGAATGCAGAGAAATAAATAATGTGGGTAATACATATGTTTATAGTATCTAGAAGAAAACATCAAGATGTACATTTTTAAAATCTAGAGTTTTGACAAAGACAACTAAAATATAAGAATCTTTAAAACTCACAATGCAATATCAGGACCACGTGGCTTCCTTTTATTTCTACCAAATAGTAGAATAAACATAGCACCAATCTTGTGAACACACTTCCAGAGAACACACAGAGTAAATGCAGCCTTGCTGCCTGATTATTTCCAGAGAATCTTGATTGCACTCCTGCAATAACAGACATTACAGAAAAGGGGAAGGACAGAAACATTTTTCTGAAGGTAGAAGTCAAACCCTGAAAGCAAACATTAGCAATCTAGCATCAGACTTGTTTTCAGAAAGGAAGAAAAACGAGATTTTATGGGGGTTTTCGCTGGGGTTCATGGGGAGAGAATCAGTAGCTTTCTGAGATCGCTGTTAAAGGATTGGGAGAAGAGACAGGGCCTTTGGGTTAATGGAAGGGACATTTGGTGACAGAGGAAAACAGAGCTTGGGGCGAACATCAGAGAGGGTCCTGTGGCTATGGAGAGGTCTCCCTAAGAAGAGACAGGACTCTGTCCCCTGTCACAGCAGGGTCTAGGGATGGATGTAGAGTGTGTAAATTAGAAACTGAATTTGGCTGTGGAAAGAATGAGCAGAGAAGACACACCCAGAGCTGGCGCAGCCACTGCCCATTCTCAGCCCGACCTTATTGCAGGCGGCTCTGATCAATAGTCAAGGAGGCAGTGGAGGTGGCAGACTTAATTCATTAAACCACCAAAGCACCAGCCACATGGCCACTTTTCCAGTTAATTCACAGTAGCTTGCATATTCAGGTTTGATCGGTGAAAGGGAAGTTACTCTTTGCAGACCCATCTTTTGACAAGCATTTTGCAGTGTCAGAAGGTCTGAGCAGCCTTGGGAGGCAAGGAGACCCTGGTCCCTCAGTGTAGTCACTGGAGGAGACAGTCACTGAGAGGCAGCTGGCAGAGTGAAGGGAGAGGGGAGGAAGGCCACTGAGATAACAGCCTTTAAAATAAACTGTCATATTGAGTGGAGGGGGGTCAAGGATCTGAAAGAGGAAGGAGAATTCTTTATCATTAAGGACCTGTCCTTATCGCAGGCATCTCCTCCAGAGCATCACCTTTGTCCACCCACACACCTCGGGCTAGGAGGACTGGAGAAAGACAGTGAGGGGGTCTCTTGGGTCTCTGGCACAGGGTGTGATGTAGAGGTGTCAGTTGTTCAGGAATCTCTGTCTCTAGGGAACCAAATACATTTCCCATCTCAGATCCTTCCTCACTGGGGTTGGGGTTCTGCTCATCACCATCGCTGAATGCCAACACTCTCAAGTGTAAAATCTCAGCCACAGCCCCTCCTCTGCCGTCCCGGCAGGGCCAACGTTCTCCATAAGCCATAAGGCATCAGGCCCACAGAAAAGCCAAACAGGAAACCATGCGCCACTGCCCCGGAGCCATCCAAGCACCTTCTCCATATTCAGCCACTACTAAGTGTCCAGCTTATTCCTCCTGGCATGTAGTAAACACTTAGAGAACACTACTGAAGTACCAGTCCTCTCTTAAGGTTTTCCTATATTTAGTGATTTTTTAGCCCTATACTGTGATATTAAGAAGTAGGGCCTGAAAAGTATTGCTAAAATTTCATTATGACAGTGCAGAGGACTGAGGGCAGAGGGACGACATGAGCTTGCCAGGTCCACATCGCTTAGTGGAATTTGAATCTGAGCCCGCACTCTGCACCAGCCCTTCACTCGCAGTCATCCTGCTGTGTTCTCCTCTCCGTGAAGGCACTGCCCACAGTCTATCTGATAGAGGTGTTGGGTGCTCACTGAACTCCGTGATCTTCCTGAAACCCAACTTTGATTCAGCAGGCTCTGCTTGGAAGCCTGTAAAGGACAGGATCATAAGTTTAAACTTAGATTATTACTATTTTCCCTCTGGTCTTCTGTCAGCAAGATGTCAACAGTCCTCTCTATTGTAAATGCATTAACCCGCATCTTCTCTGATAGGTATTTCAAGAAGATATGCCGTATCCACCTCTCAGGGTCAGAGACCTCGTAACTCCTGGGGAAAGAAGGGAATATACCCAGTAGAAGGTACTGTGGAAATTCATTAAATAAGTTGATTCTAGAATCACATTTGTGGGGAGTATTCAGTGTCCCATATGTAAGAGGAAACTATGAAGAGACTAAGCTATATTTTTTAATGTGTCAGAATTCTAATTTGCGGAGTCAGCAAATATTACGACAACCACAAAGTAAATAGCCACTTAAAAGTCAATTTTGGTTCATGTTTAATGATAGACAATGTTTCCAGCTAATGTCTAGAACTTACCTGGTTGTTAAACATTAGCATAGATCTTCCTGAAAGAGTGGTGTGATATTATTATTTTAAAATTAATATAAAGTAAGTATAAATTAATTGACATAAAAATTGAGCATATGGCGGCCGGGCGCGGTGGCTCAAGCCTGTAATCCCAGCACTTTGGGAGGCCGAGGCGGGCGGATCACAAGGTCAGGAGATCGAGACCATCCTGGCTAACACGGTGAAACCCCGTCTCTACTAAAAACACAAAAAACTAGCCGGGCGAGGTGGCGGGCGCCTGTAGTCCCAGCTACTCGGGAGGCTGAGGCAGGAGAATGGCCTAAACCCAGGAGGCGGAGCTTGCAGTGAGCCGAGATCGCACCATTGCACTCCAGCCTGGGGGACAGAGCAAGACTCCGTCTCAAAAAAAATAAAATAAAATAAAATAAAATTGAGCATATGGCCAGGCGTGGTGGCTCATGCTTATAATCCCAGCACTTTAGGAGGCCAAGGCAGGCGGCTCAATTGAGGTTGGGAGTTGGAGACCAGCCTGGCCAATATGGTGAAAACCCATCTCTACTAAAAATACAAAAAAATTAGCCAGGTGAGATTACAGGTGCCTGTAACCTCAGCTACTCAGGAGGCTGAAGCAGGAGAATCACTTGAACCCGGGAGGTGGAGGTTGCAGCGAGCCAAGATCATGCCATTGCATTCCACGCTGGGCAACAAGAGTGAAACTCCATCTCAAAAAAAAAAAAAAAAAAATTGAGCATATAATACACAAAGTTCCCACATTATTCTATCTCCTCACCCTCACTTCCTAATTTCACCTATTATTAACATCTTACATTACTGTGGTACCTTTGCTAAAATCATGAGAAAATATTGACACATTGTTATCTGAAGTCTATCATTTGCATAATGTTCATTCTGTTCCACATTTATATGACGTTTGAAATATTTATAACTTTATGTTCACCATTATGTTCTCATAAAGAATATGCTCACCTCCCTAAAAATCCCCTCTTCTCACTCATTAATCTCTGTCCTTTTTCTCCAGAAACCTTGGCAACTATTAATATTTTTACTATCGCTTCAGTTTTGCCTATTCCAGAACGTCATATAGTTGGAATCATATATTATGTAGCTTTTTCAGATGAATTTATTTCACTAAATTGATGGATATTTAAGTTTCCTTCATGTCTTTTTTATACCTTAATGGCATAAAATGCACATTAAATCACCAAATAATATTGCATTAAATAGATTTTTGTCTTTTTATTCACCTCTTGAAGAATTTGGTAGATTTCATGACAGAAACCATCTGGGTCTGGTGCTTTCTTTTTTGGAATGCTCTTAATGTGAATTCAACCTATTTAATAGACATAAGTTTATTCAAATTATCTAGGATTCTGGTGTGACCTTGGGAAGAGTGTCTTTCAAGGACTTGATACATTTCACTGAGGTTATTGAACTGTGGTCATAGAATTGTTCATAATATTCCTTGATTATCCTTTTACTGCCCAACAGTTCAGTCGAGATGGCTCCTGTATTATTTCTGAAATTGGTCATTTGTGTTATCTTCTTTTTCTTGGTTAGCCTGCGTAGAAGTTCATTCATTGTAATTAGCATCTCAAATAACCAATTTTTGGTTTTAATGATTTTCTGATGATTTCAGCGTTTTAATTTTATTGACTTCTGTGATGTTATTACTTCTACTTGCTTTACATTGCATTCCTTTATTTTCTACAGTTTCCTAATTGAAACATGATATTACTGATTTTAGATCTTGTGATTTTTAATATATTGCATCCAATGCTATGAATTCCCCTCTATGGACTGCTTTTGTTACATCCAGAAATCTTGTCAAGTCACATTTTCATTTAATGTAGTTAAAGGTATTTTTAATTTTCTTTTTTTTTTTTTTTTTTTTTTTTTGAGACGGAGTCTCGCTCTGTCACCCAGGCTGGAGTGCAGTGGCCGGATCTCAGCTCACTGCAAGCTCCACCTCCCGGGTTTACGCCATTCTCCTGCCTCAGCCTCCCGAGTAGCTGGGACTACAGGCGCCCGCCACCTCGCCCGGCTAAGTTTTCGTATTTTTTAGTAGAGACGGGGTTTCACCGTGTCAGCCAGGATGGTCTCGATCTCCTGACCTCGTGATCCGCCCGTCTCGGCCTCCCAAAGTGCTGGGATTACAGGCTTGAGCCACCGCGCCCGGCCTTTAATTTTCTATTGAAACTTTAATCCATGAGTTATTTAAAAATGCATTGCTAATTTGCAAATATTTGGGGATTTTTCTGGCTCTTTTACATCTGTTGATTTTTTGTTGTCAGGTATGTGTTGCAAAAGCGGTGATCTATCTCATGTTGCCACCATCCAAGATGGCCCAGGATGTGGGCTCTCCCTGAGTGAATGTTCGGCAATCTGGCAGCCTGATGTGGTCGGCCTCTTCCTTTAGTCTGAGTTTGCTTTCTGCTTAGAAAGGGCCATTCTCAGTTCTGGCAGGGAGTTTTCCTAACATTGAGAGGTGACATTCTTACTCCCCAGTGCAGCCTGCACCTCTAGCGTGTGGTCAGCAGACAGGACAGAGGCCCTCAGTAGACAGAGATCAGCAGAGTCTTTGACCGAAGTGCATCTTCAGAGTCTGCACCTAACCCCCTGTGACCACAGGCAGGCTCTGTGTCCTAAAGGAGGAGGAACTGTGCGACCATCATGACTGGAAATTTGTAAGGATCACCATGTTACTCAAGTAAGGTCTTTGGAAAGTGTCGTGTTACTACTGTTTGTTAACTGCTTGTTGGTGGCCTGGCTGAGCCACACCCTTTATGAAAACCAGGACCCCTCAGCCGGTGTGGGTGTCTGTGCAGCCTGAGACCCTCATGTGAACAGTCCTTTGCTGCTTTATTTGTCATCGTGCCTTACGTGTAACTTGCACCATTTGATCACGCCTATGTTTTGTGGTGATAATACTTTCAACTATTCCTAAAATATTGCTTCAGTCTTATCTGTTTGGGGTCAATTGCTGAGGATTTCATACAAATTGATGAAGTTTGTGAATCTAAAGTTCTACACAAAGGGAGACATCAATCCTACAAGCTAATATTGTTTTACAGGGTTTAGAAAACCATTTAGCTGGGTTTCAAACCTCACGGTGTGAGCAGTGGGACTCTCATCCGATTATAGCGTGTGCTTCAGTACCATTTGTAGACTGACTCATTCCCGTTGCCTTAAGTTGCCATCAGCAAAATGCCAGGGACTCTGTTTCTCGCTCCTCAGTTCCTTGTTCTTGCCTGTCTTTCCATGAGGGAAGATTTTCTAGCAGCAGCTCAAGCTGTGCTTTTAATGAAGCACATCTGCACACACTGTCCTGTTGTCCACATTAAGCAGAGCTCCCTGAATAACTCATGAACAAAAGCATCTATGACTAACGGTTGCTCTGTGTCCTTCTAGCCTTTGAGGAGTCTCCAACTCACAAGGACAGAGGAGATGGAGAGAGGCTGGTCGACGCGAGGGTAAGGTTGCGTTGCTTTCCCTGAAACAGAAATGTTTCTTTCTTGGCGTCTTTCTTTTTCAATTGACTTTACGTGTGAAAAAATGACAATGTACATTACAGTTATTAAATGCAGTTTTCTGAGGGGGTGGAAGAAGCGACTCTTAGCAACTGATACGTAATCCAAAATGGCATTTACCTCTGACGGCTTCAGGTTGTAGACTGTATCCTTGGGGCCCTTGTCCTTGGAAGCAACGTCTTCTCCTTGGATTCAGTATTTTGCACTTGCCAACCTACGTGGACCTGAGAGATCCAACATCCAGAAGCTGATATCTTTTCTAGTGTGTATCCTACCCTTGTTAGGGGGGCCTTGAAGTTGACCACACTTTCTGATCTTGTTTTCAGTATTCACTGAGAGAAACAGAGCCTTGTACAAACAATCCACAACACGACGTACCCCTCATAAAGCTTTGTTTCTGTATTGCAGGTGGTGCAGGTGGTCCCTCTGAGGTTTGACTCTAGTAAGTATTCTGGAATTACTTGCAAAGAAAGCAATCTGAATGCAAAGAAAGGTGTGGCATCCTTGCAGGTTTCAATGTGAAGAGCCACCCTGAGCGTGGGACTGTGATAGGAATAAGCATAGTGGAAGTGTTTGTAAAAAAAACCCGAGTTCCCCAGGGAAAAAATTATGGCCAATTTTTGAGGAAGCAGCTGTGCTCCCTTTTGGGTGGTACTGAGTTGGGTGCTTGAGGATTGGTGGTGTCTTGTGTGAGGCTGCATCATGTGGTGTGTGTGTGTGTGTGTGTGTGTGAGTGTGTGTGTGAGAGTGTGAGTGTGAGAGAGAGAGAGTGTGTGTGTGTGGGTGTGTGTGTGTGTGTGGGTGGGTGTGTGGGTGTGTTTTTGTACAGGTGAGGCTGTTTTCTCAGGAGAGATTTCCCATTTATACAACTCAATCACCAGTGTCCACTTCCAACAATAAAATCCACCCCCCTCTACTCTCTCTGTACAGTGACTCCTCCATCCTCACCAGAGCCATCCCTGGGTCTGGCTTCTAATCCCCACTGCTCAGGTGGAGAACCTGAAGGGCCTAGGGGGTGGCCCCAGCTCCCGAGTTCCTGAATGAAAAAGTGAAAACACGAACCCAGGAGTGTGGGCCAGTGCTGACGCTGACATGCACTTAGTCATGGGGTGTTCGCCACCATGCAGGGAGTCCAGCATTCGTGTATAAACCCTAAAGCACAGAGCCTAAGAGGTCCCAGACACTGCCCATCACCATATAGTGGCCTACATGATCACACGACCCAGGGCAGTTATAGGCACATCTCCCCACGGGCTGGTGTAGTCATCAGTGTGTCAAAAGCACAAAGATCCCCGGGTGTTTGGGTCAGCTCACAGACTTTTTTTTTTTTTTTTAACTTTTATTTAAAGTTCAGGGGTACATGTGCAGGATGTTCAGGTTTGCTACATACATAAACGTGTCAAGAGTTTGTTGTACAGATTATTTCATCACCCATATATTAAGCCTAATATCAGCTATTTGTCCTGATCCTCCCCCTCCTCCCATCTCCCACCCTCCAGTAGGCCCCACACTCACAAATTCTAAGAGAAGCGGGGGACCATGCAGGCCAGTGCAGCCCACTTCAGTTGTGAAGTTAATTTGCTCAGCAACTGGCCAAAGCCTATAAGGAAGGGTGATGTATTTTAGTAGATTTAGTAACATTATCTTCCCAAGCCCTAAAATGCTCAAATCCTGCCAGCTGAAAATGGTGAGGAGGGACAGATGGGAACTCTGTACAGTAGTTGGTTATTAGCCTGGCTTCCGTCCCCTCATGGCAACTCTCTTGTGCATGTGGGTTAAAGACCCTCAGCCTCAAGCCAAGCCTCCTCCATGAGAAGCCATCTCACTATTGACTGGCTAGTGCCGTGTATGGCCACCAACCCAACAGAAACAAAACGTGGCTTTAAAACAAGTGTAAATCTCATACGACAGGCAAATGCAGAAGCAGCATGTCTTGCAAGTTGTAAAGAAGACAGTCGCAGTGTCGCTGGACTTCACTGTGGGTAGACGACATGAGCGAACTCTTGTCACTGAATCACAGCAGAGTTCAAGGCCACTTGTAGACTATTTCATGTTACAGAAGGTGGCCTTTGGCTCCTAAGCAAAGACCTCTGTTTCTCATTTCTTTGTTTTTGTTTTTTTTTTTTTGAGACGGAGTCTCGCTCTGTCCCCCAAGCTGGAGTGCAGTGGCGCGATCTCGGCTCACTGCAAGCTCCGCCTCCTGGGTTCACGCCATTCTCCTGCCTCAGCCTCTGGAGTAGCTGGGACTACAGGCGCCCGCCACCGCGCCCGGCTAATTTTTTGTATTTTTAGTAGAGACGGGGTTTCACCGTGGTCTCGATCTCCTGACCTTGTGATCCGCCCGCCTCGGCCTCCCAAAGTGCTGGAATTACAGGCGTGAGCCACCGCGCCCGGCCTACTGTTTCTCATTTCTTTCCTGTTCATCTTATTGGTCATCCTTCTTCTGCAAGGGAAAAGAGCCGAAGCAAAAGGCAGTTTCAATATTAATCTGACCGAGGTTTTGTGCTGTTTATTATCATCCAGGTAATCAGGTGCAACCCGGTCTGCCTACTAGCCCCCCTGCCCCTGCTCTGTGTTTTCATTTAATAAACATTTTGGTCTACTTACTATGTGTTAGATTTTCTGGAGACCACAGAGTAAATGAGATAGAATCTTTATGTTGATAGCTAACTTAGATTTAACATAACTGACAAAAATTAAGATTTCTGATTTCTTGTAAGAATATTTTGTTTGTGTGAATACATGATGAATGTAAAGTGGTTAACAAAAAAAATCACACTTGCACTCATGGAGGGCTTTTCAGGAATTTGTCAATTTCTATTTTTTTATATTTCCCCACTTCACTGGATAAAGCATATCTGAACGTGGAAGCTGATTCCCACTGCAGAAAGCGTTCTGAGTCACGTCTCTTAGCTTCACTAGCGCAGATCCACCCGGGAGGATGGCCCAGCATCAGCTCGGCCCATGCTGTGATCAGCCACCTCCATGCACCACACCAAGCAAGCTCCCTGGGTGATTCACAGTCTCCACCACCAGGGCACTGACCTTTACTCTGTGTTCTCCTAGCCCCCTGTGGGGACCCTATACAGGACATCTCTGACGAAGACACTGTATATGACATCTGCGATGAGGATGCTGTAGACATCTGTAATGAGGACACTGTGGACATCTCTAATGAGGCTGCTGTACCTGACATCTTGAATGACGCTGGAGACATCTGTAATGAGGCTGCTATAAGTGACATCGCGAGTGAGAATGCTGAAGACATCTGTAAGGAGGACACTGCAGAAAACATTTCTAATGAGGACATTGTTTACAACATAACTAATGAGGACGCTGAACAACACACCTCTGAAAAAGAAGACGCTGCCAAGGTAAGACACTTTTCTTTGTCTTGAACAGAAATGTTACTTTCCTGACTTCTTTCCAATCAGATGTAGACATGAACATCTGCCAATGTGCATTATTTATGACATCTGCAATGCCCTTGGTGTGGTGCTATTGATTGGCAGCCTCTCACCAACCCATGCCGGGCACACGGGGGCGTGGTAGATGGCGGCATCCATGATCCACTGCAATGCAGAGGTGTTTCCCTCCACAGCAGTTTCCCCCGTGGATTAAGAGTTGTGAAACTGCCCATTTAAATATACTTTAAAGGTAAATTCTGTGGGAAAAGGTCTTGTCTTTTCCATAGGTGTCCTCCGTGCTAATTTTGGGGGACTTTGACCTTTGACTCAATCACTATACCCTTTCTAATTTTCCCAAGTTTTTGAGAGAATATCAGATCTGTGTGACATGCATGGCATCATTTCACCCTCCTAATGTTTTCTTTTCTTTAATTGCAGGAGCCATTTATACTGGAAAACGGTACGTACCCTGAAATAACTCACTTCCTGAGGGAAAAACGCTGTCTATAGGGTATAGAAACCTGATTCTGGGCTCCTTTTGGGAAGGAGGATTTGGGATCTGGTGAGAGCAGATGATTTTGCAAGTATAAAACAATGTCCAGAGAGGCTGGAGGGATGTCTGTGAACCAGAGGAAACACCAGGGGATCCTGTGTGAAGCACCGGGGCTTCAGCTGGAGTGGGAGGAGTGGGTGGGCCTCTCTCTAATGACTTATCCTGGTGTTTGTGTTTCTAAAGATTTGATTGTGGAGAGCATATCTGACGACGAGGATTTTGCAGGTAGGTAACTACTTTCCATGTAAGATCCAATGGGAGAGAGTTCCCAGGGGCCTTCGGGGTATCCGTGCTGCTTGGGAGGTTGAGGGAGGGGGCATGAAATCAAAAAGGAAAAGGAAATATGTGTCAAATTGGATTTGGTGTTTTCCAGGTTTCTTGCCATAATGTAAGAACTGTCTCTGTGGGCTGGGAGGGTGCTGTGTGATTTAAAGGTGATCTTTCCCAGAACACCCGGCCTTTTCTGCCTCTGCCTCTGCCTCTGCCTCTGCTTCTGCCAAACATCACAGCCTTTGGGTTGGACTGGTCAGCACTGCTTGGGATTGTGCAGAAGAGGTGTGGGGTTGCATCAAGTGGCACCTGTGGCGAACAGAATCTGAGGGACACAACTCCCTCACAGGCACTTACTTGAACCTGGAGACACAGTTCTCCTGGCGTGTGCCCAGGGGTGCAGGAGAAATTCACGGTCATCCTCTGAACTTTTAGGACTTTAAAAAGCACTCACATTTCCATCTTGCTGTTGACTCCTGGCTTAAAGGGAGCTCCCGGGGTGAGTGACGGAGGCGGGATCGGACCCTGGCAGTCTGACGGCAACACCTGTGTTCCTCTGCACTGGGCCATGGACGACATTACACACCTTTGTGAGAATCAGGAATTACACACCTTTGTGAGAATTTGCATCTGGAATTGAGATGGACCTTGAGTCATATAAATAAGTTGGAAAAGATGCATTTTATTACCCTGTTGAAAGAAACCATTTATTTCTCACTCCAGCAGGATAAATGGTTTTCAGTGTCCACTTAACTGCTCATTGACTCTTACTGTAGATGAGGAGGTGGCAAGCAGGCCCTGCCCTCCCCCAGTTGTAGGCCCAAGGTAACCAGCAATTGGCTGGATATAATGGAAGAGTGGTGCATTCGGAGGTATCTGTATTAATGGGACCCGCATGATATGGGTGACAGCTATTAGGGTGAGAAAAAACCTTGGAAGCACAGTGAAATGTTTAAATATTAAACAAAACATTGTTGAAATCTCCATGATACTTTAGTAGTCGAAGTCATTCTTGTGGTCATCACTGCCTTTCCCAAACATAACAGGCTACTTAATGTCACACGGACCCATGCCATGAGGAATGAGGATCAGTTTGTAAAATGCCAATAAAGCCATTGCCCGTATAAGCCACAATATTTCATCCATATATTTCAATGTCCATGTGTAATATAGTTCAAATGTCAGAATTTATTATTATCTAATAGAATATGCATGGTATATCCATGAGCAATAACCATTATACTATTTCTATTAACAATTATTTGTATGATGAAAAACGCAGACTCCCATTCTTGGGTTTTCTGAGTTTGCACACATTAGCATGACAACCCCATGTTCACCTGACGTGTGCCAGCAGGAGGCCAGGAACAGAGGCTTTTCCTATTAGCTAAGGTTTCTAAATGTATTACGTATTCATGGTTAGAAATTACTCTAAATATCATAAAAGGTTAGCAAGGAAGTTTCCCTTCCACTCTGAACTTCCAAACACCAAGTCAACAGTTTTGTTCACATGTCATCCCTACAATCTACGTGCAAATAGAAACATGTACCTAGCACGCATGCTGATGCGTGATCGTGTTTATACAAAGTCTCTGCACCTCTGCATATGCCACTGGGCAATGCACCTTAGTTATCATTCCACATTTCAACTGTAAATCCATTGTATTGTTTCAGAGCTATAAAGTACTGCACCCTATGACTATTCCCAAAATTACTTAAGCACCGCCCTCTGGGTATCCATTTGTTCTGTTTCCAGTCTTGCTCTTATGACCAATGCTGTAGTGAACAGCACTGTGTTGAGTGAAGTGGTGAACGTGGCATCTTTGTCTTGTTCCAGTCCTCACGGGGGACGCTTTCAACTTGCCCCATTCAGGATAATGTTGGCTGTGGGTTTGTCATAGATGCCTTTTATTACCTTAAGGTATGTCCCTTCTATGCTGATTTTGCTGAAGGGTTTTAATCATGAGGAAATGTGGCTTTTGTCAAATGCTTTTTCTGCATCTATTCAGATTATCATATGATTTTTGTTTTTAATTTTATTTATGTGATGTATCACATTTATTGACTTGCGTATGTTAAACCATCCCTGCATCCCTGGTATGAAACCCATTTGATCATGGTGGATTATCTTTTTGATATGTTGTTGGATTCAGTTAGCTTGGATGTAGCATTTCTTACTATTCCAATCTGTGGAATGTATTGGTTTAAGTAATGAAAACATGTTCTATCTTCACTGCCTAGCACTTTCTGTTTCTTTAACAGCCTTCCCAACAGGGCAGCATAAAAGCAGGAGCCCTGCTAGTCTCCCCTTAACCTGGAATCCCCTCTTCTCCACAGCTCGCTCATTGGACAGGATAGACTGGGCACCCAGGCCTCAGGGTAAGGACATGCTCCATCACCTAGAGGTGCAGTGCCTGGGAAGGCCAACCGTGGAGGGGCGCTGCCAGCTTTACAGTGATAGAGGTGTTCGGAGGGACTGACCACCAATTCATAAGGCTGTGCTTTGTTGGTGACGTCAAGGATTGTTTTGCAGATTGTTGGGGAGGGACAATCCCAAGGCCTCACCTGGTCCTGGCCCTGGTCCTGGTTTGCACAAAGGCAGTAAGAGAGGAATGGTCAGGGCTGACCTGTTGCTGTGCTGGGGAGGAAGGTGCTGTGCTGAAATTCAGGAGGCTGAGGATGCAGCAGTCCCATAGGAGTACATGACCTTCAGCATACGGTTTCTTAATTGATGATAAATGGAAATGATAAATCATTGACTATTTTTTCTATCATTGG